>NC_071579.1:6318462-6628622 GCF_024509145.1 Vidua macroura
TGGAGAATTACCCATAGAAACACAGGCTGATGACATGAATATGTGCAAGAATTGACTTGAGACTGTAGAAAATAGTTGCAATCTTATTTCAAGGTGTCTCACCCTGATTCTTATTCCCTGTGACACCGATTATAAAACATTTCCACAGGCAGCACTGTATTTCCATTTTTAAATTCAGAAGATTTTTCGGGCTCACATTGATACTCATCTTTTCTGATTACTCTGCTTTAGATTGCAATCAAGGAAAAAATGAACATTTCCTTACAAAAAAGGACCCTGTATAAGGTACACATGCAAAGGACAATAGCACTTAAGAGAAATGAATGAGAATCAGACATCATTTGCTTAAAGAGGCTTTTAAAATCGCCACTTAGGACTGTCACCTTGACAAACTGTGTTCCAAGTTCAAAGATTTTTATGTAGTCAGGTCTCCTGTAATGAGACTTTCACAGCCATTTTGAAGAACTAGGGTAAATTACTCACTTTTCCCCTTATGAAACACAGCTGGAAAATAGTAATGACTCTTTTGATAGGGATTCCATTAACTAAATTCTTATTTGGGTAAAAAAAAAAATTGTTATTCCAATTGCTAATTATGCCTTTTGCCGCTTTTTTTATGGATATACTCATTGCACATATTTTACTTTGATTGTCCTATTGTAAGTGCTAAAGTTAATATTTCAGGTTTACATTAACTGCAAGTGTTTCATGTTTAAATTAAACACACACCTTATGTACAATTTAGAACCTATTTTAGCCTTTAGAATAAATAGAATAAATGTTACAATAATACATATACTCTGGGCAGCACTTAGCTACTTCTTACTGACTGATAAGAAACCTGATGAACCAGGTTTTTGACAACTTGGTTGGTGACCTGTTAGGAAATTTCTTTAACTTGATTTTAATGGTAACCAAAATGATTAATTTTTGCATCCTTCTCTGCTTCAGAGTATTTCTTTCCATGCATTTAATACATTTCCGCAAAGTCAGAAAATGGAATGTGTGAAGAACTTCAGGGTTTTTACAAAGATGAGTGAAAGTATGGCATTTTTGTGTATTTTTTAAAATTCGTAATTTATAAAATGTGTATTTATGTGTATTTCATAAAATTTATATTAGAATAAATGTTATGATCTCCACAGATTTTGCTTAGCACTGCCTGAGATAAGGATTAAAGTGGTATAGGTCTTATTATACAGAATTTAGGTAAGTTAAATAGCAGATTCCTGGGAACTGAAGCCATCAACAACAATGTTGGATAAGAAAAACTCTGCTACTGGTGTGAGAATAAAAGGAGATCTGTGGCACAGTGCTGGCCTTCCCCCCTGGATTCAGTTCAAAAGCTGGCAATATTGTATTAAAAACCTCTGGTACTGCACCTGCTTTGGCACTGGGAAGCAGCATCGCTTGTGTACACAGGAGATGGGGGTGTGTTACAATATCAATTTATTTTGGATGATGATGATGACTGTGTCATTATAATCATTATTATAATTAAAAAAATATTTTTAAAAGAAAGAATCGCTGACTGCTGAAAATAGCAATTTTGAAATTTCCCCCTGCTGTTTCTGAACAGAGAAGCAGGCAAGTCACGACACCACCCTGCCTTTTACCAGAAGGAGAAAATCAACAGTTCCACAACAAAGCAGGGAAAAGATCACTAAGTCTGTGCTAATTTTTGTCAGAAGGATGAATTAACCACAGCCCTGTAACATTGGGCTTTATCATCTTGGAGGTGTTTTTGAGCCTTAATTATTCTATGATCTCTTTGCCTTTTCCTCACTTTTCCATTTTGTTAAAGACACTGATCTTTCTTGCCTAAGCACCTTCACCGCAGCTTTCAGCTCATCACTTACACAAGCTTCTTCACTTCCTTGTCTCTTGCTTCACATTTCAAACAGATCTTGGGAAAAATTGCTTTCAGATCCTCTCTAATCTTTTTATAAGTGGTATCATGAGGGCAGGCATGGCAGCACAGGAGTTACAGGAGGGGGACACTACTAAACTCAAATCAGTGTGCTCAATGGCCACTTCAGCATGTTGCTTTCTTTCAAATTATGCCATGCAGCTTTTCAGCAGACTTTTTTATACCCATACACTGCTGCTTCCGTGCTTTTTTCCCCCCAAATGTCATGTCCACTGCCATAATTTCAGTGGCTCTATTAAATTGCTTTGACTTTGCAGCCAACCTGAAATATGAAAGTAGCATCAGAGAATACAACTTAATGTGCTTTGATAGATCATTTAAAATTAACATCATTTACAACTAAATGCAACTGAAAAAGTAAGTAGCATTCAGAAAAAAAAACATTTTTGAGGAGCCATGCAAGGAATGAACATGGCTGGATTTGCTGAAGAAGAGTTTTTTTTTTTGTGCCAGAGTGGTATAATTCAAGATTTATACAAAATTCAGTAAAAAGCATGAATAAGAATTGCTATGATAGACTGTGAGTATTTATGTACTCAAGACAAAACACAAAACAACTATGTTTATAAAAACAATGAGCTGCATAGTTGTAATTTCTTCCAAAATAAATAAATGCCCTGTCTCTTTCTTAAAAAGAGAAAAAAAAAAAGGTGGAAAAGGGGGAAACCCTAGAGTGACTGCTTCCTCAGAAAACATCTGGCAAATAAACATGCTAAAATAATAGGACACTACATGGGACCTAACTAATCCTTGACCAGAGCACTGTGGTGAATGAGATTATGAATAAACCCCTGCACTGAGCTTTCCCTTTGACTATTCTGAGAATAGGAGTTGTTACTTTGTAATTCTGATTGTGTTATTAGCAGAAGAAATGCACTTTCTCAAGCTTTACTAAGTGTTCAGGTAGTCTTAGTTTTTTACTATCTTCTCTCAGTTGAAAAGCATGCCAACACCTCCACACACCTTTAATTGGACTGCATTTAGTCCTTGTAAATGATCCTGCAAACCATAATAACAGCAGTGTTTCTAGTGAGTAATTGTACAAATTGAGCTACAGCAACCATATTGGCAGTGGGGTACATTCAGGTAACTCAGAATTGAAGTAACACTTCAAACTGTGGTGACAATATTGAAGATTTCTCAGAGCTGTTCTTAGAATTGAGAAAAATGTGGTTAAAATAGTAGTGACTAAAGCCATACTGTCTATCAGGTGTACAAGCACATCCTCGTTGTTTTGTGCATTTTACAGGAATAGCCACACACTAAAAGAAAGATCCAACAGAGCAGGATGGCTGTAATGACTGCAAGACTTTGATAAGCCAACAGCTAAGTACAGATTCAGTCCCCCTGTGTCATACTATGACACGAAATAACTCACACACTTATGCTAGATGCAAAAGAAGGAAAAGAGAGGAAGTTTATTTCTGACCTCGCAAGATACAGAATTCTAAAAGTGACAGTGGGTTGGAGGATGGAATTGCCACCTCTCCGACCACACTGGTCAAACCAACAGTCCATCAGTTCTCTCCTCCCACTAAGAAGAATGCAAAACAATCATTATTTACATGAACAGTGTGTGAGAAACTCCAGTAGAAATATGTAAACATCATAAGGCATAGAAAACTTTTAGAAGAACTTTAAAACTTTTAAAAGAACAGGGTGACAACCCTGCCCTGGGAGGAGCTCATTCCACAGAGCTCCCAGTGCTGACAAAACCAGCCCTTTGGAAGAGCTCTTGTTCTTCCATGTAGTCTCAAGCTCAGTGCCCTTCTCTGTTTCCTCCTAGAAAAGTAACTGGAAAAATGAACTGGAATTAAGGGCATCCAAAGCAAATTCCAGAGCAGCACTCTGGGGAGTTCCTAGCACATCCCTCCTCTCTACAGAGCATTCAAAGGAATTCTGATCCCAAATGCTGCACATAGCCAGCAATTCTGGGCTGTTTTGGAAAGTTTATGACTAATCTTGCCTGGCATTAACATTTTTTACATCTCCTGACTTGCTAGAAAAACAAGATTACACTGAACATTTGTTACCTGGAGTCAATGAGGATATTACTTGGTCACACAAGGGCAAATCCTCTCATTTCAATTCTGGCAAGGAAATGGATTAAGGTCTTTATCTTCACAGAGTGAAACACAAATATTTAATTCTGGTTTTCATGTTATCATCTCACATGCTTGGCTTTTTAAGATCAGTCACCAGGATAAAAATAAAAAGGATGTACCCACGAATGAGAATAAATATTCAGATTGCTTCATGAATATGGACAGCAATGACAAGAAGGAGACATCAAAAGCCTCACAAGATTTTCTGTCTTTAATAATTCAATTTTGCTGCAAAGTCAGTTAGTGGTTGGAAAATAGCAGGTTCAAATGCTGTAGACTGAGCAAAGGAAAAATGTCTGCTACTATTTTGTGTGCCATCAAACAGAGATTTTACAGTACAAATCATGGTTTTACAAGTTTACAGGGTTTCCATGATAAGAGGAGCCCCAACTTCCCACACTGATAAATTTTTCTAATTATTCTTCAATATTTCAATGAACCTTTATGTGCTACAAAACTTTCCAGTATATGATATAGTATCAGTATATGATATTAGTTTATTGAGTCCTTTAAGTCAGAAAGTTGACTTTGCAAGAAGTATGGAAGCCTGAAGTAAATTGATGATGCTTAAGACAGAGAAAAAATATCACATTAAAATAACACAGATATAAATGGCCAAATGGTGCTGTGCAAAGCAGTGACAAGGTCTGACAAATGCAGCTGTTGGGCAGCCTCAGTTTGAGAACACTGTCTAATCAGGAAATGTTAATTCCTGTATTTGTGTATTAATGACCACTCTCTCTCACATGGTGAAAGGAAGTCCAGGGTTACAACATCCATTAAAAAGGCATAAAATAATCTCAAAACCTGTTCAGTTAATACTGAGGACTTCAGAATGAAGATGTTAACTATGTTCTGAAAAGTACTACTTCCATATGGGACACAAAAAAGGAAGAGAAGAAAACAGATTATGAAAGCATGAATAGACTTTTCCTATGAATTACAGAGAAATTTTAATTAGAGTAAAAATTCCCTTGCTACAAGCAAGAATTGGCCAAAATACCCATAAATTTAGAATTCTGTCTGTCTGCCTAGCCTGAGAGACAGCATAACATTTCAAGAAACCATCAAGATCTTTGCTCAGAAAAGTTTTGGCTGCCCCATCCCTGGAAGTGTTCCATTTAAATTCTATTTAAATAGATCAATTATATTGATTGCAATGATAGACAGTATGAAATATAGCATGGAATTTCCCAGGTAAACATTTTCCCTCGACTATATCAGATGAAAGATACTGTAAACTAAGTGATGAATGAACACAGCAACTTGACTGTAATATTAATTGCAGGTGCAGGTGAGCCACAAATGAAGTGCTGCTATCATATTAATTAGATAGACAACCATGATCTGTTTCTTTAACAAGACTTCCAGGCATGGAAATATAAACCTGGATTCAGAAATTGATATGAAAAAACTATTTCTTTTATGACTATTTTCAGTTCTGTACCTACTGTGGCCACATTTTGTAGTTTTGCCATCATTTGCAGTGAATTTTGTAATTTTTTACAACTATTCCTCAGATTAGTCCATCACCCAATATGATATTTTTAGTGCATACAGAACCATGGTAGCTAAGCAACAAAAAAATTGAGGAAATTGAGGACTTGATATTATCTCAAAATGACCACATTTTACGCTTAACAGGCGTTTGAAATGGATCTGCTCATTAAATCCTGCCAGATTTCTGCTGGGTGACCAAACTGTCTTCATTCAGCTGATGCGCTGGTGTTAAAAATTTTACAGCTTCATGATTTTTTGGAAGTTAAATGTTTATTCCACACCGTGGCTGTCCCTCTGCAGTCTCTGGTTCCCTCAGCCTCCCTGGGAGATGAAGTTCCCATGGTGCCTCAAGCCTTGCATTCCACCTTGGGGGAGCTGCCACCAGAAAAGATGAAATGAAGTGTTAAAGAACTGTTCTAACAATGGTGCTCATCAATCCCCAGGGATACACAAAGTGAGCTTACATTAGCTCAGCCAGTGGAACTTACACTAACAAATGATGTAAATACAACAGGGTTAAGTCCTGCTTAAGAGGGAGAAAAAGGACTTGAGTCTCTTTCAGCCCTAAATATCTGTCTATAGCATGTAAATCTAGACTGACTTTTTGCATTAATCTTAAAAATAGATCTGGATCAAGTACTTAGATGGAATGATATATTTTACTTCTATGAAAGATTGGATTTCTCTTTTATCATGCCATAATTTATTTTTTTTTCTTAAAACTAGCCCTCAGGCTGTTTTTGAGGGTTTATAAGAACTCTCTCTCTAGGTACATATTACAAATACTAATAATTCAAATTACTTGGGAGAAATTTGTATGAAAATCATGACCAAAGACTGCAAATCCTGGCTAAGGATAACCATGCTGCTTGTAGTCCAAATGCCAACAATACCATCAGTTTATGCATTCCACTTTCACCCTGGATTGCAAATAATCTCATGATCTTGAGATTTGCTGGTCATGAAACTGCCTTAAAAGAATTTTCCATTTTCTTCCATTTTAGCTGCTGCTGACAGCCACTGTCAGAATTGATATTAATTCTGTCAAAATAGATATTAATTCTGTTATTGATAGAAACATTGCCTATAATTTATTTGATAGAAAAAGAATGAAAAAAATTATTTTAGTCTTTATTCTATATGTGAACATTTGAAGACCTGCAATATTTATTTTTAGCTTGTCAAGAAAAAGTACTTAGCAATGTGGGTATAGATTACTAGAAAATGACACTATATAATTTAACATGAGCTTTTAGACAATATTTGTTGCCAGATTCTTTTCTACTTTGGCCACTCTCAAAAGGTATATTTTAGAGAACGGAGAAATTCTTGAGATATTATCTATTTAGTTTTTTTAGTAAACACAATCAAAATGTCTCAGAAATTGTTGAAGGCTTCACTTTCTACAATAATTCTCTATTACATGCCAAGGTAAAACACATTTCAATTTTTATTTTATCATTGAGCTATTTTTTTATCTCAATCACATATTTAACCACTACCTATTTGAGACTGGTTCACTGACTTTATGTTGTAAAAATATTGACTTTGCAATTCAGAGAGACTATTTCTCCATCTAGTGCTGCAAAACCAGATTATTTTATACAAAATAACTGGAGTACACCATAAATAAGAGAGACTTAAAAAAAAAAAAAACAAAACACCAAAACCAACCAATGCAAAAAAGGGCAAACAAAGCTAAAACAAAACAAAACAAACAAACCCAAAACTTAAGTTCATCCCCATCTTTTTATCCAAAGTTCCCTGGTGTAATGTGAACTCCAAATTCACTGTCAGTGCCACAATGACTTGGCACTGGGGCTCACTGCAATTCACCCACACCTCTTAACCCGTACCAGGCTAAATTGAAGGTTATGTAGGACATGCAATGTAAAAATGCCCTCTTTATCATGGAGCAGTGTGATACTGCAGTGTTATAAGATACCTCCTCAAGAAGAACACAAAATAGCATCTTGTTTAAAGCAGCTGAACCTCGGAATCCTCAACAAAACTAATTCATACTAATCCTATTCCTGCAGATAATCTACAGGATTGCATAGATGGAGGCAGAATGTTAGTTAATGGCAATTTACACTTAATCTATTTTTAAATCAATTTAAAAGAAAACAGACCACAAGAAATTATTATGCAGTCTTAAAACTCAAACAAACAGGAAATCATCAGCAAAATAATTTTGGGGAAAATGATAAATCCCTGTATTTCCCAAAAATAATATGGAAAAGTGCAGGAATACTAAAACATTTCAACAGTCCACATACTCTTTTCTGTAAATAGCATGAGAGCAAAGAGTCTGAAACTCCTTTTTGAGCCAGCACTGCTGATGGCACATCTATCTTTTAGATACAGATTTCTGGCTTTGGGGTGGTGTAAAACAAGCAGTTGAGCCAGTTTAAACATACACAAGTACTGCTTCTCTGTTACAAATGTGAATAGGTGTGTTTGGTAAGTAATATTAATTATAATGAGTACTCACCACATGCATTTCTGCGAGTTAAGAACCAAATGCCATCAAAATAAATTATTTTTATACCTGCTGAATCCAGTCAGTTGGCAAGAAGTATCCAGATGGATTGGTTGCCATAAGTAAAGGGAAAGGACATGAATTCTTCTGCAAGAACATTGGCCATTTTGCAGCTTTTATTCTTCCAACTCTTTATAGGATAAATTGTGGCAAAGTAAGGTTTATTTACTGGCATTATTGAGAGCATTCAGCTGAAAAGCTGCAACACAGAACCAGAAAATATGTAGTTTCTGACAGTTGAAAACATATCACATTTCAGACAATAACCTAATAAACAGGAAAAAAAATTACCTGAACTGTGAGCTGCAATGGACAGTGATTTACTGATAAAAGGGCAGATAAAAATCTCAAGCCATCAGATGCATGGATGACCACTCAAAAGCAATAAATTTGAGGTCTGTGTTTCATGCTAATTGATATATTTTTATTGGACAGCTTGTCAGAAAAGTCACAGAGACATGTAGGCATCCACAAATTAAAAACCTAATTTTTGAAGGATGCTTAACAGCATTTAGAAATTATTTCAGTACAATAACAACCTCAGTAGCTGGGAAGACCCGGGGACAGATGGCTTTGGGACCTTGGAGCACATTTCATAGTGTTATCTTTGAGTAATTGAATTAAGCAGCCACTATTCCTTGCAACAGAGCTTTTTAGAGGAATCCAAGCACAAAGAAGTGGCATTTCTCTGCTTCCCTGCTGATCCCTGGCTCAGTTCAGAAGTGTGGACCAGGGAAGAGCAAGACATTTTTTCTCTCTCTCTGTTTTCCTGCTGCTCATATGAAGGGTGTGAAGGAAAGGTGCACAAAGACAGAAAGGCTGTGTAAATGCTTCCTGAGCATGCAAGAGACTGTGTGCATTGCAAGCATCCAATGCTTGTGGAAAATACAGGTGAATGAAGTCAGAGACATCACTTTATTCCAAGAGGCGAGAAACAGAGAGACAAAGAGACAACTTGAAGGATGTGTAAGAAGGACATGGAAATCACCCCTTCCAAATTGGAAATAGTCAATTTCCAGGCAAGAACAGATGTTTGCTAACAGGTGAGGACCCTTTTAAAAATATGAAAGGTCTAGACATGAAAATGTTTGAAACCATAAACCAAAACCATAATCCAGTATATAAGACAGGGCTCAACCATGTTCCATCTGCTGACATGTAACAGACCTTTTCTCCTGCTGGCCTTAAATTACTCATTCATCCAGCCCTAGGAAAGCAGAGGGAATTCAATCTGCACTCAATTCACAAAGCTCCAGCATCACAGAGACAGAATTTCTTTCCCTTGTGCTCCCTCATTTTCCCACCTTCTGGCATCACTCCTGACTGGAATTGCCACTGGAATGGCACCTTTGGTGCTTCCATGGTACAGGTAACTGCATTGGGAAAGGCATCAGTAAAAGAGGAAAAAACATTTATCCCTTTTCCAGCTGCTGTTTTACTGGACTGCTTTCAACCTGAACAAGTTTAAGGGTGGCTGTGAGTGGAAAGTAATTTCCATAGATTATTTTTCAAAGGAAGTGATTTTAGACAGCAGGAAGAAATGATGAATCTTGCATGCAATTTACCCTCCTTTGCCAGAAATAATGAAAACTAGGACAAGCTGTTCCACAGAAGGATTAGACACTTATCCAAGATTGGAAAACTGTCAGTATCTGTAAACATTTTCAAAAGTTTACACTACACCTGGGAATCTGACTCTTTGGAGTAATTTTGGCAGATATGCTCCTTTTCTTAGAATCCTTTGAAAAGGTCTAGGAGCTTCTATTTCCATAATTTGTGGGGTTTTTGCAAGAAAATTATTAAAAGGTTAAAATGCATAACAACAAATAAAATGTGGGAACAAATGAGAAAACTTTGCTTTACTGAGAATGTTAATTATATCTTTGCAATATTTACAACAGATCAAGAAAGCAAAAGTACTGGGTGTGGGTGGCAAGGTTTTGGCAGCAGGGGAGGTGCATGGGGGGAGAGCTCTGGGCAGAAATGCCAGGGACAGCCTTGGGAAGGACACAGACAGTGGCAGCCACTCCCAGCTGCTTCCTCCTGGCTCCACAACAGCCCCACCACAGGCAAAACTGTGCCCAGGAATGGAGAGACAAGGAAAAAAAAATAATAAAAGGAATGTAAGAATCAGTCCTACAACACCAAGGTGAGAAAAGAATGCAGGAGGTGCTCCAGGTGCCCCAGGGTTTCAATTAACTTGGTTAGTTTTTCCCAAATCAAGTCTGTTTTGACCATGATCATAATTGCTAAGTGATGTCCCTGTCTTTATTTTGACCCAGGAGCTTTTTTTGGCTTATATTGCCTGCCTGTCCTGCTGAGGAGAGGTCATGGGAGAGCAGCTGGGTGGGAAGCAGCAGCATGTCAAGGTCAATTCCTCACAGCAAAAAATGTTCTTTTCCTAGGGAGCCTTTTCTTTTATGGTCCTTCTATATGTGCCACTATTACCTTTGAGTCCTTGGGGTTTTTTTTACCCACATTGCAAGTGCAGTATGCACCAGAGTGAGCCATAGCTCATGTAGTGAAGGCAGGGAAGAAATATTAGATTCAGTTCTGTGTGTATTGCCAGCCAGAATATTAACATTTTGTTCCATAAAAACTAAGAATCTCTTTGTATTATGACAAAATTTTTATCCTGCTGTTACTAATGCTAGTTAATATTTGCAATTTGCGTGTAGCAACAGTCAGAGAGAGCACAGCTCACACATAGAGCCCTGTCATGCCCCTCAGGCGAGTTTCACAAGTGGCAATGTGTTATGTCTTTTGAAAAGAACAGCAGTTTTGCCAAGAAAACAAAACAAGAATGAGTCTAGCCAGCATTCAAGACATTCAGATCTCAGAGCAATTTTTTTGCAGACAGGCTGTGGCAAAAACAAACCCCGAAGACAACTTTGCACTTTCTAAAGCAGTTGCTCCAAATTTTCCATACTAGCAGATGTAGTGAGTCAAAACCAGTGTAAAGATCTCCATATGAAAGGTCAGTGAGCCTGCAATTACCACAAAGCTCTGCCTGGATTGGATTTATGTTCTACATTTCTTCTGATGAAGATTTTAGGAGCTAAGTCTTTATACACAGCTGCATCTTATAATAAAAAGGCACCACTCATTGCAAAAATAATTATTATTTTGCTACTCATGGTTTCAAAATACAGCCATTTTTTTTACTGCTTGGGTTCCTAGATCAGTCCTACATTATTCTGCAGATAGACCCTTGGGTTTGGTGCATATGGCCTTTGCAAAGCAATGGGTAAAACGCTTACTTTGTTTGAATAAAAAATATATCTGTCTGTGACTTTAAAAAAAAAATTAATGTAGCAATTTAGCAAAGGTACTCAAGATAATTTTTGTTATTCTTAAAATGTTTAATGGTTGTAGCCACAGTAATGAGGAGAGTCAATGTCCTCACAAGCTTCAGTTGGATGTTTTGTGTAGGCAGACTTGAACCACAAAAGGTGTGCTAACCTTGTGGGTCATGAAAAGAAGCTGAGTTTGTAGCGATGCTGCCTTAATAATTCAAATCTCTGTTGCAAATGCATTTTGCATGTCTTTGCAGTGGCCAGGCTCTTAAAAATTCCGTGCTAAAATTATAGCAACCAATAAAAAAATAGTTGGGGGACTGGTTTCCTGGTTCAAGTATCATGAGAATATTTAGGAGGAAAAAGAGTAATTCTTAATTTTATTGTGGGCAAAACATCGACAGGCACATGTTCAAAGGTTATTCACAGCCCTCAACAAGAGGTGGTCATTTGGCATGCTAATGTCAGCTGGCATCCCAGCATCTGGAGAAATTACTCTGTGATTTCTTAATAAACTTTCCCCTGAAGTACTGTTTGTTTTTTACTGGAATTCTGTTGTTTCAGCTCAGAAGAAACAGTCAAATGAGTGGTGTGAACTAAATGTCAGTTCTGACTACTATATTCCACCTGTCAGATTTCTAGTGCAGTCTGAAGTCAATTTATTTGCTTCCTGTCTCCAAGTGCTAATCAACTTGCATCTCTGAAGTAACTGCTGCTGAAATTAATAGAAACAATCTTACACAGCTGATATGTTGGGTTTGCTTGTCATGTACTTTCTGATAAACTGTTTTACATAAAAAAACATAGTAGCTTGTGAAATTACTCAAATCTTCACCCAGAACTGAAATCTAGATAGAGTCCATCTGTGCTTCTAGTTGGAATCATTAGGTTGTAGGAGATTTCAATCATCCCTGAGACTGGCATGTAGTTATAAACACCAGAGGTGGGACTTGGTGATCTTGGGAGTCTTTTCCAACCTTGATTCCAACCAATGATTCTCTGATTCTGTGATCTGTAATAACAGTTAGACCCCTTGTCTTATTTTCTCTCCAGTATCTCAGAAACATTAATCGTGCTCTGATCTAAAGATTTGCTCCAAGTCAGACTTGAAGGACTTGGACCAATAGTTTGAAAAATTACTTAGTATTTCATAAATCTGCAAAGTATTCAGTCAACATTGATGTCTGCTTTCTTTTAATGTGATGGCTCTGTCTGAGGTGTAAATACTTTTCCTCCTAGCAGTCCATACAGTGCTCTTTTGGGTTTGTGACTAAAGCAGTGCTGGTAACACACCAGTTTGAGCACTGCTGAGCAGTACCTTTAAAACATCAAAGGTGTCCTTTTTCTCCTCTGTCCCTGCAGCAAGTAGGCTGGGGATGGGCAAGATAAGTGGGAGGGAAGAAACCGTGGAAGAGAGGAAGACTTAGGGTAGGCAACCATTGCTCAGTGACTTCTAGAACATTCAAGTGATTGCATCATTGTCATCACTTGTGTGTGGGTTCTCCCCTCCTCCCCTTTTCCTCTTTTATTTGCTTATTAAACTATCTTTATCTCAGCTCATGAGTTTTCTCACCTTTACTGTTCCAAATCTCTCCTCCATCGCACTGGGAGTGGCAGGAGTGGTGCTGCTGACCACGGAGAGCCCACTCCATGTGAGTATGTGCAACATGTGATGCATGTGATTGGTACCTTCTGACTCATTTGTTGTTTGAATTATCTCAGTGTTTCAAAAGTAACACCAATGAACACTGAAAAAATGTAAAAGGATGTGAAAATCCCTGGAGATTTAAAGATTCTCGGAGTTTTCTGATAAACCATAAATGAGATGGCACAGATGCCTCGGGCAGTTTCTAGTGCGGACACAAATTCCTGCAGTTATTTACCATAAGAAAATCAAAATCTAAAAACCTCCCTGAAACCAAAACAGAACAATTCAGAGAATATAATCTATTTGCTCTTAGATCTCAGGTGCCAATCTGAGGCTATCTGAGTAAAACTATGACACATTAACAGAGTAAAATGAAGATTTAGCACTAACAGATTATTGCAGCTGTATTCAAGCAGACTGAAAGTTTGCCCATAAAAATTTTCCTAGATATGAACCTGTGGCCATTCCACAAAAACACCATGACACCTTTTTATGTGTTGCATGCAGCTTTTCTTCTGGAAAAAAAGAAAAAATGTCAAGAAAACATAAAACCCTATCAAAGCCCAAACTTCAGTAGAGAGTATCAGATATTTTCTGATATCAATGTTTGTTTTCTGATATCATGTTGGATATCAATGTTAATACCTTTTTAAAGAATAACAAAAAAAAAAAATCCAGTTCTAGAAGAGCTGTGCTGAATCAAATTTTCATTTAGAAAGGGCCAAATTCTTTCTCATTTTCATATGCAATTCTGACTGTGCTTTCTTCATGTCAGGAACTCTTCTTGCATTTCAAATTTTTTGTAATGAAGCTGAAACTGGCCTTTTTCACTTTTATATGTACACAACATATTGAGTATCTAATAGTAAGAAAAGCTTTGAAAGAATTCTTACTAACACAAAAGGATAGTTTGTTAAAGAAATGAAAGATTGGAGCCAATTATACAGCATGGCTGCTGTAAATTTTTTCAAATAAAGCATCAAACACATCCTATTCCATCCATTTATCCTGGAAGTTTAAAATATGTCCCAAATACATGAATCATATTTTTTTCCTTGATTGCCCCTCTAAAATTTCTGGCAATTCCTACATTAACCTAGGGATAATTATTAAGCAAAAGAGGTAGACAAAGGCAGACTCACAGGAACCTGATGAAGCCTTTAGTGTGACAAAGGCATGCAAGACTCAAAGATGTTACCCACTTCCTTTGCAGGCACCAAAGTTTCTCCAATTCTACTTACACAAGTTCTAATCAAAGGAAAAAAAAATTAATTTGGAGTTATCTGCTTTGTAGGTCAGCACTTTCTGTTACTTGGAAAGAGAAAATAGATCATTAAAAGGGATATATCTGCAGGAGAACAGGTTGAAAGTGCTTTAGGAAAATGAAAAAGAAATAAAAGTAAAGTTGCACAGAAGAAGAACCTTTCCACCTCATGATCTGCCCAGCATACACTGGGGTATATGCTACTGGCAAGTGTGTAAAAACCTCTGGGTTCCCAGAAAATGAGGTACAATTTGTGCCTGTAAAGGCTGAGTAGTATGACTTCCATGCTACCATCAGTCTTTTATCTTTTCTGTTTTTATTTGGGGTGGGGAGAACATATCTTGTTTGTAAAAATATGTCTTTGCTGAAGAGGTGGTGTTTCTCAATCACACTCCATAGTCCAGCTTCAGCACAAGACCTGAGTGAAAACATTTTTCTAGTCACTGAAACTCAATATTTGTCCCCTGATTCTCTAAGCTCACATTAAAAGAGAACTTGAGCAGAGCTGCCTTTCCAGACAGACAGCACTAAGTGAGAGACAGCTGTTCTTGGTTTCCTCCAGCATGTACAAATTGCCTGGCACATCTTCATCAATATTACACACAGAATTCTCAGCAGCCATCATAAACATGAACACAAAGAACTGAGAGCGTTTCCAAGACAGGACGTTATTTTCGGATGACAAATTTGCGATGCCTTCTGCAGATCTAGAAAGCTTTTGTGATAATTGCAAACTAGTATCAAACCCCTATGCAAATGTACAAGATATTTTTAATTTTCTCTGTGTGTAGGAAGACAAGAGAAGGCAATAGCAGTAGGGACAAAAACCTGAGAGAAATGTTGATTTAAGTGTTCTGCCAATTCTGTTTTAAATTACAACAGAGCTATTATATGTTCAGTTTACATGCTGTGTATTGGTACCCTTGCTCAAATATAGTCTTCCAAATGCAGTTTTCAGTCATGAATAATTTTGTCATCTGGTAGTCAACTGAAATGCGGCATTAACCATTCTGTCAACTGCTAATATTATAGGTTACTTCACAAATAAATAAAAACTGCTTTGTAAAAAAATTGAAAGAATAAAAAGTTTATCCTTTGTATCCTTTTTCTGTTTTTATCATTCTATGCCTGCATATGAATGTGTAGCAAGTGGTAAAATGTTCTCCCTTCCTTCTTTCTTATGGCTGGTGCCAGTCGGGTGCAGTGCCTTACATTGAGATGTAAAATGAATCAAAATGGTCACATCAGGTCAAACAATTATAGAAATCCCTCAACTCGATTAAGTATTGTCATTCCAATAATTTGTTAAACCAAATTTTGTTGCTCATATGCAGTCTTTTGATTAATATATATTTCTTCAAATGCACTTAAATCAGAATTCATCACATTAAGGTCGTGACACTCCTGCAATTCAGTGTTACAGAAGTAGCTTTCATTAACAACAGGGTGATGACCTCAGCTTTGAGTTTTCTGGTTCTGTCAGTTTGTGCTACAATTTTAATGAAATTTAAAACTAGGCTTTTCAGCACTGCATTCTTTAAACAGTGTTCTTAACAGCTGCAATTTCCTCTGTGCAATCCATTAACAGTTGCTAGCCCTTTCCAGCTGAACCAGTGACAGACACTTGTTTAACTCTCTGATGGCCTTTATGAGATGTAGCCATAAATGTTTCTGTCCCAGTGATGCCATTTAGTTTGATTAATATGCAGCAATCACTGCAGAGACATTTCTCAGCATTGTGTAACATGATGTGCATGAAGCAAGGACACAAGCTATAACCTGAAAATATCCACTGAGCACCAGAAGGGGATGTACTGCCACTGTTTGCAATCATTGCACTCATTGTTTACCCTGTGTTGTTCTGAAACTCTTGGGTTTGTGTAAAGACAAGCTTATGTTTAGGTGTGAGAGCAGATGGAAGCTAAAGTTTTAGTAACTGTGTCTTTTTAGCATGCAGAAGACAAAACTTCGTCTGATGTCAGAAACAGATGGAAACCATTATTGCCTATCACAATACAGATATTACTAATTTCCTGTTCTAGAAATCTGGCGGGACCATACATAACAACTTTTTAGAAATATCCAGCTATCTAAAGCCTGTGGAACTGTGAGACGTGTAACATTTAAAACATCAACCAAAATAATACTAAAAGCCCTTCCACAAAGCTGAAAAAATATTTTATCAAGTCTAAATATATATATTCTAAAGCATTTAAGTCACCCCTTAGGTAAAAATAATAAATAAGAAAGACCTACACTGATGGGATAAATCAGAGCATGTCTTTTACTAATAGGAAAAAAAAAAGCTGGCAGAGTGTAGACAATTTGTAGGCAAATGAAAGGATCAGTATCTGTTTTCTAGCAAATGCTGAGAACTGTACTTTTTAAAACAATCACTATGTTTTGAAGAAAGTTGTTTTGGATAGAGGCTTTTAACTATCAAACCCAAAGTCCAGCCTTGGAATGCACGCCAAAGGGTGGCTGCACATTAGTAGCAGTAAGTTATTAAATTAATGTTGCTAAAACACAAATAACTTTTCTTTTCACTGCTAGGAAAGTAATTGACAGTGTGAACAAAAGTGAACAAGGGACAAGGGGCTATGTAATTTTTCTGCTACAAAAAACTTCTGCCTGTGAGATCTCTGAATCAACCTCTTCTGTGCTGGTTTCATTTCTTCCTAAAGTACTTAACTAACCTCCAATCTGGAAATCAGGTAATTTAGTTCAAATTAATCTCTAACAAGACACACTCCAGCCTATTTCTGTGATTGCAAGATCTCCTGTGTTTTATTTTTTCTCCTTTATCTTCATTGCTTTTCTACAGCTCTTCTTGATTTATGTAGAGTGTACATCTAAAACAACCTTTGCACAAAGCAAAAGTAACAGCCTGTATGTCCTGCCTTTCGTTGTGAGACCTGACAGAAATATGGCTTGCAAGTAGAAGCCACTTCAACACAGGCATCTTATCCATAAGTTAAACTAAAAATAGTGGAGTTTTTTTCAATTTTATGTGAGTTATTTGTAGCACTGTTCCAGGCAAAGCACACTTGACTGGGAGATTTAGGTTAATTTATTGCCAATTAACCTAAACATTCAATTACTGATTTGGGTGTTGGGAAGCAAAGACGACAAACATTTAAACACAAGAGGGAAAACAACTTTGTGCTCCCTTTCCCAGGCTCCACATTGCAGCAGACACTTCTCCTTCCCCTCCCTGTCTCCACTCTTCTCTGTACAGACACAGGTACCTCTCCATCCCTCCTGAGGCCATGGCTGGGGTCAGTGCACCATGGCTTCTCCCTCTCACTCCTTGTTCCTTGTTCCTTGTTTTGTTCTTCAGCTGGCCCTTCCCTTCCATCTGTTTCCTCCACTCTGAAGGGGCCCATCCAGGTGCCACAGTCCCTTTGGGGTGGTACCAGCTTGGTGGTGGAGCCTCTCCTGTAGCTCTGGCCTTGGTCCTGCCCTTTTTTCTCCCAGCATTTTGGCCTTTTCTTTAATATTTAATAATTTTCCCAGAGGTACCACCGGTGCCTAACAGCGCCTGTGGTGGGCTTGTTGCAGAGCCACCTGGAACTGGGGTTGTGCAGAAATCACCCTGCAGCCCCCCAGCTGCTGAAATGATGCCACCCACACCCAGTGCCACTCCTGGGAGAACACAGACAAACCAAACAAGTGGTAAATGAAACACACTAAAAAGAGCACAAATCTCAAAAGAGTAGGATTGAGATTTGTAACATTTGCAAGTTAGGAAATTCTAAGCAACTCCAAGCACACTGCCCATACATATTGTGTGTGACACCATCAAATCACAGGGTTTGCATATTTCTGATGGAGGGATTGAATGGATCTCCTTGGTCACACCCTGTGATTCAGCAGTGTGTGCAAATGTCTGTGCTCCTGGATGGAGTTAAAGTGTGGAAAAGGCACATGGAAATGTTCCAGTTTGCCTGGAGTTAGTTCTTCTGTCAGATACGAAGTCTCTGGGTCACAGAAGAGACAGATTCTTAAGAGGAAAGTTCAGCAAAGCTTGTGAAGACATTGCTCATCAATCCTTGAAAAAAAACCTGTCAGGTTTCCAAATGCTGCATAGCTGAAAGCTGCATCTGACATCAATGGGAAATGTAGATGCCCTTTAGAGCACATGGTGAATAAGGAATAAACATTGCAAACAGGTTCCCAGTGTTGATGTCTCCATTCATCCTCACACAACAGGAAGAATCATAACATTATCCTACAGGGATTTTCTGTGAATGAAGCTTTCATGTCTTGGAAAAGGCAGGGAAGACATTAATTTTACCACAGTGAAGAAATGCTGTGAAAGACTAAAAGTAGCCATGGTTCAGAGGCCAAGTAATATCATTAAATATAAAATATCTGTTGCACTGGGTCACAGAATTTTGAAATTGTCATGATAATCTCAGGGATAAACCACAAATTTCTGTCAAGTCCCTCAGCATCTTGACCCTGGAGCGTCACTGGCATTTTACACCCCAAAGTCCTTCAAAGCCTATCTGTGTGTGCAAGCTTGTCCCTAAGCTATTTCTGTAAACACAGACAAAAATGGAAGAAAACACAGTTTGATGTGAATCCTGAGCCTGACTATTCATACCACAAGAGAATCTTCCTACTGTCCGTGGATGTGAAAAACAAACGCTTGGAGGAGAGGTTCTTTAATATTCACATTACAATCATAAATGAAAAATACTTTTCTACCCATCAATTCTTAATATAATTTCAATGATTTCTTCAGAAATTAAATCAAGTGGAGCCACTATCTGTGAGGACTATTTTTGTTAGAGCACGTGGAGCTGTCTTCAGCATTTAGAAACATTACTGATTGTCAGGATATTTAGAGACTAATAATGAAAAAAAACCCAGGAGGGTTTGAAAAAATAAAAAAAAAAAAAAAAATTAAAATCCTAAGTCTCCTTATCTTTTGGAAAATACAGATCTCTTTAATTTTCTGATTCCTGCTATTTCTACAACCAGGCAAATTCTATATTAATTTCAGAATTTTGATCCATATGTGCTTGTCTATTGTTTGGAGACCTAAGCAGAGATCTGCTTATACACTTTTGAACTTTACATTTTGGACCCAAAGAAAAATGTTCCACCATGCCATTTCTTCCTTTCAGAATAGACTTCAAAATAACCAAATCTTAAAATTTCTTCTGTCTAAAGGAAAATAAAAAAAAATCTCAGCACTCTCTGTCAACCCTGTTCCCTTCTATTTTTTACGAATCTTCAATTTCAAAGAAGCCATGGTATTTTCTGGTCACTCTCCCTCTATTTTTGTGTAAATCAATATTGTGACCAATGGTTCATTGCCCTGCAGTGATCAAGGGTGAGGCTGCCTGTAAGTAACCACAAATAGCTCTTTGCATCATCTAAATGCCTTATTATGCCTTTTTCTGTCTTCTGCTGAAGTGTTTTTATCTGGTTTGGTTTTTTAAGTCCCATTGTTTTGCTGCCCTTGTATCCCACTTCATCTCTCTCAGTGTTTTCTCAAACAAACAACCTTGAGCTATTTTTTCCCAGTTGCTCTAAATATTCCCACCTCTGTAGCTGATAAAAGCAGTAGCTTTGCTTAAATTAGTAAACATTTATGTGCATAAAGAACTTAAAAATAAGGTTTTCCCCCTCTTGCCACTGCCCCAAGATTTTATTTACCAATGAAAAATTGTCAGGCTGTCAAAATTACATCATCTGGCAAGAGTTTGTTGGCAGCATGCCCAGAGGGGAGCTGTGTGCCTCGTGTGTGGAGTATCAACACTATGACTTTATAGGTATTCGTGTTTTGCCATTTGAACAGTCACTTCTGTCACAGTTGAACTTTTCTATAGCATAGATAGAGCATAGCATCCTTGGACAAAAAATCAGAATTGCAATAGAATGCTTAAAGAACAAAATATTATTGATGAATGAACTCAATTGTGGCTTTCCTGTGAGAAAAAGGCTGTCTTAATCGAATTAATTTAGCAGAATCCTTCACATTGCACTGGTACACAGCTGTAACCATAAGAGTCTTGTAGAGAGGATCTTAAATATTAATGTAAATCAGAAATTGTCTTTAAGCATTCATTTGATTTAATATCAAACATATTCCCTGAAAAAAAAGTGAGTATTTTTGCATTGAAGATGTATTTTAAGACACTCAGATCCATACAATCTGAGACTGAGATGATAGAGCTTGCAAGATAAATATTCCTGTATGATTGATTTTTCAGAATCTGCTTTTGTGAAAAAGAAGAAAAAAAAAAAAAAAAAAGGACAAGGCTTTTTCTGTCCCTACATCCAAGGCAGGTGTTAAAGCACTTTTTGAACAAATGGTATCCCAAGTACTCTCAAGTATTTTGGCAACTGTGAAAAAGTTACAAATTAAGAAAACAAAAAAGATCATGCAGTTAAAGTGCCCTATTGAACTTGGCTGTGACTGCTGGCATTCAAATCCCTGCTGTTATTTGGAAGTAGCAGAGGAGGGTGAGATGGAAGGGAGCAGCTTGAGTCGAGTTCATTTTCCAGCTGGGTTTTTAAACACACCCATTCGAGAGGGTAGGAAGTAAGACCAGCCTCTGATTCTGTCTGAGCACGTGCCCACTGGAAACTGGAGAAGATTTATCCCTGAAGAATGTCCTGAGTGCTTGTTCTTCCTCTGAACTCACATACCCATAGTGACAAGGCAGAGGTGAGTTTTCCATCCTACGTCCTCATGTCCTGTCTGTGGATGTCCTCCAGCCCCTGAGTCACCTTTATGGTCCTGGACCAGCCTCTCTCCAGGAGCTCTGTGGTGCTGGGGAGCACAGACCTGGGCACAGCACTCCAGGTGGGAAACTGAGAGGAAGGAATGTTCTTCCTAGAGCAGCCTGGGATGCTGTTGGCTTTATTTGACACCCAGGTACACTGACAGCTCAGAGATTTCTCTGCCATGCTGCTTTCCAAGCTGCTCAGACCCAGGTGTGTGCTGGGTATTCCTCAGCTGTGTCTTTCCCTCTGTTGAAACTTAAATTTCATACATACATGCCTCCCCCAGCACCATTTGACACGAGGCTCTATTGTTGGTTACACAGGGATTTAGCAGGTTTGTCAGACTCTTACCACCATCTGGTGTTGAGACAGCTAAAGTGAGTCAGACAATTCTTAATTGACCACTGGACAAAAGTGAAAGCAAGCTAAATGATGCTGACAAGGCCTGAGTCCCTGCACTGTCAGATCAGCATTGTTTACAAGATATGTCAATAAAACCCCCCAAATATGGAAATTATGGATTATGGAACTAAAGGGATTTTCTCTTCCTTTTTAAATTGGATAGAACTATGGTCTCTCCACTCTTTTCTCTTATTTAGGGAGTGGCTATGCTCAACCCTTAACCTGCTGGGTGTGGTGTAATCAAGGGACTATGAAGTATTTTCAAACTAGAAAAATCACAGGTTTTTAATCAGGGTTGGTAAGTTACTGCAAGCGCTTTTTTTTCAGACATGATTTCTTACTGACTGCTAATCTGAAAGTCTGCCCTACAATGAAAAGTGTGAAAAATTTAGATCAGCAAAAGCTGAAGTTGGTCAAATATGCAGCAGAGAATTGATTGCTTGGTGACCTTGTCCTGGTGACAAAGGCTTTTGTTTTGCTGCTTTTTTTTTCTTTTAATTAATCTGTTAAAGTCGGAACTGATTTCAGACTTGGTGTCGGGAGTGAAAAAAACCTTTGTGCACTCTAACCCCATCAACTTACTTGAATTTCCTTGCATGAAGTAGTTATAAAATATACAGCGAAGACGTGATGAATAGGAAAAAAAAACGTAATGGATTTCAGAGTGGGTGATTTTGCCCTTAATAAAGTAAGAAAGGAGAAATGAGAGAAAGACTTGTGTAGTGTAACCAGATATTCAATAGAATCACAGAACCATTTAGGCTGGCAAAGACCTCTAACACCATCAAGTCCAACCTCAGCCCTGCAAGGCCACCACTAACCCACATCCCCACGTGCCACATCTACGTGGCTTTTAAATCCCCAGGGATGCAAATTCGCAAAATCAAGGATCTTGGAGCCAGAGGAGGAGAGAGCAGATGTACAACACTGGTTAGGTTGCTGCTTGCAAGGAGGAGCCCTGAGGAGAGAGGAGCTCCCTCCTCTGAAGAACATTTATGAGCAGAAGGACAAAAGCAGATCCTACTTGCAGAAGATGAAAAGGATTTTCACTATTGCCTCAAATTACTCAGTCACCAAAGGAAAGAAGAGTTTTGCCTGTACATGTTTCTATTCTGAAATGGGTAAATACCTCTGTCAAAGACATATGTGCTTCATGTTTCTCACCCAAGAAAGGCAAAACACTGTAAAGACCAAAGTGCATGTGTAGCATTTCAGCATTGTAGCAGTGGAGTCTCCACTACCCCCTAAAATGCTGCACTTGCCATGTCCTCTGTTTGCAGAACTACAATTTAAATTTATTTTGCCCTTTAGCTTAGAATTGTCTAAGATTTAGTGACAAGCACGTTATTAAACCACAAAATAATTGTATGAAGACAGAGACTGCCATTACCATGAGCCTGCAGATGTTTTCTGTTTAAATGAGCTGCCATCAAACATTCGTAATTCCTAGAGACTGGGCTGAAATGGGCTTTAAGATTTCTTCTAACCCAAAACCTTCTATGATTCTATGAAAGACAATAAAATTAACTTAAATATGCAAATTTTAAAAAGAAATAAACTACAAGTCAGATAAATGCTTCAATTTTAAAAATAATTCTTTTCATTAAAAGCAAAAAGTGCTGCAATTATCAAAAAACAACATATGCCATTTAAAGAAAAACTTTAAAAAGATAGATAAAGTACTTTAAATATTGGCATGAAAAGATCAAATTATTATCTACAATGGAATAGTTTTTAAAGTCACTTTCTTAGACTTTTTAAATGTTTTTTCTTTATAGTCTCTTTAAGCTATTGAATTAGTTTTAGTTTTTCAACAGCATTAAATAGATATTATCACATCTTTGAAAAAGAACTGTGAGATTTTCAAAGAAATTTGTGTAGCAGATGTGTATTTAGCAGCCAAAATGAATCAGAAATATCTAAATTCCCTGGCCTATTCTGAATGCATTAACATACATATCTTACTGGGCTTGAAATTGTCTGTGTAATTTAATTCTCTAAGGTCTGAGGGGTACAAACTTTTACATCTGCAATTGTGGGAGGCCTCATCTTCCTATTGATGCTTTTTAATGCTTTATCCAAGTGCCATGGAATTAAGACCATCCTGACATCCCATTCTGATAAAACTATTGTTCTTTAAAGCTACAGATACACCTATGTTCTATTTATACATGCTTCAGCAGTGAGGTTCCTTACAGATAAAATAAATAGATAAAAAATATAGATAAAAATATACTATTATTTTTGCTGACATTAGATTTTGACTTGCTTTTCAAATTTCCTATCTCACTACTTTAAAGCAGGGAAAATACAAATTTTTTTCTGAAGCCATTTCATGAATTCAGCAATGTAGCACCAAAATTTATTGACGGCTCTTAGATGAGAAGGGCACAGGTAATTTTATGCCAAATTCATAGAGTGAGAATCCTGGAATTGTTCAAGACCTGGTTGGACAGGTCTGGAATTTTTTATGCTGCATTGATAGTGTACAAGACATAAATGACTTATAAAGCAGAAAGAATGTAATATTTTAAATAATTTTCCTGTTTGTTCACCATGTCTAAGAATGGGTTTGCCTTTTGAAATCTCATATACACAGTCATCAAATATACATTCTATGTGTTAATTCACATCTGCACCTGCACTTCCTGCTAAAAATTTGAGCCAAACAAAAAAGCAGAATAATTGCTCACACTCTTAAACTTAGCCAAAATGATAAAGAATCTTTATTCCACAAGCACCATGTGGAAGTATAAAAACCTAATGGCACAGAAATCCATATTCTGCAAAACCTGACTTCAGTCCAGTGAAAAACCAGCATTTCTTCAAGCTATCAGATATTTTTTTTATTCCTGGTCTGGTGGAAAGTGTCCCTGCCTAGGCTGAGTAGGTGGAACTAGATGATCTTTAATGTCTGCTCCAATTAAGGGCTTTCCATGATTCCAGGATGATTTTATGATTGGATTTATTCTAAAGAACTAAAAACCATGAAAAAGGCATAAAGAGGTTCCTTCCAGCTTCCTGTGCATGTTTTCAAAATAAGCTTTTCCCAGAGCAGAATGAAATAAAAGTTTTGTTCAAGAACAGTTTAACATTTACACACTACAAATACTGTAATTATAAAAAAGAAAAGCACCTACCTCCATCCATTTCAAACAGTAATTTTTTGTCGTTTGTTTCAGCTTTGGTGTTGTTTTTAGAAACTGTTACTTTTTTAATGAATATGGAAGAATTTTTAATGGTTTTTTTAATTTATGGTGTCTTCAATGTTTTGCTCACAGAGGAACAATTTAAGAATACAGCCGCTGTATTTCCAAGTTAGAACGATGTTTGCTTTATTTCTTTCTTAACTCATCTGGTTTTGACACCTTTTGTTCGTTTTATGCCAACTTAAAACACTGGAACTACTATTTATATTCATCTGCTTGATGAACTGTGTAGTTATTTCATAGATCTGCCTCTAAATAATTCTGAATGTCACTTAAGCGCTCCATCTTACCTCATTTTGGGCATGTTTCTTTCCTTGGCAATAAGATTGAAAGAATATGAATAAAATTTTTTTTTAATGGTGGAGAGTCCTCCCAAACTGCTATTATCACTTCCAGTTAATGAGCACTTCTTCTACTGGCAGGAGAAGGGGATGGTAATGGCATGAATTACCTGTCCAGCTGCTGTGAATCTCACAGGAGAGAGCAAAAAGCACAGCAGGGACTCTGGTTC
This sequence comes from Vidua macroura, assembly GCF_024509145.1. Lineage (NCBI taxonomy): Eukaryota > Metazoa > Chordata > Aves > Passeriformes > Viduidae > Vidua > Vidua macroura. The sequence goes on from NC_071579.1 coordinate 6,343,614, forward strand.
AAGGACTGAGGCAGGACAAACACTTTCATTTGTTTTTTGGCATTTCTAATTCTATGAGAAACTCCTTTCAGGAACCCTCAGTCTTTTGGTGTTTGTTTGAGGTGACGGAACACGAGAGGTTTCTTGCTTGGACTCCATTATCATGGATGTAAAATAAATTGGATAAATACTAAATGAAATATTCTAACTCATCTCTGTAGCTTGAGGAAGGGACTATTTAAATTTTTTTTAAATTGTGGCATCCTCAAGAAGAGGAGCAAGAAAATTTCCCTGCAGAAATAATAGATAATGCAGGCATGATAACACCAAAACATACTCTTACAAAACACTTGGTATTTTCAATATCCTTCTCATCCAATGAACTTTAACATCATAAATTTCTGGTACTTTCTCTGTATTGAAGTTTCTACAGTTGGGCTTTCAGTGTTTCTGTACTGGCTTATTGTGGCTGAAGGAACCTATGGAACAGTCAGAAATTCAATATAAGATGAACTCACATGCCAGAGTACCAATTGCACAGTTTCTGGATTTTGGTAGTTTGTGCTCATAAACATGCTACATCTATTTTCAAACTGAATGAATGGGGTTTATATCCTCAAAGATTTCCAACTTTCTTAACAGCTGAATTTTATTTTGATATTTTTCCTTTTTTTTTTTTTTAGTTAGTAAATAGATGTCCTTCAAATAACCTGATGTTGCACAATATTGCATAAGGTGTGTGAAATCTCATATCAAAATACCAAGAAAGGCTCCTTTGCACATTTAAGTCTTATTTTCAGAATATAAGTGATGCACTGCTGTTGCATTAGCTCCATAATTGGATTTAACTCCAGTGGAAGAAAATTTAGTCAAGTAAACTCAATGTATAGGATTTTGCAACTGGTTCACTCATTTATGCTTCAGCTGAGTTAATTTCTTGATTTGCATTGTTAAATAATCATGCTATTAAAAAAATCCCTAATTAGCCATTTATGAAGCATTGCTGATAAAAATCTATTTAATTTTCCATTCAAAAATTTCCCTTTTCTATTTACATGCAAAACAAATCTAGAAAGTGGGTGCTTGGCACATCAAAGTGACACACATCTGCTCCAACATCCTGCAGGACACAAAGTACCCTAAACTTCTGGATGAGAAAGTTCTGAGCTATGAAACTTATCAAAAAGGGCTCTTCTTTCACACATTATGTATGAACATTGCAGCAGGACTCCAAGGCAGAGTTTCATGTCAAAATAAACAATTATAAGGTGGGAAATAACTACAAGGTAACCTGTTTTTTTCTGATGGAACTTTTCCTTAGTTTATCCCCAGTCTTTCATTGAGGGATGAAACTTTTTCTCTATTTTGATGAAATTTCCCTGCTCACCCCGGGTCTCTGCTTTAAGAAAAGGGCCTGTGTTCCTGTCTGCCATCACTCAGAAAAAATAATCAAGAGACTTTTCTCTCCCCCAGCCCCCAGTGAGGCTCCTGTGTGGCACCTCTGCAGCAGTTCCATGAACACCAGCTTCTGAGGCTGCAGGGGTTTTAAAGCAAGAGAAAAAAGGAACAGTGCACTGTAGGTCCATGTGAGACACAGCCCTAATGAGCAGAAGACCTCACAGATTATGTTCTTGCTGTAAAAATCTCTGAGATTTAACTAGGGCAAGCCAATGCACGAGTGAAAAGAGGAAGGGCATTCTGGATTCCCTTTTTTGGCCAGGGGTTGAAAATCCGGCCAAGATGGATGAAATTCAACCTCAAATCCATATCAAATTCCATGCCTGCTGCTGGAGCACTACAAGAAGGCTTGATTTCTTTAAATTGTTGATTGGGTGTTGAAAGAGATGATCTTTAAGCTCCTTTCCAACTCAAACCTTTCTGTGATTCTATGATTTTTTTGCAACGCATAATTATCTTGACAGCTTTAGCACTGCCCTGAGGTGACCAGAGTTATTTGGCTTTACCTGTTTGGCTGTTCTTTGGTACAAATCCAGATGCTGCAGTGAACAGCATTTTTGTTTCTGCATCAGCGTTGCTGCCCAGAGGTAGCCCCAGCTCAGATGCACAGGGATGTCCCTGCACACGGTGTTCACGGGGTCCTGTGATGTCTGCACAGCCAGTGTGGGGACACTCGTGCTGCTGTCCTGGCTCACAAAGGACTGGGCTGAGTGGAAACATGTAACTGGTAATTCACTTGTGTCAGACATCTTGCTGTTGGGGCAGAAAACACACAGCTCCTGTCACTTCACAGAGCCAGAGCATCACAGGATGGCTTGGGTTGGAAGGGATTTTAAAGCTCATCTTGTAATGATGCCTCAGGTTGTAGCTTTTCTATTTTTCACATTCTGTGCTGCTTTAGTGTGTAATTCTGAGCTTCATATTAAGGGATGATGAGCTCTCTTCACAGAGTAGGGAGACAAAACAATTCCTTCTCTAGCTGGAGACCAAGGACAAATAATCCAAATCTCAGGCCCAAGAGCACAAACAGCGTGGGCTGAAGAGAGAAAAACAAGAAGGATGGGACTTCATGGGCTGAAGCTGGAATTGGACAATGAACTCCAATATGCAAATGGAGCAGAACTGATAAAAGTGAGAGACCCCGTGAGCAGTCGTGCATTTTGTGACCATTTTGGTTCTTCTTGGGTGCAGCCCTGGCTGGGCTCTTGTGCTGCTCAAGGTGCATCCACTGAGGCCTTTTAAAAAAATCCCAACTTTATTCTTTAACTCTGCCCAGCCTCTGCTCTAGGTCAGCCTTGACAAGGCATCAGTTCCACCCCCCTGCTATTCACCCACTGGAATCACTCTGAGGAGGCAAAGTCTCAGGGGCAGAGGGACTTTCTGCTGTCCTTGGAGCTTCTCACATACACTAAATAAAACCCTCCCCACCAAGATCTCAGAGTTGCATCTGTTTCTGACCTGCCATCAAAGAATTACCTCACCTTTTGAAGCAACTGCTTATCACTAACATGTGGAAGTTAGGTTTTGACATGAAAGAGCATTGTGAGTGAGACAGAAGAAGAGCTGTCTGAATTCAGAGTGATGATGAGGTAGGACAGAGATATCCAGCACTGGTGAGTTCCTCCCTGTGTCTATGTACCATGCAGGCAAAACTGAAAATGCTCTGGGACCTGCTGTTGCTAATTTAACTACTCTGTAATCATTTCTGTGTAATGTAGGAAAAGATTCCTCACACTCACCCTGGCTTTTCTTGCATTGCTTCATGTTTTTGAGGCTTTATGTTTTAGTGTAGCAACATATGATTTTGTATAATAATTTACTTCTAAGGATTCTCAGAACTGTAAATTAACTTTAGTTTCATGCTGAAAAAGTAAAATTTCCTTCAGATGAGCTGAACATATTGCACATTTGGTGTATTCATCATACCCACATGCTGTGATGAATGGCTAAATCATAAAAAAAATGAAAGGAGGAACTTTATAGATTGAAAAGATTTAGCCTACACTTCCAGTATGAAAAAGAATGCTACAGACCACAAATGGCCTTTCTGACATACATTCTGTGTGTCTATGTATCTCAATATTTATCCACAAGGTATTGAAAAATCTGTTCTTCTTCAAACTTAGTTAAGCATATTCCAGAACAAATAAATCCAGTGTAAACTTCCACATTTTCTGTAATAACCCAGTAAAACCTAAGCCTAAGGGGATTCTAATAAGAATTGATTAAAATAATTCTGTACAAATACTTTACTGAGAAGATTTTTTTTTAATTGGAGAGTTTGTAGTAATTTATTGCTGAGAAGAGAATGAAACACTTTTTCTAGGAAAGTTCCTATTAATTTTAATAGTCTCATTTTTTTGCCATTATTCTATCAATACCTTTTGCTCTAGATTTTTGGCTTTTTTCTCCTTGGTACTGAAAATATGAAAAGAAAGATCAGATTTCCTTGAACCACAAAAGACATTCTCAGCATGCAAATAAATCCCAAGTTAAACATTCACTGCCCATGTTGCAAAGTCAAAAGTTATCTTCCCAAATTAAAGTATTTCTGCCCTTTATACTCTACCTGCCAGGATCTCAAGTCCTAGCTACCTCTTGCTTTTGGATCTTCACCATTAAATATTTTTGCCTGTCCCCAGCCAACCAACTACTGGACCAGCTTCTTGACCTAAGCTCACCTTTCCTTTGCATGTCTCTCTCCTGTTTCACCATTTATTGCTACCTCTGCATTCACATCAGCCAACTTTTCAACCATTTCTCCTTGTTAAAAGTGAAAAAAAGGTACATTGCAAAAGAGGTGATTTTCCTGTTTAATCCTGTTAAGAATTAAATCTAGACTATGTTAAATTTTATAGAGTTAAGAGGCACAGAGGCATCACAAGTGCTTCTCCACCACCAAATTTTAACCACATTCTCCAAAGTCATTAAGAATGAGATCAACAGAAATTTAAATAATGGAAAACAGTTTCCTTTTCAGTAGCCTTGGTTTTGGTAATATTGGGAAAGGAATTTGGGAGTGGCAACTCATTAGAAAATCACACCAAGACAGCTTTAGTAAAAAAAAATTAAATAGTATCAAGACACAAGCAATTGAAAAAAGGGTAGAAGAAGTTTCTGAAACACATGAAAAACTCTGCTCCAGTAACAACAGTGCAAGGCCCCCATCAGCAATTTTCATTTCCAGCTCTTGAAATGCTGTTAGGAACCAAGAAAGAGAAATCACTTTTGTCCTAGCACTGGCTGGGGGTTCAGGGAGCCAAACAAGGCTTGTTTCCCTAGGTATGGAATAAATCTTGCCTCTACATGGATTTTTACTGACCTGACAGATTAATTACTGGCAGCTGGAAAGCAGAAATCTTGCAAATCGAAGGATGTTTTGGAAATTCAGAGGGGTTTGTTTGTTTTGTGTTTATTTAAAAGAATGTAGGAAATTCTGGGGGCAAATCAGACATAATATGTCTCATCCTCATTTAGGAATAGTGAATCTTTCTTAAATTTAGGCACAGAGCAGCTTGCTTAGATTGATAGAACTGATTTTCTAGATACCTGCTGCTGAGTTTCTGTGAGAAATGATCCATTGAAGAGACAGCACCAGCAAGTGAGCTCAATAGACCCACCTGTGCATTAATGATAATAAAGTGTAATTACACAAAGCCACTGTGGTCACATTGCTAGTACATCCCCTGAAATCTCACTCATTTACAACAATCAGACTTTGAGTACAGACAGGAAAGGTTTTTGAGATATTTTATGCCTTAACCTACACAGCAACCCTGTCAACAAAACAGAAGTCTATTTAAAAAGAAGATGCTAAGATGGACTCCTATGTGCTAAAACTACTAAAGTAAAACTTAAAATGTAGCCTCTTACTAAGGCCTCACACTTTCATTTCTTTTTATCATCAGAATACATATTTCTTAGAGATAATATACCATGATCATATAGTTGGGAAATAGATTGGAAAGACAGACTATGCCAAAACCATGAAGGAAGACTAGACTAACATCCTTCAGGTAAGGGTTGTATGTAACTAAACAGCAACAAAATGAAGGTGTGGGGTCCTCGTGCCCCTGCTTCCATCATTTCCTTCCTCCCTGGTTCCTTGCAGCCAAATCCTGCACTCAGCTGCATCTGCCCTGAGTGCTGCCAGCAGCCATCCTGCCTGTTCCACACTGGCACCTCTTTTTCCTCCAACTTTATTGGAGTTTTTTCCTCCAATGACCTCCCCAGGTCATTTCCTTCCTCTACCTTTTGTTCCTCCTCTAAACAGCCCACTGCACCTCTTCCCAAAATGCTCCTTACCCAATATTACAGTGAGTCCCATACTCCTTCTGCAGGAACATTCCATCACTTTTCCAGTGCCCTGTTTAATTTGTTGTTTAAAAATGTCAGCAGTAAGGATTGTAGAATTTTAGCCATAAGGATGTGCTGTGAGACACATTTTTTTTTTAATAATGAACTCTTGTTAAGGCAGGCTGTTTTGTAAAACATTATTTCAAGGTATACACAAAATATTTGTATTCCATAAAAAATGCACACAGTCTCAAAACTGCTAAACAGCATTTTAAAGTGATATTTGGTGTAATCCCATATATCAATTTTTCTACTGCATGGACTATGTTTCCCTGCTTTTATCAGGAGGAAGAAATTTTCCCACATATACATATAATATACCTATACCTATAATTATACATGCATACACATATAATTTTTCAAACAACTTCATAAGGAAGAAGAAATTATATAAAATAAAGCTAGATTTAGGGTTTTTTTTTTTTACAAATGTGCAACAGAGGTTTACTTTTTTTGGGAGTTTGTTTTTTGTTTGTTTTAAATAATTACTTTTCAGTCTTGAAAGCAATTTAGCTCTCACTCTTCCAATCCATAATTCTTAATTTTCAGATGTTTTTGCACTTGTGACTTCTGGCAGGAGCATCTAAGAGTCCAAGGATAATTCTTTTTTGTCTCTGTGAATATTTTTGGCCATAAGAAATGGAAAAGAATATTAGTTATGTTCATCTCTGTATGGCCAAAATATGTTAGGAAATCACATGTGGCAATTCAAGTTTTCAGACACTGATGGTGAATTTGAGAATGGAGCAGTCACTTAAAAAAAGTGGTTTAAAATATACTTTTCAATGCTTAAATGATGAGTCAGCAAGGTATTTGCTTTTAAATTTCTCTTAAAGAGTTTTTGGGATGATAACAATATTATTTGCGTGAACAAAATGGAAAGGACTGCTTCTAGCATTTTTTGAGCCTTAGGCCATGTGAAACCATAAAATTCTGTTAGATATGCACAGTTTTTTCTACAGAGGTGATGGAATATATTCATATTATACCTGAGATGGGAAACCACATATATTTCTGAGGTCTTACTAAAAATGTCCTAAATTTTTTTGAATTGTGGTGTAAAGCGCAAATTAGGAACAATACTGGTTTAAACACAAACTATGGAACTATTTTAATAAATAAGCAGAGTCATAAATGTTACATGAACATATCTGAGAGATAATGCCAGATGTGTGATCAGAATGCAGTTTCTCCCAAAAAGGAAAATCTCTGAGAGGAAAGCTGTGGCATGTTCCCAGTGAAATTCACCGTCACAGAGCTGAAGTCAGAAAAAATTGAAAATCTGTGCATAATTTGCCCATTATCTACTGTGACATTTGATATTTTCTTTTAAAATTAGGTAAGTAATGATAGTCCACACTGAGCTACTTCATTATGTCCAACATGCTTTATGATAAAGTGAGAATAACGCTGTGTCAACTGTGCAGCTCCTCAGCATGAAGAGAATTTTCCATCAAGTTCTGTGTTACTGACCAGCAGAGTTATTTTACCCAGAGACCTTCTTTCCTTTCAGTTCATACTGCTGCTCTTTTTTTTTTTTTCCTGTCTTTTATGATACTGTGGCTCATGCTGGGCTTACTGGAATTTTAATTAGGTGTTATTTTAATGTGAATATATACTAAATGTTCATCTTATGTTCCAAACCTTATTCATCTACGTTTTCTTGAGGCAAAGATTTCTGTCCAGGCTGACTTGATGGTGGTTTTAGGAGATATCTTAGGCAGAAAAACACCTCCAGAGATTAATTTCAGAATTACCCAAATTACTGTCTTAAAATTTTCATAGAGATTTGCCTTTTAGCGATTTTCATCACAGATCATTTATTATAAATAAGTGGAAAGAATTAAGGAAAGCTATATGCTTCCAGTGTATAATAATATAGTTGGCAGTGTTGGGTCAAGCAATTAGTAATATATAACCCTGGCTAGGTATAAAAAGATGCATTAAAGTAATAGCAAAAGTAAAATGTTTCATTTAAAATGGTTCGTTTAGTGAACAATTTACTCAAATATTATAGTGGTTGTAATCTGTGTGAGGACATTGAATCATCAGTTGATAGGGTCAAATTTAGCTGAGGTTTTCTTCAAGTGACAGAGTCAGATTTCAGCTTAAATGACTTGCATATCATCAGATATGCAGAAATATCATCATATCCTAAGGCAGAAATCTAAAGCAGGTACTGTGAGCCAGAACTGAAAGGAGATCTGGAGAACAGAATACAGTCAAATCTTTGGATGTGCAATTTATCAATATGAGGTATCTCCAAAAATTTTAAACATGTCAAGACAACTACTTATATTGGTAGTTGGAGCCACAACTGACAATTTCCCAGGAGATTCATAGAAATAAAGCCCAACAGTTCCTTAAATCTCTTCACAGCATCACTCTCTGTTAGATTCTCCAGAACTGTGCACTTTTGGAAGCATATCTGTTTAAATGCTGAATTTATATCTTCTGAATTTTTTCGGCCTATAAATATAAATTCTACTTTTTCACTGTGTGTATTCTGAATATTTCTGTCAAGAAAAAATGGTCGTATTTAGGAAGGGTCATTAACCAAACCCCTTCATTTTGGGCTATATTGTTTGTATTATATTACATTGACTTCTGGTAGGTCTTTCATTAGACTCAGTACAAATCAGTTTTAAGATACAATACCCCTCACAAGGGTAGAAAGCCACTTGAAACTGCTTAGGCTTCTTGCAATTAATCATACCACAGATTGCATAAGCTCCCTTTTATACTGGTCTGCAAAGTTTATTGTTTAGAAACAAAATTTTAATTTAGAAGACAGCATCTTTCTGCTGTTAAATAAAAGTGAACATCCAACCAACGTTTTTGCATTGCAGTCTTAGTTTAGCTTTATTTTAACATCTAGCCTAGCCATACGGTGCAAATTTAAGCAACACTGAGAATTGTTCAAAATTTTTTGTGCCTCCTATGACACAGCTTGCCATTGCATTTTTATTGTTGTGCATAATAATTTAGTTCTAGAGCACTGAACAGACAGAACAGACAAAATTTTGTATTTTTTGTACCTCATAATTGAACAAGAGGCACCAGGAATATAAAGGGCAGCCCACAATTAATATTTAAGAAGAAAAATATTTCTATCTTTCTGTATCAAATCGAGATTTAGTGCTATGTGGTTCTCCAAGAAATTACAGCTATGATGAATTAATCAAGGGATACTGGACAAGAGTGGCAGGCTTCTTTTTAATTTAATCTCAATTTGCAGTCAATAAGAATTCCCTCAAGTGACTGTTTGGTGATACAAGGCCATGACGAGTTGTGGATTTGAGGACCAGACCTGCAAAACTTTTATTATTTCATATAAAGAAAAAGACAAAGCAACTGAATATATCCTTGTGACCTCCAAAACATTTTACTGAGGCATTAGGGCACAGTCAAACCTGATAATCTGGGTTTAGGCAATTAAAACAATGAAATCTATTAAAGATAAATTGATCTGCAGACAGTAGGTACACCATATTAACAGGAAGGTGAATTTCTCTTTTTACCTCAAGATAATTTCAAATTTGTGTGTTACTTTCAAAATACCTAGCAGCTCTGAGGCCATAACATTCCAGAAAAAAAGTGTAATTTTTGAAAAAGTATTTATATTAGTTCTGGCATAAAACATCATACAAAAATTTACACAGGCAAACCTATATGGAACCAAACACCATCCACCTTGGGAATAGTTAAATGTACTTTGATGTTCTATTCATTAGATTCATTGGCAAGTAGAAGGTAGATTCACAAGAAAAATATATTCAAATAAAAGCTAAGGCTTTAAAGACGCAGTAGGAAAGGTAATTGTTCAAGTATTTTATCTGGTCTCTGATTTTTTTTTTTTTAAGAGTAGAATTCAAAAGAAAAATAAAAATGTTAAACTACATTTTTTTGAGGGCAAAAAGTAAAACATCTTTTGTACAGACAATTTTACATAACAATGGCCATGATACAGATAGGAACAAAAGGCTCTGTTTGATGTTGTCAAATATTTGCTAAAACATGAAGTGAGAACAGAAGTAGAATGTCAGCAAAAAAGACAGACAGAACTTTAAAAGAAAATGTGTTTCTGAAATGCATTCATCCCTTTGTACAGTGATCTAAATGAGTGTTGAATTTACATTAGTTGACAGAACCCTTAGGCCATGTGAAAAGTCCTAAATGTCCAGCAAGGAACTTCAGAGCAGATCTTCTGGTTGTATCATTAATGCCACATATAATTCATGCCTATGCCTGGTAATTAGAGTTTTTTTTTTTTTAATTGTCCACATTTAAAAGTCAGACTTAGGTGTTCACATACTTATAGTTGGATCCTAGCTCAATGAGGCACATTTTTAGGGAGCCAGGTGGTTTGGATCTACCATCTCCAGCACTCTCTTAGGTTGTCGTTTACAAGTCAGTTCTTTCAGCCTGGGATCTTATCACCTTGCTACTTACATTTCTGGACAGAGCTGAGCACAGCCTGCAAGGATTATTTCATTATCTTCTTATCACCAGCTCATTCAGCTCTATTGCTGTAACATTTCACTGTGACACACAAAAGGTCTGTACTTTTTACCCCTTGGAAATCCATCAAATGCAGGCTCAGTTTTCATATTTTGTATTAGTCAAATCTGACAATCCTTTCCCTGCCATTGCTCTCAAAGGACTATTTACTTGAAAATGCTGCTAAGGTGTTAAATCCTCCTTATGAGTTTTGAGACAAATATATTTATGTATTTATGGAGGAAAAATCCAGCCATGCAGTAGCTCTCTATAAATGGCTGTAAGAACTGAATAATAGAAGCTTGTGCTTTCTGTAAGGTTCATCTTGTGGCAGAAAAGGAGAGGTAAAACCTAGTTAAGGACCAATAAGGACTGCATTCCTTTAGAGCTCCATGTAAGTTTGATCAGAGAAGTAATTAAAAAATTATAATAATAAAAAAGAGTACACATGTCTTTTAAAAGGACAATAAACATCTACAATACTGCCCTGTAACTCTAATTCCTTCTTGTCTTGTACCTCTTTCAAAAGAAATCCTCCATGTTTTATTTCCAGCATGATTTTTGTCAGAGCTGGGCTTCTGCCTCACTGAATGTGTGGGTACAGCAGCCAAAGTGATTCTGAATATATAACATGTACATGGTGAAGCCTGAGATATTCTGAAAAGAAAACCAAATTGCCTTTCAGCATATGTTTGGACTGAAATATGTATGTTTGTTTGTTTCCCTAACTCCAGCATCCCAGGAAAATCCATAGCTTGGTGGTGAAATTGTGCTGACCAACTGACTTTTATGAGCTTAAGCTGTCTTCCTACAAGTCAGCACTGTCAAGTTTGGGTTAACTGCTGTTGTAGGAAGTTTCCTTTCATCTCTTTATCATTCTCTGTCAAATGCATAGAGCGAGGTCACGGAAGATTTCTGGCCATTTGTAATTAATTATACTATTTATAACCCCACTACAGGACTAGCAAATTCAGGGTAGATGAACCCACTTTCAGGAACAATGCCTTGGCTTTGGGCCTCTGATTTTTAGGTAGCTTTTCATAACCAATATCTTCATGTAAAAATAAGTAAAGGAACATTCCATAGTAAAAAAATACCATGCACTAGGGGTTTTTAATGGATTTGATGCAACTACAGAATAACAGGGAAACAAAACCAAAATATTGCAGAATCTGTCTAAAAACTGAGTAAGAAAAAAACCTAACTCATCCACTTCTTTCCACTGTAACTATTCCAAAGTAGCCCCAAGGAAAATGCAGAGTGGTCTTGCCAAAGCAAGGCCAACATGACACAGTAATCTGACCAACAGGGTACCAAGGAGGCAGAGCTTCTGCACATTAAATTTTTAACAAACTCGATGTGATTTAGGCAAACTACACTGAAATAGGTAATCCCTGGGTGCTTTCTGGCTGTTGTATTTATCCTTCTACAATTTAAAATGCTGTAAAACTGCCCTCTTAGAAGAAATTGAAAGCAGTTGCTTCAGATAAGGATTGATCAAAGGCAAACAATCTTGATATAGAAAAGACATATCAGTGCTTTAAAATGATGGAATAAATCAGATTTGAGGTATCTGGGACCCTGAAGAGTAGCAAAGAATGAAGAAGATGCAAGATTTAGGTTAAATATGACAAGCATTAAATCTTATCATTATAAGTGAGGGGTGGCTCTTTCTCTTACAAGCTTTGAGGAACACTGTCTTGAATATAATATGTAAAAAAATACCCAGATTAATTCACTCCTCTAGCCTATGAAATTTTGACATAGAAGGGGAAATAATGGGAGAGATATTGTTAAACATAATAAACAAACAAACAAACAAACAAACAAATAAATATTTCTGGCTTTGAAAATAGTTTTTGAATTCTACTACCAGGAAGAAAGAGTATAATTTTTCTTCCTTTGTTTGTGTGTAAGTGTAAATTAGATAACTAGCTAGTCTGATGTCTCACTTGTGACTTTAAAAAGCTAAGTTATCAAATGCATAAGAAATAAATGGATTTAGTGGCACCAACTTTGAGAAGTCAGACAAAATTTCTGAGGGAAAAGTCTTGTATTTAGAATTAAATTGAATAGAGATATTTTTCTTAGGATGGCATTTTTATTTCAGAGCTTTGCATGCAGTCATTTTACACCAAATCCTTATACATATATGTTACAGACATATGTCATAGATATATACCACCACTAATGAATCATTTAGTTTTGAATTTTGAGATGAAGAGTATGTTCAAAAAACCAAAACTTTAAAAAATATTGTTCAGCCAGCAACTCACAGCAGTCTGTCAGTCCCATGCTTGTGCATGTCCCAGAGATTTGCACCTCAAATTCCATGTTCAGTTTTGAGACCTCATGACAAGGAAGACACTGAGGGGCTGGAGGTTGTCCAGGGAATGGAATGGGATTGGGAAAGGGTCTGGAGCACCAGGAGCAGCTGAGGGAGATGGGAAGGGGCTCAGCCTGGAGAAAAGGAGGCTGAGGGGGGACGTTGTGGCTCTGCACAGCTCCTGACAGGAGGGGACAGCCGGGGGGGAGGGGGGGTGGGCTCTGCTCCAGGGAACAGGGACAGGAGGAAAGGGAACAGCCTCAGGCTGGGCCAGGGGAGATTTAAATTGGATATTAGGAAAAGTATTTCACACAAAGGGTTTTAAAGCATTGAAACACATGGCCCAGGACAGTGGTGGAGACATCATCCCTGGAAATATTCAAAAAAGGTGTGGATGTGGCACTTGAGGACATGGTTTAGTGCTGATCATGGTGGTGGTGCTGGGTTGGTGGTTGGTCTTGATAATCTTAAAAACCTTTTCCAGCCTTAATGATTCCATGATTCTATAAAAGTCCAGTTGAAGGGCTTCTCTTCAAAAGTGGTCTCATGGAAGCTCTTGTTGGGAGTTAATGTGGTTACTGAGGACTCCAGGAAGAATCAGTCAATCAGTGGCACACTGACTTGCACATGCTTCTGTAGAAGTGTCCTGGGTTCAGCTGGGTTAGAGTTAATTTCTACTCAGTAGCTGTTACAGTGCTGTGTGTTGGATTCAGAATGAGAATGGTATTGATAACTCAGGTTTTGCTAAGTCCTGTTTATCCTAAGTCAAGGACCTTTTTTTTCCTTGTCTCCTGCTCTGTCACTGAGGAGGTTCACCAAGGAAACTGGGAGGGGGCATAGCTGAGACACGTGACCCAAATTGGCCAAAAAAGGGATATTCCCACCCATGGAATGTCATGTCCAGTCTATAAACTGGGAGAGTTATCTGGAAGGGCCAGTCTGAGTTCAGGAAGGGGGGTCTGGCATTGGTCAGCAGGTGGTGAGCAATGGTATTGTGCATCCCTTGTTTTTCACTTTTTATTATCATCATTATTATTATTATTATCATTATTATTAACACTGTATTTAAATTTAATTTCAATTATTAAACTGGTCTTATCTCAACATATAAGTTTTTCCTTTGATTCTCCTCCCCATGCCACTGAGGCAGGGAGGGAGAGAAGGAAGGTTGAGCTGAGTGGTGCTCAATTTTCAGCTGAGTGGTGCTTAATTTTCAGCTAAGTTTAAAACCATGACAAGAAGACAGACTACTTAAAAATTTCAAAACCTTGCAAATCACTGTCAGAAAGAAATTTTAATGAAACATTAGTTTTGTTTTCCACAAAATTTCTTGATTTAATAAAAGCCCATAAGGTGTTGTCAGATTTCTTTGACAAGCAGTTTCAAGAAGATGGTTTAGACATTTCTGATGTAAATCGCATTTTTTGAGACATAAGCACAGTTATGGTGGGAAGGGATGCACCAAAATATAACTTCCAGTGCTTGCAGTGTTAGCTTTTTCAGAAATAGCCTGACAAAGAACCAGTTCCCATGGACACTTACTGCCTTGCTCTCAATCTTGTGCTGTTCCATGAGCTGTTTAGGTGCCTTTAGGACACACAAGAACTTCCAGTCTTCATTTTTACAAGAAACACTACTCTTCCACATATGTCCAAATCAGTTTCACTGCAAATACACTTTAATCTTACAGTTTATAAAAGTATAATTTTTTTTAAAAAACATAGATGTCAATGTTTATTTCAAAATCACAAAAAGTACCTTTTCTTAAAGTTTGTTTTTTTTTTTTAAGTGAAGTGTTATGTTTGCAAAATTCATTACCATGGAAGCAGATAAGAAGACCAACAGCCTCTCTACTCAAAAACCTTCACACCGTGTTCCTTCAGATAAAGATACCTGGAACCAAAGACTAATATATTCTTGACCTGGTGGTAGATGCTGCTGCCTTTTGCCAGCAAAAAAAGTAATCCAAATAGAATTATTTCTGCCCGCTTAATAATTTCATTGCATATATGCACAGATTTTAGGTGTCAGCATAAATACCTGCCAAAATATACAATGTGTAGGGAAAAAAAACCTAAAAAGGGTGTTTAAAAATATACATTTCTCAGTACCATTGTATCATACCAGATACCTTCACAACCTGTCTGCTGGACTCCCAATAGTCTGATTTATTTGCAGTGGCACTGTCTTATCAGGGAACACAAAAACAATGAAATGTGAGTTGCACAGCTTTTTAAAAAACTCTTGGGTGAGTTTTTTTTCACAGAAACTTATTTTCAGAAGTCTCCTAACAGGTGCCATATTACTTTTCCTGTGGCTCAATAGACCTAAGGAATGATGAAAAGGCAGCAATTCTCACAATTTTAGTGTGGAAAATGTAAACAATTCTTGCTCCTGTCACTCAGTGTTGACACTCTTCATAAATGCCATTTTGAGGAATTTGGTAGAGACGGGATTAAAGAGGAGGAATTTACCTGAATTAAGATGTTTGTGAATGAGAAATAAACTGTAAACCTGAGATTAAATCTAATTCACTAAGTGCAGGTACCTCAAGGCCAATATTCACCCATTATAGAACTGATGCTGCTTGACAAACCAAACCAACTGAAATTTAAAACAGATTTCTGAGGGAGAGCTCAATTAAGCTAAGAACCACAGTAATACCTAGCTGGAGTATTTCTAGCTCAGAGGCTGAAATCTATGGATAGGATACAATTTCCTTTCTATGTCTCTTTCTGTTGCAATGATGACTTAGAAAACATTCTGAGGATTTTCATAAACAGCACATCTATATACAAGACCTGTAGCTGCAGTTCTTCCCTTTCTCCTTTCAACTGATAGGTTGAAAACTAAGGATCTTTATAATGTGAATTTTTAAATTGTGTATCTTTTAAATATAAGAGCTACAGGACTATTTCATTGTCATTTAGACCATGATAAAATAAAACAAAGGAATATAAAACCAGTATTTTATGTGAGAAAACAGGATGTTTTACACAAGAATTTAAGATGCTTCACACACCACCAGCTCTGTGTGGCCATCTCTCTCTTACCCCACTCTGCTCAGGGGTTGGATGTCAGTGTGGTCACTGGAAGACCAGGAGAGAGACTTTTCAAACCACCCATTGAGGCTTGTTTTCACTGAATTGATGCTAAGGATGGGAAGAAAAGAGAGAAAGAGAGGAAAGAGAGAAAGAGAGAAAGAGAGAAGAAGAGGAGAAAGAGAGAAAGAGAGAAAGAGAGAGAAGAGAGAAAGAGAGAAAGAGAGGAAGAGAAAGAGAGAAAGAAAGAGAGAGAGAGAAGAGAGAGAGAGAAAGAGAGAGAGAAAGAAGGGAAGAAAGAAAGAAAGAAAGAAAGAAAGAAAGAAAGAAAGAAAGAAAGAAAGAAAGAAAGAAAGAAAGAAAGAAAGAAAGAAAGAAAGAAAGAAAGAAAGAAAGAAAGAAAGAAAGAAAGAAAGAAAGAAAGAAAGAAAGAAAGAAAGAAAGGCTGAAAATGCTGTCCCTTTTCTATAAACAGTGAGAAACACTGACTTTACATAAAATTTCAGATGGATCTACTCATTTCCAGAGCACAAACCAGACAGGAGCATAATAACATAAGAGAGTAGCATGGAAAAATGTCCCAATTCTCACAGAAGATCGAGCTGAGCCATAAGAGCTGGCTGACTATCTGCCTTCCTGGAGGCAGGTATGCCAGATTTAAGTAGAAGAGAAAGCTTTCATTGGCAGTGACCTTCAAAGATCACCAAGTCCAACTTGCCCACCTCTCCCCACCATGGGCAGGGACATCTGCCTCACAGAATCACAAGATGGTGCCACGTGAAAAGGACTAGACAAAGACCACCAAGAGTGTGGTCAAACACTGGAACAGACTTCCAAAAGAGGGTGTTGTTGCTCCAAACCTGGCAGTTTTTATGAGACATTTGAGCAGTCCACTCAATAATTTGCTTTAACTTTTGGTCATTCCTGCAGGTATTGTGATCATATCCTTCTTTGAACACAGAACATGGCACTACCAAGGAGATGGAACAACTGTAGGACAATATGCCTCTGATAAGTTTGAGATTCAGTTTTCATACCAAATATCCCATCCTGTATCATGCAGACATTTGAATTTTGAAGGTGAGTCCTTTTCTGCATTTATGTAGCTCTTCCTAAAGCTGAAATTTTTAACAACTGTAGATAATTGCTTTCTAAAAGGTTCAGAAGGTTTCAGCTTCATTCCACAACAGCAGACAAATTATATTCTCCTTGTACACACTTTTAAAAGGAAAAATGCATAATTTAAATAATTATGTCATTAATTAGTTTTTCTGAATATTTTTCCAGAATCCATTTGAAAAAAAGAGACATTTATTCTCTAATAACAGAACAGGGCCCGTTGTTACCATTTGTTTTGAACTACATAATAAGATCACATTACCACAAACTGAAAACACAAACACATCATTTAATTAAATGATTAATCCAAGCACGTCATTCCATGGACTTTTAGAAGAATTTAATTTAACTAAAATCTCATTGATTTTTTCCCATTAATTGCTAATGCAAGCTTCCTTGAATTTGAAGTTGTACACATCCTTTTTAATGAATGAACAAGCAATGAGAAGCACTGGAGCCAAGTATCCTGAGATGGAGGGGTTCCAGTGCCATGAAAATCAGTGAGATGCTGCCAGGGATGTCAGTCACAGGAGCTGTCCTGAACCAAAAGAAGGAACTGACTTCAGTTCAAAGGTTGTGCTTTTAAACAGAAAGCAGAAACAGAAGTGATGGCAGCAGCCTAAACTCAAAATCTTTACACAGAATGGTAGCAACACATCGATATATATAGATATTTAAATATATATATTTATATACATACTCTGTACATGGTAATCGCTCACGTCCTGATCATTTACTCAGTTATATGCACTTAAACCAGATTAAAGTCTACACCTCCCTCTTTCTGCCTTACTCAAGTCATTATCTTATTTACATGATCAATTTTCTCTGTGATCTCTGTTCCATTGTTTCTAATATTTTAGAGGTACAGAACAGCATATTAAAAGGAATATATAATTGTTGCACTAAAGCAATATCTGGGAAGGATATTATTCCATCCATTACTTCAATAAAAATTATTAAATCATAAATTATAATTCTTTACACATTACATTATATTATAATAAATGTTATAATTATGACAAATTATATTAAAATCTGAGTTTTAACCCCTTGTCATTATTTCAAGTTATATTCCCTGTACTGGGTTAGAGCTCCAGGATAGAAAAAGCTTGACTTCAGAAGGAAAAAGATAATTGCAAAAATGTATCCCAAGAATTGGCTATGAGAGGAGGTAGAAATTTTTATTTTACCAAGTAAAGAAGTCTGTTAGCTCTTTTTTTATTGCTCTGCCATATGTCTTTCACCCACACTATGTATCTAGCCACCGTGCATGAGCATGTTCCTTACATCTCCTGGGATTTTCAGGGTTTTTTTAGTATTATGCATATTTAGAATTTTCCTTTATATATTTTATATATAAAAATACTATATATATGCATATAGCTATTTTCTTTATACAGTATATTTCTATTTTATTGTATTATTATATAATATAATATAATAATATAATATAATATAATATAATATAATATAATATAATATAATATAATATATTATATTATATTATATTATATTATATTATATTATATTATATTATATTATATTATATTATATTATTATATATTATATTGGTATTAATTTTCATTATGTATTTATAAAATTCATGTTTTTATCAATTTTATTAAAGGTGTGTATTTATATGCTTTGTGTGTTTAGTAAATTGCATTTTCTGCAGAATGGAAAAAAATCTGACTTTGGAGATAAGAAAGATCCCCTTTCTACTCTGTCCTGGGGATTTCTGCACTTTCACACTGCTAGAAAATGAGAGAGCATAACTCAGCCAAGGTTCACATTTCACTTGAGTGTGGCATGAGGTAGTAGATGAGTTCACTGTTTCCTGGATGGATTTGATCTCCATCATTTTAATGTAAACATCACAAATCTATCAGAATTGACTTAACCTGCAGGAGGAAGATATAGTGAATTTACACTCTAGTTTGTGAAAAAACTGATTCTAAGAATAAGAAATAATGATTACATTCTATAGATGTTGAATTAAAGAAAGTAAACCCTGCATTTTCCAAATACTCGGAGTACTGTTTTCCATGGATCTAATGTTATTCCATGCATAAATTATTCTAACATTTTTTAAGGTGTGACATTATTATTCATATAAATCAAAACTATTTTCTGCCAGTGATCATTCAGCCAGTTTCTTTTTTGCCTAAGCAAAACCTACCAAACTGGAAGTGCAATGCTCTCCTGCAACTAAAATTGAGCTTAATCCTCTCTCCTTGTTGGAGTGTTTAGAGGACACCCTGATTTCACAGAACTGCAGCTCAGGCTAAATCCCCAATATTATTGTCCTCTCTATTCCCCAAAATCCTTAATTAAAGCCTACTGAAGTTATTAACAAAAGAGGCAAGAAAAACATCCAGTTGCAACAGGTTTTTGAACAAATGATGAGTTCACTGTGAAAATCATAATTTTAAAAAAGATTTTATTAAGTCTACAATAATATCAAAAGCGCATTCCAATAAGAGCTTAGCCAAAATGTAGAGCTCATTAAAAGGGATCTGGTGGAAAGCAAGACCAAGAAGCAATGGAAGCTAAGAGTAGAAGTAAGAGAGATGGTTATTTTGTCTGTCCTTCTATGGTTTTCCCCAGAGGTTGCTGAGAGCAGAAGGAAATTATCACAGTTGTATAACTTTAGTGATTTGTTCCCAAGGCTTAGTTCTCCTCTCTTAGAAATCCTATAAAATTCCGAATCTCAGGTCTTTAATAAAAATAGCATGAAGCCTGAAAACAAATAAAAGCTGAAAAGATTCTTTTTTTTTTTCCTTTCAGTGGGATTTTATTTTCTTCGCTTCTTGATTTGTTAATTGATTCACAGCTCATAAAGCTGTGCAATTTCTTCTTAAAGACTTGAGCCAACAGAAACTTGGATTGGATTTTTCCTCCTTCTAGCATTTTCTGCCTGGGTATCCTTACTTCAGCAGGCCTGTTTTCCCCACTGAGTGAAGAGTGAGGCAGGGCTGTTTGACTGTAGAAGCAATGATACCAAAATTACAGGTTACTCTCTCTTTTATATTCTGTTTCCCTCCCCAGGGTAAGCTGTGTCATTTATCTGTTATTCAGCTGTGTGCACTGACCGTATGCATAGCTGTAAATAGTGGTAAGAGACACAACAGGCAGGATATGTTCACGAAACTTTGTCTGATTTTGTGGTCTTTAAAGTTTTCCCACTTTGCACCTGGGAATTACCACTTGGAGAATGTGCAGTCTGCCTCCTCCTAGTAGCTGAATGCTGATTAAGAAATTATTTCAAAGATCAGACACCTTTGAAAACTTATAAATTACGTAAAAGGCCTGAACTCGTTATTAGGGATGAAAGAAGGTACATCCTGCATATGTAAACTAAACTGATGAATCACAATCTGAATTTCTATTTGCATAAACTTCAATATCTCTGAATTCAGAAGAACCAACTCAGTTTGCACTGAGCTGGGATTCAATCCATAAATGTATTGCTTGGAAGTGATTTAAGTTAGAAGGGTGCTATTAAGAGTAGGGGAACAAATCAGTGAGGCAATGAATTCTTTCTGTCAAATAATGACTGATTTCAGCTCCCACTGAAGGAAATATTTTTTGTCTGTAATTCTCATCATGCAACAGCTGTGCTTTAATTTTCACAGGATGCTCACAGAAAATCAAGTAATCATTTCAGATATGTACACATTGGAATGTAAATACTCTGCTGTTTTGTTCCTCTTCTTATTCATGCAATTAGAGGATCAGGCTGAGTAACAAGTTTTGACAGAGAATTACATACATTCTGTTTCTGTATAAACCTGTAGTCCTAAACAAATATTTTGGCAACCATTTTAGCAGACTCTTCAACAGTAAGAACTGGTAAATTCATTCTTAGGTATGTCCTTTATTCCCTCACGTGTTCATCCTTGAAAACTGGTATGGATTATTTGGATCAAAATAAGAATATAAAGCAAGTTTTTAATAGCCAACATTTTATTTAATCCTTAATGGTGGGAGACCCAATCTAGACTGCAGTTACAGAGAACTGGACAATTAAAAATCGCAATTTTAGATGAAACACAGGGCTAAACTATAAAATCTTAAACTAGTGAATAGATGTAAAGTATGTCCTCAGAAGACAGTGACCTTTACCTATTAATTTAGAAAATGAGTATTTTAGGGGAATGGTTTGGGATTTTGTTTGCTTGGGTTTTATTGGTGTGGACATGCCCACTGTCAGATGATGTCTTGCAAGTCCTGACATTAGAATTTAAATCATAATTTCAGCAGTCAGAGTAGTAAAACAATGACATAATACATGTATATTTTGAACAAGCTGCTTCAAAAAGACTGTGATCTAATTAATATCAGTCATTGAATCCCAGAATGGTCTGGGCTGGAAGTGACCTTAAAGCCCTTGGCAGGCTACATCCTGCCATGGGCAGGGACACCTTCCACAATCCCAGGTTGCTCCAAGCCCCATCCAGCCTGGCCTTGGACACTGCCAGGGATCCAGGAGCAGCCACAGCTTCTCTGGGCACCCTGTGCCAGGGCTTCACTGTATCAAAGAGGAAAAGTTACATTCAACCCTTTGCTAAGTCAGACTTTCCTCAAAACTCAGGGATGTCAAGCACATAATGAATTACAACTGTTAATTTTCCTGTGGAATGCTTTATACAGCAAGAGTTCCCAAGAACATCTGTGCCTTAAGAAGTTTGAAGAAATTAATAATATTAGATCAGCACCTCTAAATCATTTGCAATCTAAGGACTGAAGTGTAGCCTATGGCAAAGTCATGGACCATTAATATGTTGTCAGAGATGTTTAATTATTCATTAGTCATTAACTCACCAATTGTTCTATCAAAACATTAAGTTTTTCATGTAAATGCTGAAATTTCTTTTTGTTTCCTTATTGTTAGGTGTATTTGGAAATGTAATGAGTTTTTATGTCTGACGATATTCAGACATATTATGTCTGAAGATATTCTCAAGGAAAAAAAAGTATAATTTTTAAAACCTGCTAAAGCAGCAGTGTTTTCATTTTTCTGGTAATTCCTTGAGTGATGATCTCAACATTTTTTCCTGCAGAATAGTCTTTACAGTCCACTATAGTAGAAACAGGAGTACCCCTATCATTATGTTTTATTGTAGTTATCACAGAAAATCATGTTTATTTTCTTTACTCACATCTCCTGGCATATTCAGTACACTCATTTAGAATGTGATCAGTCTCCTGTCAGGTCTTTTTTATTTTGTCCCCAGAAATGTCTCCAAACTGATAGTCTTTCCAACTTTTCTGGAGTAATTGCTGTCTAGGTCTTTATTGCCAAGTGTTCACCTGATACCAAGAACCAATTATCCCTCTACTTCAAAATAGAAGTTACATTTGAAAAAAATCAGAGCAGGTAGTCTTTTTTACTTTTGGCAAATTAATTTTTTTATGCTGTAAATGTGAGCTAAATATGAGCTAAACACTGCCACTCCCATTGATCTTCACAGCACAGTTTAATCCAAACACAGCTCTTTGGTAAATGGATATTAATGTCTTTTTGCTTCCAAGGCAGTGCTAAAGCCTCCAGGAAAACATCAAGTTTTATGTTATAAGATCATTAACAGAGTTTGACTTTTCCCAATCACTGTGTTCCAGATGTTATTTGAGCTTCTTCCCCTTGATGCTCTAACCTATTATGCCCCATCTTAAATCTTTCCTACAGAAAACTAGCTATTTTTTTAATACATATAATTCATTAGAGTGTCCCAAAGGACTTGGAGCTTTTACAGGTCTTTGTTTTGCTTCTACACTTTTGGCAAAAGAAATAAAAAGAGGAAAATTTATGCTGGAAGAATGCCAATAGTAGCCCATTCAATCAAAGTAGTATCTTGGTGCAAAGACTATTAGTCAGTCATATTCACATTCTATCTAAATAATTAACTTGTAGCACAGAAATTCTAAATTATTGTGATGTCCTTGAATTGTTCATGGGGTTTGCTGTTCACATTGTCTGGAATGTGTTTGTGATTGGAATAAAACCCATTTCTAAAAATATTGCTTATACTGCACCAAAACGTAGAGTAGTCTACGCAGTGTATTATCTGGAGATTAAAAAAAAAAAAAATCAGTTGCACTAGTTTTATTTGCAAGTACCATTCCTAATAATTCTGTGTGCAGTGCAGTAATGAAAATTGATATCAACTCCCTTTTTGCAATACACAAATTGGAAAGACCATAACATCAACCAACAAAAAGTACTCAGGAAATAAAAGAAGGAAATTAAAAAAAAAAAAATCGTTTTACAAATGTTTTGGTATCTTGACATCTGAAATCACTTCCACCACAAAATGGAGATAAAGCAGATGTGTTTGTTGTTCTGTGAGGGAGCAGAGGACCTGTTTGGCTAGAAAGGCTGTGGAATCCCCATCCTTGGAGATGAGAACCCAAGTGCTCATGGCGCTGTGTGACCTTTTCCAGCTGAACCTGCTTGAGACTCTCCAGAGGTCATTTCCACCCTTGACCATTCTGTGATTCTGCTTGTCAGGGACATTATAGAATTTTCCAGAATGCCTTTTTCTCAAACTCTGTGTGGGCAAAAGATACCATGTTTTAAAACATCTGTCTAATATGGGAACAGAATGGTTTTCTGTCACAAAAGAAAAACCCTCCACAACCCATAAACTATTCTGGAGGATCTACAGACCTTCATTGTGAAATGAAGGCAAAATAGTCTGTGGCAAAATAGTGGAATGAATCTAACCTAAATGCCTACAGTGGACACCAAAATGCTGCACAGATCAATGTGGGCAGGATTAGAGCAAGGTCTTTGTCCTTGCAGCTGCTTCATTTTTGCTGTATATGAATTTCTAGAAGGGTAACTAGTAACAGACATATTTAGAAAAGGAACCTTTAGCTTGGAAAGCTGCAGTGACCAGTAAGAGCAAGTTTCCAACTATTCACAGTACTCCAGGCTCTGGGTTTGCTATATAATTTGCCTTAAGCAGCAATTGAATGAGTTATTTTCACTACCAATATACTCTATTTACTGCTTTGTTTTTCACTTGCACCCTTCCAGTCATGCATTAGCATGAATACAGAATTGCTGTTTCCAGGCTACAGCATCTTCTGTGTCCTTGCTTTTGTTAATTATAAAAGCAAATACACCGCCCTAACTTGCATAAATGTAGTACATGGAGAGTTATCTCAGCTATTTGAAAAATAAAAGAAAATTAATTAGTATTGCTCTTTCTGACATTAGTCCTTCAAACAGTTGTGGATGAGTATGAGTGGACTTCTCTTGATGCTGTGACCTTGCAGGAGACAAATATGCACATAACAATCTTTACAGCTGTAGTCCTAGAGCTACAAGAAAAAAAGAATAAATGAATGTAGGTGGAAGGATACATACAGTGGAGATTAGTGATGCAAAATCCAGATGAAAATAAAGAAATGTATTAGCCCCCTACATAATTTAAGAAAGCAATTAACAACAGTAAATAAAATACAATGGTTATGAAAAGATAATGGTTGAATGAAATAATCAAAAGTAGTATTTTACAGGGTGATCCACATAACAGGCATATCAGGAGACTTCATGGTATAAATGGTAAAGTTCATGGTATATGGTAAAGTTCCCAGAAAGAGCTGCCATGGGCCTGACTGCTACAGGAAAGCACTGGAGCCTTGTCTTCACTGCACACAGAAGGGAATAAGGGAAGCCATGGGATAAATCAAGTGCTGCACCTACTTTGGGCAGTAGCCAGAACAACCCTTCTTCGGTGGCTTGTGCCAGGCAGGTTCCTCCTCTCCAGGCATCCAGGTGGTGCCATGTCTTCCAGGGCTCCATCCCTGGTGTGGGATGGAAATAGCAGCTAATAATGATGAGTCAGGTGTGAGTCTGGTGTGCTTGTGCTGTGTTATTATTTGTCTTTGCAGAGTATTTAGTGTTGTTGGTTTGTTGGTTTTTTTTTTTTTTTTTTTTGCTATTGTGTCCTTGAATTCAGGCAATAAGTATTTAAATTAAGCATAGACTCCCCTGTTTGTGTGGCATAACTCCAGATCCCCAGTGATCAGTCGGACAGACCTGTGATAATAGTGAAGAGCAGGTGTTAAAGGCTTTGCTTTACTCCATCCTCCTGTTCCAGATCCATGGCTCTGCTGTGAAAACCTGGGGGAAAGCAAAAGCAGCTGAGGCTGTTCCTGTGAAAACACCAAACTGCCTTTAGGAAAACAGCAGAAAAGCTTTCTGTGTTCCTGTATGTCTACTTCAAAATAAGGTAAAACAAAGAGAGAAAGTTAACGATTTGAAGGCCTGAAGAAAAGATAATTTCCACTAACACACATGAATTCAAGAAAAACTGGAAAATAGATAGTGCACCTAATATTTAGGGCTTTTGTTTGCTTTACCTTTAGTTAAAATTACAAACTTCAGTAAGGTTTATGACTGCTCTGGTGGACCCAGCTCTACAATTATCAAGGAATTCTAGAATAATGTAATATATTTGGCAAATTTATGAACAGGATCTGATTCACAGTGTTTCTCAGCTGATCATAGCCTCATATAAAGCAGCACTTTAAACATAACAAGCTGTTATTGATTCTGTGGAAAAAAGCAAACATAAGCACCTCTCGTTAGTATACTACTCCCTGATTAGCACTAAAGGTCATACACAATCTGATGTGTTCCTGGCATTGGACATTGAATTTTCCTAAAAGTTAATTCAAGGATTACAAACCTCTCTAGACTGCATGGAAAGCTGATAATTATTCAAGTGAGGTCCCCTTGCCCTGTCTATAGTCACGTTAATCAGCAGCATGGCTGTGCTAGCTCAGGAGCTGCTGGATAATTAAAAATACATGGCTGGGAAGAAGTCAGCAAGCAAGGAATGCCCCAGATACCAGCCAGCAAAGGAAGTAGAGAGGACATGTAGATATTTTTCTTTTGTCCTTGGTCCATTCTCAAAGATCATTTTCTCCTCTTTATTACAAGACATGATTTAATTTTTCACCAATATGATTATTTCTAAAATACACCGCTTCAGGTAGGAAGAGTAGACATTCCTTTGTTGAACATTCCAAATTGGTAATGAAGCACAAATTTCTGATCCACAGCCAGTGTTTTCTTGCAAGAAACCTTCATATACTTATTGCATGTTGCAAATACCTCACATTTTCAGCACTCTGAAACACTGTCAAATCACAGAATCACAGAATCATAATATTGTTTGCTTTGGAAAGGACTTTAAAGCTCATCTCATATTTCCTTGCCTTGAAAACAGATATGAACACATGAAAATAGCATAAATATAAATATATATAGCATATATTTTGTCATAAATAGTATATAGCATATATATTTTGTCATCCTGTAACTAGAGGATTAGATTCCTATGTAATAATTTTATTACACAGATAAGCATGAACATGAGAAGAACATACAATGTCTAAGGGGCAGAGTTTAATGTCAGAGTCAGCCAAATGAGGTATGCAAAAGACACATGCAAGTGGTAAAATCTCCAAGGCAAGCACAAGGGTGGCACACAAGCAAGCAAGGCAGCTGATGAAACCAGAATCAGCAAGAAAGAAGTTTAGCAAAACCAGATCAGTATTGTTTGTGGTCTTCAGAGTACAAGAAACAATGCTTGGACCAGATGAAAGCACATATTTTCTTTTTAGAAGGTTGTTAAAGAGCTTATATCAGTGATGAGAAGGAAAGATGGGGAAGTGTGTTGGTTTTGCAGGGCCTGTTTTTTGGTAGCAGGGGGGTCACGGAGGTGGCTTCCCCACAGAGGGAAGCTGCTGGAAGGTTCCAAGCAGAGCATCTGAGCTGGGCGGTGTGTACCACACGAGGCTGTCACTGCCGCCTGAGAAATGGCACAAATTCTCTAATAACGCCTGATGAGACCCTCCAAGCAATATTAAATAATGGCAGTTGCAAAAGCCATGTTTAATTTTAATAATTTTTCATTTGTTTTAGAGAACAAGCTTAAAATTATTCAATATTTCTTGATATGGAAGAATAATCTCCTGAACTGTGAAAATAGAGACATCATGGCTGAAATAGCGCTATAAATTAGAAAGGAAAAAAAGATTTGCTTCCATACAATTAGAAAGTTTAATTTATGTTGTGATATTTTAATACAATATCATTCTAAAGCATGTATCAAAAAGCAAGTTGTTCAGATCCCTAAGTTATTCAGATGCTTATCTTGTGGCATTTCCTGAGTTATCGTTGCATTTTGGATACTGATATGTGACAGTTTCAATGGGTATTTCACAGACACCTTTAAGAGTCACATCCTTTCTGATATGCAAAGGATTTTAAAAGCCTTATCTATAAGTATGACAGCTTTCATAATTTTAAGAAGAAAATTGTCTGTCATAGTTTTAAATTAAGCAGATGACTACAAGATAGTTAGATAACTACAACAGGGTTCAGGAGTAGCTTTTTGAGCTGTTCCTTTCTACTTGTCCCAAACCCTGGGTGTTGCTCTGTTTTCTCTTTCACATCTACCTCTTGCATCTCCCTCAGACAGCATATATATATATTTATATATATATATATTTAATGTTTATTTGTATATAAGCTAAATGGTTAATTCTCATTGTTCCATTTCTAAGGAACAAAAAATGCCTATGCCTCCTCATCATTAACCTTATGTGGCTAATGAACCAACACAAAATTTTTAACAGATTGAGGCTCTTTTTGTTCACCTTTGACAGGTCATGCAGGGAGGTATCCTTGTCTCTTTCTAAACATTTTGCTGCTGCTCACAACCTTTGCCATTTTAGCACACAGGTTTTGTTGCAACTCTTCCCCAAGTCATTTACCATAAACCAGCAGTTAAAGCACAGTCAGTTTTCTCATACATTTTCCCTGGAGCACGTGTACTTCTAGCCAACACTTTCCTTCAGCAGGAAAGCTGTGCTGCAGTTGTTGTCACAGAGACATGGTGGGATGATTGGCACAACTGGAGTGCTACAATGGATGGCTGCAAACTCTCCAGAAGAGACACGTTAGGAAGGAGAGATGGTCATGCAGCCCTGTGTGTGAGGGAGGGTTTTGATGGTCTGGAGCTTGGTGATGGTGAGGAGAGGGTTCTGTTTATGGGTGAGAATCAGGGGCAAGGCCAGCAAGGCAGACATCCTGGTGGAATTTTGTAAAAGAGCACCAAACCAGGATGAAACACTACGAGGTTGCTGTAAGGAGTCTCGCTATCACTGGCCCTTGTTCCCATGGGGGGCTTCAACTTACCAGGTGTATGCTGGAAACATAACACAGTGCAGAAAAAATAATTCAGGAGGTTCCTGGGGTGTGTGAAAGAGAACTTCCTGACACAGCTGGTGAGGGAAGGTGCCTTGCTGGGCCCTTCTTTGCAAACAGAGAAGGACTTGTGGGTGAGGTGATGAACGTGGACCCACTGTAGCACCTCCTGGCACAAGTCCACATTGCTGAGCTGCTAAAAGGAAAAAAACAGCAGCTGCACCTGTGCAGGGCACGAGAATATTCTCCAAAACTGCTGATTAAAGGGGTAATTCCTGAAATGAGAACCATCTCCTGTACATATCCCAGCCCTTCACTCAACAGCAAACTCACCACCAGCAGCAGCACTATTTCAGGCTGGAATTCTTCAACCGCTGTTGAGCTGCAGGATATGGCTCTGTGTCAGGCTGCAGCTAGCCGTGTTGGGAAACCACTCTCCAGAGAACTTACAAGCAGCCTCCATTAAGTGGAACATTTCTTAATCTTATGCAAATAAAAATACAGGAAAATCTGGTGTTTGCTTTGGATGATGGAGCAGTGGTCCCTTGGTGTGGTTACACCACAGGACATAAAACCCTGAAATATTTTGAGGACAATGGTGGTCCGTGCATGTACTGCACAGTGGCAGCAGATCTGTCTGGTTTTGCTTTGGGGAATCAAGGGAGCAGAGGCAGTCCTGAAAGCTCAAACTGTGCTCTGAACTTCTGCCAGCTACTAATAAAGGTCGAGCTAAAAATGACAAGAGTGTGACTAAAACAATGTTGCTGTATTTTTGCTCCTCCTTTACACACTAAGAAGAAATTATCTCTTTATAAATCTATCAATCACTGGAAATCAGGACAAAAATTCCCCAAAATAGTGTCATTGTCCTTAGCAGAATACAATTTCTCTTCCAGTTTCCAAATCTTTTAGGATCACATCAGTGCTTCTCTTTAATTAGAGGAGAAATGTACTTTTAAAGGAAAAGCTGAGATTCTCTATTGTCACATACACTAGAATTCACAAGTTTAAAATACCAGCCAACATGCTGCATTCAAGAATTTGTGGTAATTTCTATAGACATGGCATTAGCTCTGATACTCTTGGTATGTTAGAGAGTCCTAGATTTCAGTGACATTTATTTTTAGTGTCCTAGCATCCACAGCATCCACATAGTGCAGCAAAAATATTTTGATTTTCTTTCAGTCTGTTTCATGTCCTTTCAGATGCTCACAGCATCCCCAAGATGGCACTATGCCATAGAAATATTAAGAGGACACAGAAGTTGAAATTAAATAATGGAAAATAAAAGCAACTACAACATTTTGCAGAACTGATAAAAATAGAATTGAATGTGCATATTTAAACCAGTGCATAGAATGCTAAAGTATCGTTAATATTTAATTAACAGTAATCATCAAAACATATTTTTTACTTAGAAAATTTTTCTGAATATACTGTAGAAAGACTGTTTTATTATCATGATATATATATATATAATTAACTGTATACCAGTTTAATGAGGGCAATGCCAGTCAATTTCTTTGTGTCATCAGTCTAATAGTCCAGTCAATGTTAAATACTAATGTGGTCAAAAATATATCTTTCTGGATAATTTTCTGCATGTCACCCCATATATGTGAGGTCATGGGAAAAGGGGAGATTTCCTCAACTCTGCCAACAGCACAAGGGAGAGCCCTCAGCAGCTGTCCCCCTCTATTTGAGTGTGTTCCCTGCTGCCAGTGACTGCCAGTGCCCAGGAAGGATTCACAGTGACAGTTTACAGAGTAACACTCTTCATTAATACCAAATTGTGACAGGTTAAGGTTCGAGCATTGTCGGCGATAGGGTCTGACTGCAAAAATGTATTCAAAGCAATACATGCACAAGCTGTAATCCCCAACAAAAGTACTCAGTGCTGGCAGTGGGATTCTTACTCAATGGACATCCCTATAGGGGAGAAGACAGGTTCAGCCTGTCAGCTGACCCCAGCAGTTTCAATTGAGTCTTCCTTCAATTTTCCCCATTCTCTCCTTGTTTTTATTTGGTTTCTCTACATTCAGGTAGAGCTTGAGTGGCTCTAGTCATACATACCTTTGTTACTGATTGGTGTAAAATTGTCTCACTTTGCTTTTAAGGATACAGTCAAAAAAAATCTGGAGCATGTGACCAGGAAGGGGTGGTTGGACCCTGGAGGTGGGTATACATTGGGGGGAGTTG
Source organism: Vidua macroura (assembly GCF_024509145.1). NCBI lineage: Eukaryota > Metazoa > Chordata > Aves > Passeriformes > Viduidae > Vidua > Vidua macroura. Next base: position 6,373,825 of record NC_071579.1, read on the forward strand.
TGTATTAATATTGCAATTAGGTTATAATGAGCCAAGTTCGTCCGAGGAGAGTGATTTTGCCCCAGTCACCAGCAGGACATCTTCTCCTCTCTCAGCTGGAAAGTGCCACTGAGATCCTGTAAGGATTCTAACAGGGCCTGGCCACAGTGTCTCCCCCTGAGCAGGTGCTATGCTTGCAGATTGTGGGAGAATCACGGTGGGATACAGAGGGACAGGACTGCTAATGGTTAGTGACTCAAATAATCGACCATTTGGCTGCCCAGGTGTAAAGTGTGCACCCATCCCCGAGGGCTGGGACAAGGACAAATCCGGTGGGCTGGGATGGTGCCTCTTCTCATGCCAACGTCCTTACACAAGTGGCTCAGCTGTGAGAACTCCCCTCTGGAGAAGAGCTGGGGTATTCACACACAGCATGAAATATTCATCCCTGCCCATGGCTAATGAACTCAATTTCACCAGTGTCATCAGTGTCCTGTGATTACATGATCCAGTGTAAAACCCTGCCCCAGGGGAGCTACCTGAGCCTTCCCACCTGAACCTGGACTCTGTTTCCTGGGCTTCTGCCACCAGGTCCAGACTGCAACCATCACTTTGACAAGACTGGTACCCTCACCACTGAGAAGACCGGAGGAAGAGGACCAATGGGATGCTGTTAGGATCCAGGAATGGTGATATTTTCTACTTAATCTATCTTTCTGTCCCACTATCTCTCTCCTCCTGACTCTCCCTTTTTCTAGTTGTTTCTATTTCTCCCTCTCTACCTCACATTTGCCAATGCATTCAGAGGGGCTAAATTATATCCTGATGTTATTTATGAATCATTTAAAATTTGTTTGTGGTTTGTAGGAAGGCATTCTTTTGTTAAAATTATTGCTACATGAACTATGCCACAAGAAATGTTTATAGAATTCAGTGCTTTATTTTTAGAGTGTTCACAAAGCGACAAGCAAATGGATTAAAATGTGTCTTTCAAAACAGAAAGGTGATACTTAAAGATTTTAGCAAGTGTGACAAAATGATCATTGTTTGCCCAGGATTGTTTATTTCAAGAATTACTGATGAAGATTTGAGAACAGGAGAAGCATTCACAATGCAGGTCATAAAAATGGGCATAAAAATGGAGATAAGCAGAGTAATGACAGCTGCCTGCTCTGTGAAACAAAAGCAGCACAACGTCACTCTGCTTATTCATTACAGCTGGGTTCAGTGAGCTACTTAAGCAAGCGTGTAATTTAATTGCTTTCATTCATAGACATACCTACCTCTTTAAAATAAGATGCTGGCAGGGAAAAAATGGTTAGGTATCTCATGAAACTAGGTTTCTTAATCCTTGAGTGCTCGCCATTGCCTAGAAACATCTGGAAGTTCCCTAGAAAACCCTATGTAATCAGCATTCCTGGAAGTGTCCAAGGCCAGGTTGGACAGAGCTTGGAGCAACCTGGGCTAGTGGAAAACAGATTGAAACCAGGTGAATTTCCCTCTCAATCAGTCTATGATTCTACCCCTGATTTTATGAGATAAAATACATAATTTTACATGAATTACAGAAATTTTGTAGGTATGTAGCTACCATAAAAGCAAAGGAGCAGCAAACTGACAATGTTATTGAGACAGTTTCTCCCCCTTCTTTGGTTTTATTTCAGGAGAACCCAATAAAAGTAGGTAATTGCCCACTACAGACAATGACAAGACATCATCTGGAATTTGAATCATTCACTCAGTGAAAAGACTTTGTGGTAAAAACAGACAAGCAGAAAAAAAAGATCAGCATTTCACAGCAGGCAGCTCACTTGTAACCTTCGCTCAGTGATACTCCAGTGTTTGGTCCCAAACACATTTCATCTGCTTGTTGGGAGGATGAAGGAGATACTGAAATACAGCAGCATGGTCCCCTATGTCATATATTTGTGTTATTTTAGGTAAAAGAAAACGGGTTATGTTAGCTATGTTTTCACTTGACCGGATCAGCTCAATTTCAGTTTGATACCAAAATCCACAGAATGAAGGAAAGGCAGGATTCTATAAACTTGACTCAATACTGGGTCAAAATGCATCTAGCTACAGCTGAGTAAGAAACTCTTTATGGTCTGTGTGCCATAAAGAATAAAAGACTGAATTTTATCTTAATATTGGAAAAAAACCCCATGACAGATTCCCTCCCTAAATTTATACTTTTCATGGAATGCAAAATTCTACATTCAGCATGACACTTCAATCAACTTTTTTTTTTTGTATAGACTTGGGTCAAAAATCAGCAGAGGTACTTTAAAAACTTTTAACAGCGTATTATAGTTATGAAAGTTAAATCAGGTTTTTAAAATGAAAGGTGTTCAGTAGCTTTTCTTTTCTTTTCTTTTGCTGTATCTGTAAATCATGAATGTGCTCATTGCCAGAATTGCAATAATTTCAACTAGTCTAAAATTTCAGAACATTTCATTCTGAGATTGCCAAGATGGTAACAACACTTTCTTATTATTACAGTGTACAGCCAGAACAGAGCACAGACAAATATAAAAAATAAACTAGAAAATAAAGCAAACCTTTCTAAGGTTATTCCAGGCAGCAATTACAAGACACTTCACTGTGATCACCACTGGGACCTGCACTGCCTTGTCCCACCTGCCTGCCATATTCATCTTAGCCTGTAGGACTTCCACTACAGGTCCAAGCCTTTAGGAACACACACCATGACCACCTGCACAGCTCTGACACCAGACTTATTTATATTTATTTCCAGGCATGCTCCAGGCAGGAAAAAGATCATTGATCACACTCCAGGGTCTTGCTGACCATCTCATAGCGATGCACATACATCAGGGCAGGCTCAGCACATGCAGGCTCTGATTTTCTTTAACAAAAAACCAAAACCAAAACAACACCCCCCGCCAAATTCATAAAAAATAACAATAATTATCCCAGAAACCACTGACAGACACATAATCATTTAGTCCCATCCTGTTGATTGATATATAAGATACAACAGGTTGAAAATCACTTTCTGTTTTGTGGGAGATCAATATTTTTATATTTGTTTTACTTTCCTACTGGCTTTTTTAATTTTGCAAAGATGAGAGTTAAAAGAGCTTCATTTGAGAATATAAATCTTTATTCAAAATATGGTTTGCCAGTTTAGTATTTTTTCCATTATGGCATGTCATGTCAGCAGTCCAAGCTCATGAACTGTTTGACACATTTTACCCATCAGTGTCAAAATTTCAAATCTATTCAATACAAGTCCCAATCTGCAAAGACACTCTGAAAAGAAAACAAATAAGACTTTTAAATCAGGATGGAGAATTTATCGAGTTTACTGATACTGTGGAAGAGCTCTACCAACAAAATGGAAATAAAATATTTCAACTCCCATATTAGGACAATACAGGAGTAGCTCCACATAACAGTGTCTCTGCGCCAGTACAAAGATCTTTAAACAAAAGCTTAATTTGTTGTAAAGAACTTAAAATGTTAAGATCTGGAAAAAATTCTTTCAAGTCTTTTCCCTTTAGGAATTGAGTGAAAGTGAGTCCATTTCAATAAAACCAGAAATAAAGTTAAGTTAAATCAGCTTCTTCCTAGTCAGAAAAAAAAATATATATATATATATATTTTCTAAAAAAATTATTTAAAAAAAAATTAAAAAGAAATTTAAAATAAATGTCTAATTTCTAAAATTTTATTTATCAAGATTTTTCCAAGTATTTATATCTATTCACAGCTGAATGTTGTTGGTTTTGTGGAAAATGTGGAAATGTCTCCTTTCAAGTTTTTAAAGACAGTTAAATGATAAGAATGGGATTTACCATCTCTAGATGGCTACACAATCAACAAAGACATCTTCATGGAGTTGGTACGATCTTGTTCCACATATTCACATATCCAACAGCAGCTGGATCAATCTAAAAGACTCTCCAGCAAATCAATGAGACCAATGAGAGTTTAGCAGCATTATCTTCAAATTATTAAAGTTACTCAATGCTTCAATGTTATAGAGAGCACTGCCTGATAGTGCTTGGGGGAAAATTGTGGGGTTTTTTAATGTGATCAGACTACTAGAGGATCCTGCTGGAATAAAGCTCTCTGGAAGGAAAGCAAAGATGGCTTTATACTTCCAGAGTAGCTGTGTGTTTAAGAGGAATGGAGAAAAGGAAATTATGAGAGGTCCTTTTTACACTTATGACCTCTGATGCCTAAAATTTCATGAATAAAACAATATATTTGAGTGGAGACTTCTTGAGTGGACCTTCTGTGGTTCTAATGGTAAGAAAAATGGAATAATATTTGTTCCTTCATAGATAGCATCACTTAAAGGAAAACAAAAAGCTCCCAGAGCCTCAAATGAAGTCAAGTTTAGCATTGAAAGAAAAATATAGAAAAAAAAATCTAATTTATATTAAGAATTTGGCCATCAGTAGGCAAATTTTATAGTAGACTCTTGAAAATTAGTTACCTTGTTTAGGGTATGGCTAAGGGGCTGGAGCATCCCTCCCACAAGGAGAGGTTAAGTGGCCTGGGACTGTTTAGTCTGGAGAATAGAAGGCTCAGAGGAAAATCCCTTAAATATATAAAAACCTCATTGGATTTAAACCCATTAATTTTTGTCACAACATAGGAAAGCACATTTTTACTGTAAAAGCAATCAAAATCTGAAACAAGTTGCCCATCAGGTTTTAGAGTCTCTGGTCTAGGAGATATTAAAACCCCAAATGGACAAAATTCCATGCTGGTCACCCAGCCCTAGCTTATTGTGCTTGAGCAGGAGGATGGGACCTGGCAATACCCAGGTGTGCCTCCCAATGTCAGGGATTTAGTCTCATTCTCTTCCTCAACCACCATTTTGATGGATAACACTGGCTTCACTTCATAACTTTGCATGAGTGAATGCAGAATTACTTCACTAATTTGTATTTGACCCTCATAAGGATCAATTAGAAGGACATTTAAAAAGGATTTTTTTTTTTCTTCTTGAGAATAAAATGAGTTTTTGAGGCCTGGTAAATCTCTTTCTTAGCATCAAGAGTGGAAAAAAAAAAATCCACAAGTATTCCAGAAGAGATTAAATGCTTTGAAATACATCTCAGCTTTGAGCTGCAGAGACAAGACTGACCAAATTTTGAGTACAACATGCTGTTAATTGCTGAACACTTGGGACTTTGCACAGCAACATAAGCTTTTTTTTTTTTTTTTAGTATTAGAGATGTGTCCAATAACCTAATAGGCTGCATGTGTGAGTCTAGTACTAATTATAGATCAATAGAATTTGTCTTTAACACTCAATACTTCATTGAACTGCCTCTGCTGATCTGCCAATACATCTACAGGAACACTCTATTTGAGTAAAAACTCAGCACCTTAGAGATTGACCCTCTTTCTCCTCCTCTTAATCTTCCATCCCTCACATAATATGTGGGATGGACAAAGAAACCTATACAACAATAAATAATACATTTTTTTCCCCTTTATTTTGAACAGTATCTCATTGAAGACCAACTCCTTGACTGCACTGCTGCTGTTGCTCTGAGAATTATCTGGGAAAATATATTAGAAATATAACAAGGGACAGACTGACAGGAAAAGGCATGCAGGATTTGGAGGATGTCAACAAAAAATTGCAAAAATAGCTGAAGCCTTGTTATTAAAGGAAAAGAGCCTGCAGGGAAAAAGAAGGGAGGAAGATGAATGAACCCATTTCAGGTTAATTAACTCTTGTGGGGTTATTGACACCTGTGAGGTGGTCAATCCCATGGCACAGCCTTGGCAAAAGGGCTGGATAACAACATGTCATATAAGAATGCCAGTGTCAGCAGTGTCTGAATTGAGAATACAGAGATGTCTGAAGAGGGTCTTGTTCCAAAAATGATCTTATTTACGAGGAAGAGGAATATGTGTAAGTGGGAGGGGAAACTGAATCTTTTAGGTACTACTTATAGAAGGGTATTGGGAACTCTGCAGGTGCTCATTGACATTGTGTGTCTAGACTTTTTGTTTACCTGTTGTATTGCTAAGAATGATCACAGTTTCAGAGTTCCTTGCTGCTGGTTAATGATATGTCACTCCCAAATCAATAAACCACTTTAATTCTGATTTAGAGCAAACTACGTGAACTAAGCAGCTCTTGTCTGCAACAATAGGAAAATCCTCATATTGACTGAAATTATGACACAGTTGGTATGAGAAAGTATTTGTTAATACTGTTCACACGAAACAGGTTTTTTTTTTCAGAAGAACCCAGCAGAAGACAAGGGAGGAGGAGCTGCATATACTTTATCCTCACTGTCAGAGGTCTTGTAGCTCTGGCTTCTTTTCTTACTCAAGAGACAAGGCACTATCAAGTTTCCCTGAACAACCCTTTTGAAGCCTCCGGGTGTGATCCTTTCTGCATGTCCAGTCATGGGGAAACAAGGGGAAGTGACTTCTATAAGGTTTACAGACATGGGAAATTGTATTTAGTTTCTTTGTATACATTCTAAGAAAATCACATCACTAATATTACTCAAAAACCTTCTCAACAACCAACTCTCTCCTTGCTCTTCTGCTTCCAGGTTGAATTGTAGGTCAACTCTTGCTTCCAGGTTTAATTTCCATCACTCAGCAATCTTCTGGGTGCTGAAGGAGGATTCCCATTGCTTGCTGAGCCTTGGGAACTTCCATTGCCCCTAAGGCCAGGATGACACTTGATGGCAATATGATACCATTTTTTTTCATAGAATCCCAGAATCATTAAGGTTGGAAAAGACCTCCAAGGTCATTGAGTGCAACCCATGACTGAATACCACCTTGTCGACTAAACCATAGCACTTAATACCACATTCAGTCATAAACACTTCCAGGGATGGTGACTCCACCACTCCACCACATTTGCTGCAATTTTTCATGCTCAGTTACTCTTTCACCTGATCCAGTCACCCTACTCAACAGAACACAACATAAAACACAAAACAAAGCTAAATATACAGTCTACAAAAATGTAGCATTTTTTATTACACATAAGAAAAAAATTTTGTAAATAAACCAGATTTTCTTCCTGTTGTCATTCCTTTCCACCTGCCCTAACAAATGCACAACTCTATGGCCAAAAGCTGGAGGGAATCTCCCATGGACCAGAAAACCCCAGGCTAGAACAAACAAGAGGTTCTTTCTTAAAGGCATTTACAGCATAATGGATATGTAGTTCCCTGAAGAATTTCCTTTCCTAGGCAGTTGAAAATCATAATGTAAAGTAATTTGAAAGGTTAATGATCAATTAGACCTGGGGGCAAACATTAACTAGAGGGTTTGAAGGAGTTTGTCCTTTGGGTTTTCGCTTTTTTGAGATGCTCCATCAAGCCAAACCTTCAGACTTTAGCCGAAGTGAATTATTCATTCAGTGTTTCTTCTAACATATAATTTTTTCCTTTGGGGGAAAAAAAAGTAAAACAGCAGAAACAGTCTTCCAACACCCAGGAAAAAAAAAAGTTACATATATTTAAAACATCTCTATAGGTGATTAATGTATATTTTTTCCCTGCAAGAGTTAAATAAGAATAAAAATGTAAACACCTACAGTAATCAGCAGAGCCATGTCTGGCAATGCTATCATCTGAATTTACCTCATGGATTAGAGCTCAGTTTCTGAATGAAAACTCCACTGTGGTTTATACATTGCATCCTTCATCTATCACCCAGTTTTTATTCAATTTTCTTTAACACAAAGGAAAATTTTTGTCACTTCAGTTTTCTGGAAAGGCCTTGCAATTCTGAAAGGAGCCACAGAGAAACAATCTAATATACCCCACTTTGTGTTCCCTATGCATTTCCCGATTTGGAAATATCTGCTTCCGTAACTACTGGAAAAAGATCATGGCTCTGCTGTGCTGAATGCTTAGGCAAGGATCCGTCTTCCTAAGATGTTCAGAACTACTTACTTACTTGAAGAGGATGTAGTCAATAAATACTAGAATTTTTTAGGTGAAAAAGACCTTTGAGACCATCAAGTCCAACCACTCCCCCAACTCTATTGTCTCTTTATTCTATGATTTCCTATAATCCTGCACAGAGTAGAAGAGCAGAACTTGTTGCAAACCTTGATATAGAGAAGAGCAATTTAAAATTAGATTTATATCCATCAGAAATGCAGGTACCTCATTCCTTGTTTCTTGTGTTTTATACCTCATCCCTTGTTTCTTGTCTTTTTATTCTTTGTGAGAATAATTGTGGCCACACTAATATTTTGAGCTGATTTTGAGGAGAGCCTCTACCACCATGACACAACAAGAAACCTGTTCTGTAGATCTCAGACTGCTTAGGATAAAACTACAGCATCAAATGCTGCATTGTAGGGAAATGCAGAATGGGATTAATTAGAGTTATTTTAGGTAACAGAAGCACTTTATGTGTCGAGCATAGAGTTCAGAAGACTAATGTGCACATTCTCCTCCATTGGTCTGTTAAACTGCCATAAGCACTGGTAGGTATTAAAATAGAAAAAAAATAGCAAATTAGTTCATGCTGAGATCCATGCTCTGAAGTAATGCTTGCAAAACCCAGCGGGTAGGCTGCAGTATGGCTATGACTTTGTATTCATAAAACATCCTAAAAACTTCTTGGAAGGTATTTTTCCTCCTTCAGAGTCCTGCTGGTTAGCTGTTCAACTTCATTGGCTTCATCTGGTTTTCATAAAGCATTATCTTAAGGACACTGAACATCTGAGATTATAAGGTATTTAGTTCCCCACATTGCAGTATTCTGTGACAGAACTAAGGTGATTTATAGTGGGCTATGGAAAAAGTCTGGATGAATAACCATAAAAATCCCAGGGTTAGGGTGCTCATCTGTTACCATACTGGACCTTATTGTAATGCAGTGAAGAACACAATTAATTCAAAAGCCTTTGACTGCTTTCCATGCACTAGAGGCTTGAGTCTATTAAACCTACATAAGTATTGGTCATTTATTAGGAATGAATTTTAAAATTGTACAAATCCATTTTTTATACAAATAGCAGAAGGCGCCAGACCAGATTAATGACTAAAGAATTGCCTGCCAAATTTCTTATTTAATTAAAACTTTATCTTTTCGACTCTAAAAATGAGAATAAAACCACTAGAAGTGACTTAAAATCTGTTTTTCATGTTATGTAAAAATAGTTGGGCTTTACTAATAATAAAGTTTTCTGGGTTTTGTGTGAATTAGTTTACAAAGTAGATTGTGCAATAGAATTTAAGACTCAAATTCGATCACAGAAAAAATCATCCATTTAATGAGAAATAAATTATATGTATTATTTTTACATCACATTAAAATAAATCATTATTTTATGTTTATTTGTTTAGGCCAGACCAGGCTTTCAGTGTTCCAGCAGCTCTTCATAGATATCTGAAAATGCAACATTTCCTAATAATTTTAGGATCGCAAACCATGCAAATTTTGGATTTTTTGACTGTGGGAGGATCTCCTCAACACCTGGTCTACTGATGGGATGCACCTTTTTCAGAGGGAAAAAGAGCTCTAGCACAGGAACCAGCAGGGCTCAATGACAGAGCTTTAAAGTAGCTTGGAAGGAGAAAAGGGAGAAAGTCAGGCTGGCCTGGGATGGGCAATGGGATGGAGTGCCAAAACTGGAGGAAATGAGCACTGATGGGATCCCTCAACCTGCTCCACCAGGCGCTGGCTGCAATGAACCTCACCCAAAGTGTTTCTGTTATCAGCACACTCAGCACGAGGAACAAACAAGAGGAGCTCGAGGCTTTGGCATCCTTGGCATAAGTGAAACCTGCTGGGATGAGTCCTGTGACTGGAGTGCCCTGATGGGAGGTTCCAGGTCCTTCAGGAGGGATAGGCAGGAGCAGAGAGGTGCCAGAGGGTGTGTAATGGAAGGGATGGAATGTCTGGAGCACCTTGAGAGCCTCTGGGTAAGAATCAAAGGGCAAACAAACAATGTGGGTACCACTGTGGGAACAAGGCTCTATCTGCTACCCCATGCACCATAAGAACAGACAAGAGAACAGCCAGAAGTGCCATCTTCCTCAGCAGCAGCAGAACTGCATCTTCTGGTCTCTTCTCCAGTTCCTTTCTAGGGTATTGTCCAAATTCACTTTGCTAAAACTCAGAATTCTTTTTTTCCAATTCTTCTAATGAGCCCTTGACACAGTTCTGGCAGTCCCAGGGAACCCATTCCCAAGAAGATGGCTGATAGAAAGAGTTATTAATTCTTTGAAGTTCAGCATATTTTGACAAGGAAAATAAAGTACCAGTAAAATTTCCTAATGGCAGGATCTTGTCTACAGGACAACTACAAAACTATTTCAAATTAAAGACAATTTCACAAGTGCAGAACAGAAAAAGCAATATTTCTCACATTAAACCTGATTCCTATTTGGTTTTGCCCTCTTCCCCTCTAAAAACATCCTGCAGATATTCACCTGGAATACAGAAGTGCTTCCACAAATGATAGGCTGTTTTTCATCCCGGTGGATCTATACAAGGGTGGATTTCAGTTCCAAGGAAAGCATCACCCAAGGGGAGCAAACACATTACAGCTTAGGCATTTGAAGGTCATGTCAACCATTTGATGTTAAATCTCTCTCCTCAGCTCCCTGTAAGGTTTGTCTCACCTTGCCTGGGGACTTGTGAATACATTTTGTTATTCAATAAGACACAATACTAGAAGAGCGACAACCACAGTTCTTAAAGAGTGTCTCAGTAAAATCAGTCTAGCTGGAATGCTAATAAGTGACACTACCACAAGATAAAACTCTCCATTGTCTCAATCAGCTACTTGGGTAGCTGGTCTCACCTTCCTCAAGAGCAGACACAGATTTACAATCAGTCTTAGACTTTCCTGATGACTCCAAATATCACAATGCAACAGGCTCTGTGAGCTTAACACTACATGAATGATTTTTTCAGAGTTGGTAGACAGTGAGTTGCTTAAAGTGATTAACAGTCATTTTCTACAAACTGGATTATTTTTATTATTTCATCCAAAAAGGCATAAAATGAGCTAAGGAAATGTGCTGGGGAAAAAAAAAGTGGTTTCTGCATATTTCTCCTAATTTTTTACCTTTCCTGACGAGGTTTATTAACATGTTGTTGGCCCTATGACCTTGATCTCTGGGGTGGGAGGAGTAGCCTGCACTCTTGAGGCAGTTTCCTTGTCTCAAAGTCACTGGTGCTCAACTGCAACATCAACTACTCATCCTCTACCTCTACTCACTGCCAAGCTTTGACAAGTATCTCTAAAGCTCCCTTTGGGCATCAAATCCCAGATCTTTAGGTTGACTCATTATCTGGATATTCCAAAATATCAAGCCAGAAGCATTTTTAATGACCTTTTTGTATTCATTCCATCAAGGAATCATTCTCTGCCACGTGTTTTTAACTTCCTACATCTTCTGTGATTTCATTTCAGTCATTCTGGAATATCACTCTTACATGTCAGGGGAAAACACGCCAGCTGAGAGACATCATGACACAAACTACCCAAAATACCTCTGCTCCTGACTGCCATATTGGATGTGGTGATTATCCCATTTTATTAGACCACCCTTCTCTCCATCACCTCTCTCCCCTGTTTTCAGATGAATCATTCAATCACTGAGCTTGGAAGGGGCCACTGAGGGTCTCTGCTGCAGTTCAGATGAGGTTGCTCAAGGTTCTGTCCAGTCAGGGCTCAAAAACCTCCAAGGATGGAGCCAGCACAGACTCTGCGCAATCTGTTCTGCTTTTTGCCTGTCCTATTTTCAAGCACCGTGCCTCTGAAAAAAACCAAAGCTGCTGCTTGCAGGATGCACAGAAATGGTAACAGAGCAGCAGTGGAAGAATTGAAAGGCAAAAGTAGTCAGGCATACAAGTCCCAGGGAATTTATTGAAAATTACTAGAGATGGAAAGAGAATCTCTTTCAATTCCTGTTTTTCTTGCCCTTTCTAACAATTTACAGTTTCATAACACATTTTGAGGACAAAGCAACAAGAAACACCCCTCTAAGTTACAGGAAGTCAAGGCATGGCTTTAATGGAACCCACCCCAACTATTTTAAAACACATTACATAGCAATTGCAAAAATTCTGTGGCCAAGATAACCTCTAATTGCTGCCTCCTAATATATTCCCTATTTGCATTTTGTCTGCCATTACTCCTTTATGCAATGTGCTTTACTGGAGATGCTAAATGGTTTTTAAAAATGGATTAAAGTTGACTAAGCTTCCTGTGTCTGCTTGCTCATTCATACACTGGAAAATGAATCAGCACTGATTTAACATGTATGAATTTCACAACAAGATGCAACAAATCTTGCATGCTGGACCAGAGATATTTATTATATTAATTATACAATATTTATACAACAATTATACAACATCCTTGTGCTAGAAAAATATTTAGTCATATGCTGCTGCTGTTTAACTCAGTGGCTTTTCTATCCAGGATAATCTCCAAGTATTACTAGGATTTGGCATAAATGTTACAGTAGTTAATACCACAGATACAGAAGCATTAATGTTTTTTTGCTATCACAGAAATACTTTTAAAGAAGTAAGTTAATAACTAAATAATGAGTTAATGTTGCTTGGCAATGAGTCTTAGAAGAATTTCAGTTTTATTTCACTTCAAAATTCTGAATCTGACTTCTTGATGCTTTAAAAGTACACAATCTATAGGCTGTGTACTTTTGCACTGTGAAAAGATGAACTGGAGGCATTTTGAGAAGAAAGCTCAAAGAATCTTTTTATATATGTGCATTTAAAAATTATATATATATTTTTCTACCAAATATAGTAAGTAGCATATTATGATAAATATATATATATCTCAAGCTGTTTACTTTCTGCAAGATTAACAGAGACAGCTTGGGTTTTGAAAACAACTAAATAACTGCTTGCTGTAAATTTCACATCAACTGCATATTTTCCTTTTTAATAAATATTTCTAAAAACCATTACAGCCTTGAAAAATGAAAAATTGAGTGTGACTGGAGAACTGTTTTGACTTGCCTGCTAAGAATGTCAATAGTTATGTAAAAGCATATCACATTTAGAAATACTGAGAAATATGCTAGACAGAGCTTGAACGAGATAACCTGAGAGAGCAGAATTAATTAATTAGTACCAGTTGATGTATAGTTTCTGTAGGGCAGCTCTAAGCTCTCAGTGCATTGCATCCCTAATTTTGTATATTATATAAGATGTATAAATCTTCATTGAGAACACAAGCAAAATGTGTGGATGTATTTTTATACACCAGACAAAAAAATTTTATTCATCACACAAAGGTCTGTTTTTAAAAGAATATAGGTTTCCTTTCCCCAGCCAAAAAAGAAATCTCTGTTCAGGCTCACACTTTGAAGGCCACCTACATTCAGAAGAGCACAAAAACTGTGCCATGTGCATAGATTTTAGGGAAACTTTTAAAAAAGGCTGGGAACATTTGCTGAACTCTAACCTTCATATCCCAAACTCTAGACTTCATGGCTTAGACACTTCTCTTTCTCTCCCTGGGTTTAGCAAATTCAGACTGAAGTTATCAAAGAAAGTTTTCCTAATAGAGTGATTTTAACTGCTGAAGCATTTCCCAAGGGGAGTAACAAAACTCTGGTACTAAAGCTACTGGAAACCAGCCATGATAAAATCCTGGCACACATAATTTAAGGAAGTCTGCTACACCAGCTCTCGGGGGATCCCCAGTTGATCTGTTAAATAACTGCACTCTGTGGATAGACAGGACACAATTTACTGGCATTAGCTGAGGGAAATGGACTTCTCTTTTGGACAGAGATGAGAATTGGAGACCTCTAAGAATCACAGAATATTCTGAGCTGGGAGGGACCCACAAGGATCTTTGAGTCCAACCCTGAAGTGAATGGCCCGTGTGGGGATTGACTCCACAACCTTGGTGTTGTCAGCACCCTGCTCTGAACAACTGTGGCATTATGTTAGAGGGATGTAAAATTCTGTACGTTACTATAACAGCATCTTCTGATGTTTTGGAGCTTCAAAGCTATCATTGCATCACAGTGAGGAAGAGAGCAGATATGTTTTTTAAGTTTTTCTGCAAATTCTTTGTACACACACAGATATATATACACACATATTGTGTAATCTACATAGTCATACAGCATATATACAACATAAAACTCGGCTTGTCATGCAGCCAGAATCTACTGAAAGCAATGGGGACTTGTTGCTATGGAATTCTACATCCTGAAAGAATCCTTTTAAACCTCTTTGTTGAGCCAAATGATTTGTAAAGATGCCTCTGGGTTGGTGCTTTCAGCTATACCATCTAGTGCACATAGGCTTGTGCCAGAAGAGAAAACAGAACAAATTACTTTTATCCCATCTTTAAAAAACCCAAATCACTGTCTGGCTAGAGTTTACACTAAAACTAGGAGGGAAAACTTGTTTTATGGTTTGATTTTTGCATTGTTAAGTTATTAACCATCATCTCAGCTTTCTCTCTCTTAAAATGTGTATTGGATTAATTTTAGTAATCCTTGTTTAAAAAAAAAAAACAACAAATATCTTTATAAGGCAGGAAAGAGAAGAGGTCAGGGTCTAATTAATCAAAGTGACACCCAGCTTGTATCTATCTTTTCAAAAGTAAGTATCAGTTTTCCCGAAACAAGAAGAGAAAAAATATTTAATCCTAATGACATCCAAGGTTTAGCAATATTTTTCTGGACCGTGGTGCCTAACAGAGATAGATGATGTTATTTTACCTTCTAATGGAAAACTGCAGAAAGATAAAAGGTAATTGGGAAAATAAAATTCTTTTCAGGAAGCTATGAATTTAGCTCTCTTTAAAGTACAGATAATTCTCTTACTAAGCCCTTAAGAGGAATGATCATGTTTTCTGCTGCACTGACAATGAAAGGTAATCCAAGGAGATTATATTTTAGCAAATCATTAATTACATAGTTCAATATCTTAAACTGTATGGTAAACAGAGAAGATGAGCCAAACAACCCAAATCTGTCACTGCTTCGTTGCGTTAGGCAGCTGATGGGTTTCTTTACCCCAGAAGAGATTAATGTGGGTTTTTTTCAGCTGTTTGTTGTGAAGCTGTGTATCTTAGATCAATAGCAAGAACACAAATTTAGGGGTATTCAATAGGTTTTCCCTCAATTCAAGTGCAGGAAACTGAATCTTCGTGAACATGCTTTTACAAGTATAACAATTCAGTAACATAGAAAAAGGAACCACAGAATAACAGAATATCCTGAGCTGGAGTGACCCACTAATAGAAAAAAGTACTAAAAAGGAGACAGCAGAGTGAGATTGAATCAAAGGTGTGTTATATGTCTCAGTGACTGTACTGAGGCGATTTGTGTTAAAATATAATGGGATGAAATAAAAAAATGACAGAATTATTTTACATGTCTTATTGGAGGCCAGATGGGTGTGCAGAAACAAACCCAGATAAGGTACCCTCCCTATTTTGTCAACTTGTGCAAATGTAGGGATCTAGTCTTGGGATCATGGAAACAAGGTGGAAAGGCTGCCATGATCAGAGCATTGCAGTGAAGAGATGCAGGCTCTGTAGGAATGAGAGGATGCAAAGAGGGGAAATGGGCCTTGCCCTTCATGTGAGAAAACATTGAGGGTGCCTGAAGGTCAGAGGATGGATGAGGAGACAAGTGAGAGTTCATGGGTTAGAGGAGGCAGGTAAAGGTCTGCTCTAGGCTGCCTGACTGGAAAGTACAAGTGGATGAGGACTTCTAAAGACAGATAGGAGCAGCTCTGATCCTCATGGGGTTTTTGACCACCCTGATATCCAAAGGGGAGACAGCACAGCATGGCATAAGCAACCCAGAAGATTCCTGGAATCCATCAAGGACAATTTCCTCACTCAAATGGTAGAGTAAACAACATGGAAATATACTTTGTGGCACCTCATTCACACCAACAATGAGAACCTTCTTGTGAAAGTCAAAGGTATTATTGGCTGCAGTGGCCATGAGATGGTAAAGTGAAGAATAATTAAGAGGAAAAAGAAGCCTCCCTACAGGTGGTAGAGCTATTGGGTAAGACATTAGGAGTGCTGACCTATCAGTAATGATGTTTTCTTGTTTTGATTGCTTTGCCCATCCTGCCAATTTCTTGGCAAGTGAATGCCACAGTGGCGGCTAACACACACCTATCTTGCACATTCCCATGCAGTTGCAGCCCTCTTTGAAACAGAAATCTCTGCCTACAGTCAGCAGCCCACTTGTCCATTTTACATGTGACTGGTGGAAGCAGCAGCATCTTCAATAGTCCACAGAAAACCAGTTCCATCCATACTAAAGAAACAGTTCCTGCCTTGCACGACCAACATGTATATTCTGCACCCTCTAGAAATGGATATTGCTTTTCATTTTCTTGCCAGATCTAAGAGCAGAAAGAGAATTAGCCCAGGATCTGGACAGAAGGACAAGAAACAGTTCACCACAGATGTGGGTTGTAGCCTACAAAAGAGATAAATAAAAAGCTGGCAAACTTGTATTGAGAATAAAGGCAGGATGTGTCAAGGTGAGCCTGAGAGTGATACCATAAACTTACATGCACAGGGACAGTGAAAAGAAAGAGATAACTTATAAAATACACTTCAAAATCTCTTTAGGTTTGGCAACTAATAATTTTTCATCACTTTGGCTAGAAATAGTGTTTTGCCTCCTCCCAACCTTCTGCACATTGTCTGTACTTATGTCTCGATGTCACTGAAATGCAACAGTCAGGGATCTCTCAAAACCTTTCATTAAATGTACAAATGTACAAATATTTTTAAAGGGAAAAGCAGTTTAAATATGCCAGTTTTTGAGCTATAGAGATGTTCTCTGCAGCATAGAAAAGTATAAGATAGGGAAGTACATAGGGAAATACATAAGGGAAAGTACATAAGGGAAAGTATAAGCAAAACACAAAAATGGAGGAATATATCTTTGATGCCTTTAATCCTTCAAATTGATAATGATAATCCAGTACCATAAACAAAAGAAAGTACTAGAAAAATCTCAAGACATTAGATATGCAGTGCAAACAGCCTAGGCTGACCTCTTTATAAATCACAAGAAATAAGAGTCTACATGCCTAAATTAGCTACAGCATTGCCTAATTCCAGTAAGCCATGGGTGAATTTTCATTTACAGCATGTCTAAATATGACTGAGAACACTTGGAAAGCCTTAATGTTTCAGATCTTTTTCAACTTCCTTTTTTGAAAGCCAAACTCTAAAGTTCATGGAGAAGATGAGAGCTTGCAAAAATCCAAAGTTTAAAAATAAGCATTTTTAAATTTCTAGTTTTTCACAATTAATTGATGCTTTCAAGCTCTGAATAATTTATAATGATAGCAATCAAAAGCAGCTGAAATGAAGCTTTGTGATTAGGAAAATAGTGGTATATTGATGGTATTGTACATTTGTTTATGGCTTTTTTTTTTTTTTTTTTTTTTTTTTTTTTGTAATAGCCAGAAATTCCATCTGAGAACCAATTCTTCCCAGATACTGGCTGCCTCTTCCCCAGAAGTGTTCAAGGCCAGGTTTGGATGGGACTTGGAGTAATCTGGTCTAGTAGAAAGTTTACACAGGCTTTGATGCAACAGGATAATCTGTGAGCTGTGACTGCACCCAGCACTAATCTGTACCCTGAGGTGGATGTCTGGCCATGTCTGGATGCTTGAATCTCTAGAGATTTGCTTTGGGAATAGCAAACCCAAATCTCCACTCTTTCCTGTAGTCTTGGATATAGCTCAAGTTACATCACCCAATTATTCTTAGTGTTTGCTCTTCCCTTCCTGTTGTTACTTAATCAGGTTTAACTTCGGGGAGCAAAAAAAGCAACCTGAGGTCAACAGCAGACCCTGGACACAGATGAGCAGAAGGCCACTGAAAAAGATGGAGTTATGACTATCAGACAGGAATTTGGCTCTTGGGTGCTTTTCTAAAGGATTTCAGGGAGGACATGACAGGCTGAACTGGACTAGAAACCCACCAGAAAATGGTTCTCTGGACCCTCTGGTTTAAATTGGAGGTGCAGTGTCATCTGTTGCCAGGCTTATTTTGAGGATTCACTGAGTTGCCTCAGGGTCTTTTCTCCTTTTAAGAATATATTGTTCTGTAATCAGTTTCCTCTGCATTTGAACCACTGAATGGATGCACAGACTGTCCTGGCTCCAGATCTTATCATTAATTGTCCCTCTCCCATAAAGAGAGGACAAGCACCTTATTTCAGCCTGCATTAGTGACCATGCCACAGCCATTATTGGTCCCAGTTTGTCAGCAATCCAGATGATTCCCTTCTGACTTGCTACTCTTCCCATTTAGGTTTGGATAAGTTTCCTTCACTTTTCTAATTCAAAATGAATTATGCTGAGAGTAGTATATATATATATATGTTAACAAAATATTGTATACGGGAATTAGAGGCAAGCCTTATGCCAAATTCTGGCTATAATTCTTCAGCACTGCATAGCAGATGATATTCAGTCTCCAGCTATTTAATATACTGCCTGATTTACTTTTGTTCACTGTGTTGGATAAAGGGAAAAGCATCTTAAATGGAAGGTGGATAGAGAAAGCAATTCCAAATCTATAACTTTAAAAATGTAGTATTCAGCCTTCAGTGTGTCAACTGCAATGGAAAAGAATTAGCAATTTTAGCTCTTGCAGGTGTGTTTTCATGTGGTTTCATGTGTTCTAGAAAGCGGCAACACAGGACATGAAAGTTGGAGATGAGGGTGGGATAAGAATTCTACAGTTCATATAAATACAAGGTTTGTTAAAATCCCATCTCTACACTATCAATAAAAGATGCCAACGATGAGCAGCACTGCCATATACTGGTCTAGAAAAAAATATTTAGACCTTATTTCTGTGTGGAAGATGTAACAGTTTATAAATTCACCCTATGAAAAGCAGAAAATAAGCCATCTACTCGATGTACAACACTCATATTCCTTTAGCTGGGCCATGTGGTTTTTAGTAAATCACTTTTCTGCACAATATAAAAAAAAAAAAATTAGAATGGTAGTGCTAATACTTTATCTCTGAGTCATTTTGTGATCACTCTCCAAAAGGAAAGAACCCTCTGTCAGAGAAAGGAGCATCAAGGGACATCCTAGAGGATCATACCTCCATTTTAGATGTTTTTAGCTACAAATATTTAAATATGGTACCTATTGGATGAGTAAAAGGCTGATGCAGCTCTTGCACTGGGAGGGAGAGGACAAAATTATGCAGCGGAGGGGAAGTTTTGACCATCTGACCATTTATTCCTTCTTGCATGAACACATACATAAAATTAGAGGTTTTCCTTGTTCAACATTTTTAATGTGAATATTTCTGTTTATAATCCTAAAAGAGAACACCAGATGAATTTTTAAAAAGTCAAATCTGGATCTAAACTTTCTGTCTCAGACATATTATTAGATTATCAAGTTCAGATTTTAAAATTTCCTTATAAAACCTCTCAGGCTGATCTACATAAAGTGACCCAAACAGGTCTGAAAGCACTGATATATTGCACCATAGGTTGATATATTCTTATTAAAAAGCAGCTACGGATTGCTCAAAGGAAAATTTATATTTCAAGCAGTGGAATAGAGAGACATCATAAAGTTTTTAATATAATTACTGGATGCCTTGTGATTTGGAGTTCTTTAAAGCTACAATAAAAATGACATTTAAAAATAAATCACTATTCAAATATCTGTCAATTTCCATAATCTTTAATATAGCCAAAGGAAAGAATAATTTATCTAAAATTTTAGAAGGAGCATATATAATAGAATATATCTTTCAAATACATGAGGGCCTCAGCTATTAAAACCAGCATCTACATTGGGACCTTCATGCAGGTGTTGAAACCTTTGCTGGTTTTAGTTTTATTTCTGAAATCAAAGTCAGCTACAAAGGCCCCAGTAATATAAATTGTACGGATACATCTAAACTGAAAATTATGAACATTCTTTTAACTTTAATGGGGCCACCAGTAAACTGAATGATAATCAAAAATTAACTATTCATTAGTCTAACTTTAGATTAAAAGCACTATCTCAGCTTTGGAGACATACAAACATTAGAGACTTTTGGTCTTGAGGCTTTTCTTTCTTAACAGAGTTCAAAATTTAATCCAACAACATCCACTTCTCATTTTTAGTGGCTTCTACCCAAAACACAACAATAAACAAAAGCTAAATATTTTCAAAAGTGTACATCCATAATATAAATTATCACAAAGTTGTCTATGACACTGAGCTCATATCTAGCAAACACAAAAAAATAATCTGATTTGCCTCACAATTTCACAGTCCTGCTAGTCTAATCTTATTACAGGTTTTGTTTTTTCAATATTTATATCTATTATTTTTAAACATATGTTGCTGAGTCACATTTGGGAATGCAGTAAATTATTTGTTTAGAACAAGATTAATATCTCTGCTGTAGCTTCCTGATGTATTTTTGGGATTGCATCAGTCTCATGATCACTTCATGCCTTTGTCCCAGGACTTTTTTCAAAGGAAATGATAACAAAGATATTGAACTGGCTTAGGAATATTTCTCTTCACTTTACATTGTGGGAATTGTATCTATTGAAAGCTATTTCTTAAATTCAATTTAAATAGAAAATTTAGACATTTGTAGCATGTCTGAGTGTGATTTTAAAAACATAAATATATTTAAGTACATCTCAGACTGAGAAAGTTCTGGCCAATAAATTTCAAAGAATTCTTCATGATGCAAGAAGCAGGTGAAGTTTTCTAAAGCGCCTGCAATTTTTGTAAAGGGAATCAGGATACCCTGACTGTGTATGCAGGCACACAAATGAGGTAAGAGGTACCTACCCTAAATGCTTGTTTCATTTTCATTTTACTTGTTCTTCCTTGAATTAATTAAGCAGTGGAAGTTCTTATATTCTGAGAGAATATCCTCGAGGGCAGAGAGGCTCTGCAGAGAACCTGAGAAATCAGAGAGATGGGCAGGCACTACTTGTGTGGGCCTTGACAAGGGAAAGGGCTGGGTTCTGCCCCTGGGACAGGGCCCCACTGGCTGTGTGTATGGACTGGGGAGCAAGAGGCTGGAGAGCAGCTGTGGGAAGAGCCCTGGGGGTCCTGGTCCATGGGCAGCTGGAGCTGAGTCAGCAGAGCCCTGGCAGCCAGGAGGGACATCCCTGTCCTGTCCTGGGGGGCACCACGCCCAGCACAGCCAGCCAGGCCAGGCAGGGATTGTCCCACTCTGCTCTTGGGTGGCCTCACCTCGAGTGCTGGGGGCAGTTTTTGGTGCCACAATATAAAAAAAGATTCTGAACTATTAGAGATGGGCCACAAGGAGGAGGAAGGGGCTGGAGGGTATGAGGAACACTTGAGAGCACTTTGTTCAGCTGGATAAAGGAGAGTGAGACCTCACTGAGCTCTTCAACATCCTCCCAAGGGGCAGCACAGGGGCAGCTCTGATCCCTGATCCCTGCTCTCTGTGACAGGGACAGGAGTCAAGGGAATGCCTGGAGCTGGGTCAGGGCAGGCTTAGTCTGGATATCAGGGAAAGGTTCCTTCCCCAGAGGGTGCTGGGCACTGCCCAGGCTCCCCAGGGAATGGGCACGGCCCCAAGGCTGCCAGAGCTCCAGGAGGGTTTGGACAATGCTCTCAGGCACAGGATGGGATTGCTGCGGTGTCCTGTGCAGGGCCAGGAGTTGAACTGCATGATTCTTGTGGTTCCTTTCCAACTCAGTATATTCTATGATTCCACGAGAACTGATTGGTCATTTGGACTATTAATCTACTAGTCAATATCTCCTGAACAGCAGATAGATTATAATTTTTATTTATCTCTTCTCTCTCTTTCAGTCCCTTTTCTTGTCTACTTCAGTAATAGCCATAGTCTGGAAACAGAACAAAATTAAAGCTGTATTTTTGACCACTGTAAATATGAAAAAAAAAAAATCTTGTGGAAGTTATTTTTCCTTCCATTATCACTACTCATTTGCAACGAAAATCATCAAATCACAGAGCACTTCAAGTTGAAAAGGACCTTTAAAGGTTATCTGGTTCTAATCTCCTTGCCATGGGCAGGGACACCTTCCACTAGCCTAGGTTGCTCCAAGCCCCATCCAACCTGGCCTTGGACTCTTCCAGGGATCCAGGGGCAGCCACAGCTTCTCTGGGCACTCTGTGCCAAAGCATCCTCACCCTCATAATAGAGAGTGTCTTCCTTATGTCCAACCTAAAGTCATCCTCTTTCAGTTTAAAGCTTGTCCTATCCCTACACAACTTGGTAAATGTCTCTCTACACCTTTCTTACATGGCTCCTTTATACATCAAACAGGCTGCTGTGGCAAGCACATTTCTCTCTCTCTCGGGATTTTTCATAGAGGTGCACAGAGAGAAATGAAAGAGAAAACAATTTCTATTTCTGCTCCTTGTTTTTCTCTTGTGGAATGTGTTTGGAGGATTTTTTACCTGCAGTGATTGCTTGGTTGGATCATGGTGGATTGTTTGAGCCTGATGGCCAATCCAACCCACCTGTGTCTGGACTCTCATGAGAGGGTCATGAGTTGTGAGTTAGTTAGATATGACACTTAGAGAAAGTAGCATGTACTTTCTCTTTTATATAGTATATTAATATATTATAGCATAATTATAATAAAGAAATCATTTAGCCTTCTGGAGTCAGACATCATCATTCTTCCCATTGGGTTCGCCAGCATCTATAACAGGCTGCAATACAGCTTCCTGGAGCTTTCTGTTCTTTAGGATAACAACCTCACCCTTTCCTCTCAAGAGAGCAGTTCCAGCCCTTAGGTCATGTTCATAGCCCTTCTCTAAGTCCCATTCCAGCAGGCCCATATCTTCCTTGAACCAGATACCCTGAGGTGGAGCAGCTCTGCAGGTGGGGTCTCACCTGGTGGGGCAGAGGAGCAGAAACCCCTTCCCCTGCTGCCCATGGTCAGCATGGGGGGTTCAGGGCTGTGAGAGCTCACATTGCCAGCTCATGTCCAGTTTTGCTCCTCCAGTATCTGCAAGTACTTCACCTTAGAGCAATGGCTTCATTGATTAATTTACTAGAGAACTAAACCACAACAAGAATCAGAGCCTTCTGCCATTACATGATGTGTTTCCCAGGTACTGAAGTGTTGGAGAAGCTGGTGGAAGCTCTACCCTCTCAGGCTGGTCAGATGATTAAGCTAGTACAAGCAGCTGCAGTTACCTTTCCTTTGGTGTTTCTGTGCCACAGTCATTGGTATGATGGTATCAGCCTAACCATCCTCAGAATATCCCTTGGACAAATCTGCTCTCAGTGTGTACTTTAAGAATTAATGTTAGCTCTAACTGGAGACCAAATCAAACATGGACAGCTTCCAGGAAAGCTATTTCCTGTTTCCATATTATTTACAGCTCCCACATGTAATACATAATTAGAGTAGTAAATCTATTTATTCACAGAAAGAATAATGAGTGCCAAGTAAATAGGAAAACTTAGAGGCAAGTATTATAAAAGCATTACTTTTGCTTGGAATACTATTAGCTATTAACAAGCATGTTCTAACAAACTGAAAAATGTCCAGAGGCTTAAGTGCTAATTCTGCATAAAAACCAACTGATTTTTAGCCTGAGTTCCCTTCTGTTTTGATTGTATGGTACTTTCAAAGGATGGAATGGTGTGTAGCTGCCCTTTGTTAACACCACATTTTGGTTCCAGATGTAATTGTTTCCTTTCTTCCTCTCACTCAGTTTACAACTTTGTCCATTCTTATCTTAGAAGCAAAATCATGGAATCTTTGAGAACGGAAGAAACCTTTTTTGGAGATCATTCAGTTCAACGTCTTTGATAAGCAAGTTGCTCAGGACCTTGGCCTGAAAAAAATTAAAGGAAATTTGACCTACAAAATCACAGGAATTATTCTCTAAGCTCCTCCTCTTCCATCTTCCCTTTTGGGGGAACATACTGAAAACAAGAGATGGCAAATAATCTCTAGTCTGCCCCATAGTTCAGCACATGTTATCTCTAGATTTTCCTATTTCACTCTAAAAAAAAGCCATCGTAACCACAGTTGGCAAAAAAGTCTCTACAGAACTCAATTTCCTTTGCTTTTTTTTAGTCTTTTTAGGAGTGAATAAACAAACTAAGCTATATAAAGCTAAACTGCTAACACACCTGAACTTTGTCCTCCCTCTTAGTAAGACTGAAATGTGTACAAAGGGCTCTTTCAAACCTATCTGTCTGCAACTACCATGTTGCAGGTTTTCCACTGCAGTTTTCAGACCAGCCAACAAATAAAAAATGTACTCTTAAAGCCAATAAATTATTCTACCCACTCTACAGCAATGTTTGTTTGTTCTTGACCAAAAGAAATTATTTCATACAATAATTCAGAAGCAGATCAATGCTGTCCATAGAGGAGAGGTCCCTGAGCACAGGGAATCAAGTGTTTCAGATTTTTTCTTGGTGACTGAGAAAGGGTAATAATGCCTTTGTTGTCAAATACAGTGTTCTTAACAGTCCAGCTTTATCCTATGTCGTATTTAGATGTTATTTCAGAGAGAAACAGTGAGACAATAGAATGATTTTTTTTCAGTATCTATAATTTCTTTATACATTTCCTATTTCCCCCTTCCCTTTAATTGCCATCATTTCTGCCTTATTTCAGAACATCTTAAAGAACAAGTCTGAAGATTAAGTCTAATAAAGTTGATTTTGCATCACATATCACACACACCATTCATTATGTTTCATAATCCTTTTTTCTCCAAACATTTCTGGCTGTTGTTGCTTAATTTTAACTTTAACCATCTGAGATCCCATAATGACTTTTTTTTTTACACTTTAGAATTGAAATAAACAATGATATTAATTGAATGGTATCAAATTTGAAATGAAATAAGGCCAAACCAGCTCCCAGCTTATTGTTTGGATGGCTTTAGCTTTTCCGTTTAGTTAAAAAAATAAAGGTAAATCATACTCAGAGGGAGAGGAAATTATGTGTTTTGATGGTGAATCTCCACAAATGTTTGGTATGCATTTTTTTTACAAGAGCAAATCTCTCTAGACTTCAGGGGTTGCAATCATCATGTGTGACATACAACCTATTAATTAGCCATTAACTCCTAGTGTAAAGATAATGTAAATTTCTGAAGAAAACTAAAATGCAACTGTGAAACAAACAGTAGATACTCAGGATTACAGCTATTTGTTTCCTTAGTTACATAAATGAGTGATTCTTAAAAAATTCTGGCAATTATGCCATGTTCCAAGGTGATGTCAGCACCTTGTGACTGGAGATGTGCTGCAGGTTCTTTAAACTGCCATTGTCAGCACCAATATGTCAAGCATCATTAAAGAGCACAATTTAAATTCAACAGAAAAACACAATTAAAAAATCAAATGATAAGTCTGATTCTACAGACGTCCAGAAAAACTGATATAACTAAACTTGGCTGAAAGAAAAAGATATGAAATTAACTAGGGAGAGATCTCAAAAAAATCATCATGCTGCATCCTTGTCTCAAAGTAGGATTTGTATATAAAATGCAGTTAATATTTTTTGTCCCTATTTAATACAAAAAAAAATCAAAGATTCTATCAAAAATTTTTTAAGGAGTAAAAGGCCCTAATCAATAAAATCTGCCACCCTAGTGTTGCACATAATTTTTCATCTATTTAATAATTCAGTGCTATAATGCATAAAAAAATGAAATAGAAAGCCCAATCTTAAAACAAATATAATGACAAAACCACAAAAAATTTAATTTTCCCAGGATTTTTCTGGGGGTTTGAGCACAATCTTATCAAAACCTGAACAGATCGCCAGTTCCAAAAATCTTGCAAAACAATGGACACCACTTTTCTAAAGATTTATTTATATAGCTCTAATGCCATGGGCTTGCCTAAATTTGGATAAAATATCCACTTCAGGTATATGTGAATTGTTAGGGTGCAAAGCTGAACTCTTGAGAGTTCTACAGACACTAGTTGCTGGTTTTATTACAAATTTATCAGCTATCTCTGCTTCCCCCACTGCATCCTGTTCCATTCACCTGAAATGTTTAGCAGCAGAGCCACCATGCCATTCATTCTGTTTACATTGTGACCAGATTGTCAATGCACATTAAAAGTGGCTGCTTTCCAAATCTGAACCATACATAAATCTCAGGAAAAAATCACTTAAACAATGTCTTCTGTGTGTTCCACCACCCACCCCTCACCAGAGCCCTGGACTGACTGCTGTATCTTGATCTCAGCCTCTCGATCTGGAGTACTAGCAGAGAAGGTGGATCATTTCCCTTCTGCCTGCTGCCCTGGTGCTTCCTCAAACCTTATTTAAAAACAAGCACTGGCCCGCAGATTCACATGCAATCAGTAATTTCAATGACTATGGATGTTCAATTATATGTAATTACTAAATTGCAAACTGTTAGGGAGGTTTGTTCATTCTTTCTTTTTTTTTTTTTCTCCCTCCCTGTCTTCTTTGCCCTTCTTCCTCCTTGTTCCTGAGAGTGATATTAATAAAATAAAAAGCAAGTAAGTTTCAGGAAATAGTGGTGTTTGAAACTGTATTTTCTCTCAGGTATTTAGACCAGAAAACTCACACAAGTGGCTGTCTCCCATGGAAAGGATGACTTTGCAAATTAACACTACACATGAAATATTTTTAATCTCTTCTCTTTCCCTGCCACAGAGGAAGCAGAATTACAAGATTATGTTGCAGTAAATTTTCTTTCAATTAAGAAAGAGTGAAGCTTGAGTTCTGCAGTATTCAAGTCTATCATTTGTATCCCTAAGAAAGAGAACTTTTACACTTACATGTCATTAGTCAATCATCAGAAAAATACAGAATCAGTGTATTAGGAGCTCAGTTCTCCACTCATTTAAATCATCTGGACTATCAGCTTCTTACATATCCCAGTGAATTGCTGCTGTAGAGCAGTGAAGTATGCAAGAAAAAAATCAAGAGGTTCCAAGCAAACAAATAGTGAAATTTCTATATAATTCCCCATGTTTTGCTTGCATATAAATTTGTTGCAGAAGAACACAAGAGGAACAACATTCTGTCCTTAGCAAGCTGCTCCAGATGGGCACCTTGTGTAGAAGGGGTGGGCAACATCCTGGAAAGGCCCCTTCTCACCTCAAACTTATGAAGTTTGAGTAAATGATGAAGTATGAGTTCATGAATGTATGTATATCGGTACATCACCTAGGGAATCAGAGATCAGTGGGACAGAAATGCTGAAAATATTGATAAACCAACTTCAAAAGTGAGGATTTTAGTTGATGGGTGATTATTATCAATACACACAGCCAAGGGCTAGCTCTTGCTTAGCAGTTACCTGCTTAAACAATGAGTGATAAAATGTTGTCTTCCTGCCTTGCTCTGCAAAAGCAATGAGCATGATGTTATTGGCCAGTCAACATACTTTGAATCTTGCTGGTTTTGTTCCTTGCAGATGACATCCTGAATCCCACTTGTGCAGTTTGATCTCCTGCAGGTATGTATTATTTACACATTTGTGGTTGGATGTGTTACAAAGTGCTTGATGATGTACTTGTTGTTAGCAAATCACGATGTTCTGCTGTTGGTTATACTGCATTCTTGGCTTTTG
Organism: Vidua macroura; assembly: GCF_024509145.1. Taxonomy (NCBI): domain Eukaryota; kingdom Metazoa; phylum Chordata; class Aves; order Passeriformes; family Viduidae; genus Vidua; species Vidua macroura. The sequence continues at coordinate 6,401,368 of NC_071579.1, forward strand.
TTTGGTTTTGTTGTCTTTGGGTTTTTTTTTCCCCTGTAGGAAAATGACTAGTTCCTTTGTACTCTACATGATTTGAATAAACACCCTGTAAATCTTTTGCATGTGCAAACAATGAAGACCCACGCTTTGCTGCCATTACTATATCCAAAGGTGTATCGTTAACTGGGTATTAAATGTGTTAAAATTTATAGCCTACAGTATTCAAGTACAAGTAGAAATCAATTATTGTTTCCTATTAAAGCAGGAGTTATGGGCTATTAAACAATGTCTCAAATGGACCAAGGTTATTACTGGAAAAAAAATTAATGGGAAACATTCTAACTCAATACACTCATGAGCTCTCACAGCAAGACCCTTGATCGTTAGTGTTTCAAAATGATGCAGCAGTACTGATCAATGCAGAGGTAAGCATGACCACCAGGTTTTATCAGACCTCTGTGTCATGAAAACTAATAAGTTTATGGAAAAGTGACGCACGTTCACGTGCTTGCAGACAAGTGAAAAGAAATGAATTTGCTCCACAATTATGTGCAACTAAGTGGCAAATCCCTGATGACACGATACTTTTATGGCACAGCTCAGTACAATGCACTTCATATGGGCTTCTAGTGCTCTCCAAACACTGATGGAGCTTTCTGAGAAAAAGCAGAATTTAGAAATGATGATAGTTATTTAGCACATTTTCAAATCTCTAGCCAGTCATTCAGACAACGGCTAATTTAAATAAACATTTTGGTTAAGTCTGTATAAAAGCATTGCTAATATTCAAATATAATAAATATACTACATTTACTTTATCCACTAAACTTGGTCTTTTTAAAATAAGATTAGGTTTGTTAATAAAAGTATACCAATGCTGCAATTATTCTTTTAGTTTTGAGCCAAATCCCACTAGAGGCAATTGAAAATCTCTCAATGCCTTCAATGGAACAGGATCAGGCTCTTCTGTTTTTAAATTAAGTTTTGCCTGGGAAAGAGCACTGATAACTATTAAGTAGTGGAAAAATTAGTAACTACTGCCTAATTTTAATATATTAAGCCTTTATCTATGTAAAATATTGCATAACACAGTTTGTTAATGGGTAATTGCAGGGAAATAAGAAAAAGCCAAAATTCCTTCCAAAATGACAAATTGAACCATGTTCAAAGACGTGTCTGTATTAGATGTGTTACTGAAAGATTTCACTCTGCTGTGTAGTTAAACACTTCTCTTACATGCTTCCCATGGATCAGTAGAAGATGGAATTCAGAAAACCACATCACCTTTGAGTTCAAAATTAAACAAAAATATCACGATGTTTTAGTGAGCAAAGAAGAAGAAATTAGAAAAACAGTAATTTGAAAAAAAGTAATTAAATGCATGAGGGTGAAATAGTCCTCTTTTAACCTGCAACCCCCAATATTCTAATACTGGTAAAAGGTAACCGTGGAAAGATTTGCCTTAAGTTATCAGAAAATTCTTTATCCCAAAGTTCAAGTTTTTAATGCACAGGAGGGACAAATGAGGATGCAGAAAGCCCATCACCCTACCAAAACAAGGTGGGCTACATGGACTCTCAGTGCACTGAGACTTCTTTTTCACTCCTTCTGTCTCCTTTCCCCAAGATCTTCTATCCCAAATAATGTCCTCTAAAGGACTCTTCCATTGCAGATGGGCACTGCAAAGCCACGCTGAAATTACTTCCTCAATTTTACCAGGTCTCTAATATACTAAAATTAGATGCTAATATTATATGCTTATATAGTTATGCAATTTTATGAGTACATAATTATAGTGTAATTGTCCACTCTTTTAAGATTTCTCCTTACTCAAGAGAAAAGGGAGTTAGGAAACTAGATTTTCAGAGCAATTTAAAGAAATTAGATGTTAACTCCTTCAAATCAAATAAATGGTGCCTGACAGGAGACCTGTGGGATTCTTCAGTCACACACTCCACATATATACTTATATGGGACCATTTCAACAACACTGGTCAAATGCATAAAAATTATTTTTCCTTTTTAGTTGCTAAGATTATGAGACAAGAAGGGAACACTGGGGCAGTAGTTCTTCATGATGTGGAAAAATTATAAGTACATGGACTGTTTTCTACAGGGATGACAACAATTCTGTCTCATATGTTCAGCAAAAAAGGAAAGTTAAATCCATTTGGTGGTAAAATAATTCTGAACAAAATAATTCAGTCAATCCTATTAAATATTTCAGGCTGAACTAGTCCTTCCCTTATTATTTTGAGGTCTCTGTAGGCTGAGCATTCAATGCCAAACGTGCAGTGCAGCCCAGTCTTCCTTCCTCAGCAATTTCCACTTCTGAAGAAAGAAATGAGCTCTCATGCAGATCTCTTTTACTTGATTTTTCCCACTTAGGAAGCTTCATCCTGCTGGCACTAATTGCTCCTGTCACTCGGTCCTCTAAGTCACTGACAGATTTTAGCACCAAGTGCAATCCTACTTAGGACAGACTGGGAAAGGAAGTTCCTTTCTTTAGAGTGAGGGAGCTGTCTCTTTCCAAAAACACAAGACTGATCAAGCAAAATATTCAAAGAAAAGATGTCTGAAGATGCCTTCTCCTTTACTCTTCATTTTTTGAAATGTCTCTGTAATATACCACATGCAAATAAAACATCAATCCCCCGCAAAAACCCAGGAAGGTAACCTGCAAACATTCCTTCTAAAGCTTTTTTTTTTTTTTTTTTTTTTTAATATAAGATGTCAAGAGACATTAGAAATCACTGTGGAATCTTCATGGTTTTAGATATTGATTATTCAACAGAACAAGGATCTGAGCAACATGAGCTCATGACTCAATCAGTCTTGCTTCTAGCAGGGGATTTGGCCAGTAGAGCTAGCAGGTTAAATTGGCCTGTGATTTTGTGATTCTGCATAATTTAGTGACAGACAACATAATCTTACTTGATTTGCTTATTGTAGCTCTCAAGGCCTAGGGAAAGCACTGAGAGTTTAGGAGCATCTTGGTTTTCTGGAGGGGGCCATGTGTAGGAGGAATGTGCCCCACCTCTGGCTGTGGCTGATGGAAGTCATGTCGCAAGGGGACAGCAGACTTTGAGAGCTCCTGAGGAAGACAAGGAGAGTCATAGTTGATTTCTGAGGGAAATTTAAGCTGACCTAGGCAATCAAGGGAAATGTTTGAAGAAAAAATGAGCGAAATTTTGTTGCTTTCTCTACCTTCCCACTGCCTTGGTTTTTAATTTCAATAAAAAGCTCTTAGTATTTGACGCTTTTTGTCATGCTAGGAAGTTACATTTAGGTGTCTGAACAAAAGGAAATATACTCAGAAGAGACTGACTTTATTGCTTCCTACTATATTTGGTCTTTGTGACTAGAGTGGTTTTGCTCACTCAGGGTTTGTCTGTGACAGTCACTCAGAACAGCTGTGATTCCATTTGTCCTATGAAGAGAACTATTGCTTTATCAGGAATCATAGGACTATATCAGGAATATAGGAATCAAACAGGATGGTTTGGGTTGGAAGGGACCTTAAAGTTCATGCAGGTCCACCCCTTGCCATGGGCAGGACGTCTTCCACCAACCCAGGTTGCTCCAAAGCCTGTCCAACCTGGCCTTGGACACTTCCAGGGGTGGTGCATCCACAACCTCCAGGGTACCAGTGCATGACCTTACAGTTATTCCCTGTTATTCAAAAAAGTAACTAAGTGACAATCAGTTAAATTTTATTGAGAGCAGTAATTGAAGCAGTGCGGCGTGGGTTTTTGCTCTCCCCGGCTGCACGCGGCTCTTGGGAGCCCGGCTGTGGTGTAGCTTCCACGTGCTGCCGGGGTTTGCTGCCGCGGGTTCCCGGACACGGCTCCGTGTCTCGGGCGCGTGGGCTGGCCAGCCTCTGTTACCGTGCGCTAGGGACCCGGCAAAGAGGAAGGAATTTGTCCATTTACTCCGTGCTTGGCAGGAACGGTTTATTGGTCACGTGGCGCGGTGCGATGGAAAGGCGCGACCGCTCCCGGCACTCGCATGGGAGAAAATGGCGGCTGACTGCAGGCGGGATAGGGCTTTATGGTGGGGCGGGGCGAGAGGATCCACAGCCTGCCGTCCAATGGGGGCAGCTGCCGTGGCGGTGACGCCCGCAACAGCGACCAACCAGAGAACCCCACAGGGGCGGGCACCGAGCCAGAGCGGGCTGAGCGGGACCGTGTGGCTCGGGGCGGCCAGCATGGGGTTTCCCGGGGCCGGACGGCAGGGTGGTTACAGGAGCGGCACAGGGGTAAGAGCCGGCAGCAGGCAACATGGGGCCAGAAACCGCGGCGGGGAACAACGCGGGGGAAACGCGGGATTACAGAACTTGATTTATTTTAACATAAATTAAAAACCCTAATCTAAACCCAAACTCCGGGATGCAACAAAGCAGGGAAGTTATATTTCTCCAGTCTGGGGAAACACTCATTTCCAAGCCCCCACATACCCAGCTGCACATATGCTGGTCCTGCATCCATGCCAGCCTGAGTCCCTGCTGAAACCACCTGGGATCAAATACCCCAAATCCTTTTTATATCCAACAAACCAGACCATCAGATGTCACTGAGCTGTCATAGTGCAGGGAAATCATGCTCCTATCTATCAGCCGAGTTTATTTCTTAGTAAAAATGCAAGATGCAAAATGCAAGAATATTATTGTGCATAAAGGGATCAGACAGAGATTACAGGAAAAAAAAGGAATTGCTTAAGTTATACAAGAATCTATTCATGTCCTGTCCTGATCTGACCTCATTTAATCTCAAGTTAAGTAAATAATCCAATGCTGTATTAGATTTTGAAATCACCCTGCATAATACTTAAAGTTTTCTTACATAAAAGTGCTGCTGTGCTGGCAGAACATTTCCAAAGCAATACAATTTTAGTCAAGTCTAACCTGTCTTTTAAGATGTCTAAGACCTTCACTGTCTGAGTGCCTTGAGAATGTCTAACAGCATTCTCTAATCTTGATAACTTGCTAATTAAGTGCCACCAACATCTGGTGTCCATTTATGCCTTGTCCTTGCTAGAAGGAACTGGTGTTTTCACACACATAAGCTCTCATTCAACATATCTTCACACCAGTCTTAATATTCGTAACACAAATCTTAACTGAGGGAAACGGTGCAGGCATGTGCAGAATTGTTTTGTACGAGTCTGGTACAGAGCTACCACACCAAGTAACAAGTTGATTTATGGTGCAAAGCACATGGAGGAAAAGAAGTGTGAACAACACAGATAGAGCATTTTACAGCTATTAATAGGGTGCATTTACACAGATGAGTGAAGACTGTTGCATGTTCCTCCTGACTTAAGATTCCTATCATATGATAGAAGACTTCCAATCTTTAAGAGGCAGTAATCGGAATTTCATCCGAAATGTTCTATTTTAATGCTGAATATTTACCTTGATTTTAAAGTCTTGAAATGAATGCATTTGCTGAGGGTTTTTAACAATCACTAAAAGTCATTGAGGGGAATACACAACACTGGATCCTTACAAGAAAAGGCCACATTTCATGTTCTTATGAAACATGAAATTCAAGATGATCTGATCAGAAACTGTTTTGGGTTTTGCCGGCTGAGGATCTGAATTGTGATTCATAGAATAATTCAGTGGTTAAAAATGTGCAGATTTATCAGTCCATATATCCTGACTTACACAGCAATTGCAAAAGCAGAATTTCAATTCTTGAAGCCATGTTTTCTAGCTCTCTGCACCTCCAGCAGTGCTGTGAGTGGGTATAAAATGTCTGGGTCTTGGCCATGCCCCTCCCAGCTACTGCAGAAATTAACCTTGTCTGGCCAGAACTCAGACACAAAGAAATTTTAAAAATTATCCATTACTATAAAATAAACTAGAAAATGCAATTTTATGAAAATAGCCCAATACTGCTGTAATGTGGCAGTGAAATGTGACAATTTTTTGGTTATTTTTTTTTTTTTTCAGTGAAAAAGGAAACTTTCACAATGTTTTCTCAGAACAAAATCTGGAGCTCAGATTGCTTGTTCTTAACAACTCATTATAGTAGCATATCTATATATTCTTTCATTTCAAAATGCATTTCACTAGTTCTTGGACCTATTTAAATTAGGGTGATATTACCATGTGTACAAAACAAACATAGAGCACAAGAGGAAAACTACATCAAACAATGCACTAAGATCCAAATGGTTACATGTGCATGGAGCTTTTATAGGCTTTCAATTTCTGTTTAGCCTGCTTCAGGAGCACAAAGATGGAAAACAAGTTATTCTTGCATGTTTAAAGCCAGATTTTAGGTTTAACTCAAATCTTTTGATATCTGGAATGAGAAAGGAGCAAGGAAAATTGTGAAATATTAGGTAGTGACACAGCCTTTAAAAACAAACAATGTGAACTTCATTTAAAAAATGAAGCACAGCCAATATTAATATAATTTTCATGGCTGGAAAAGAAGATCCTATTTTGTATCTTTTCAGAAAATTATTCTAGGTCTTCAAGACATCCATCCATCCATCCATCCATCCATCCATCCATCCATCCATCCATCCATCTCTGTCAGTTTCTGCATAGTCCTGTGTGGCTGTAAGCTCATTTTTGCACTGTGGACCAAAGTAAAAAAACATCACTATTATCTTAAAGTAAGTGTAGTATATTTATTAGATTTGAATATTACCAATGCTTTTATTACCAAGTCTCAAAATTTTAACAGAAAATTTAATTTAAATCACCTTTCATCTGAACAGTCTTGGATTTGAAAATGTTATAAATATTTACCGTAAAATAAATACTTTGCTATCTAGGAAGAGTTCACATAACAGTTGCTTATTTTTCTTTAAAACAAAGCAAGCCACACCACTAAAGTACTTCTTCAGTCTGTGAGTTAATCCTCTTGACCCACACAAAAAAAATTAACATTGACTACCAAACAATTCCCAATGGATGGTGAAGGAGGTGTTCTGACAACTCAAGGGCAAATATTTTAAGGGACTTTTAAAGAAGGCATAGAGTGACAGGGTAAAGGGGAATGGCTTTAGGTTGAGGGATGGCAGGGTTAGATGGGATATTGGTGAGGAATTGTTCCCTGTGAGGGTGGGCAGGCCCTGGCACAGGGTGCCCAGAGAAGCTGTGGCTGCCCCTGGATCCCTGGCAGTGCCCAAGGCCCAAGTCCCTGGATGGGGCTTGGAGCAACCTGGGCTAGTGGAAGGTGTTCCTGCCCATGGCAGGGGTGGCACTGGATGGGCTTTGAGGTCCCTTCCCACCCAAAAGAATCTGGGGATCCATGATTCCATGATTCATAAGTGTAAAAATGCCACTTGGGACTAGATTGTGTATATTTTTCATTGGTTTAAGTAAGAAATATTTTCCTAGATGTGTGATCTGCTGTTGGCTGATCTGGGTGTCATGAGGAGGAAGGAAGGAGGAGTGAAGAGAAAGTGAGAGCTAAAGGCAAGAGCAAGAGTGGGAAAGAGACACCAAAACCATGTGCTTAGGAAAAGAGCAACTGCCTAAATCCTACTTGTGTCATGCAAGGATCCAGGATCTCTGAAAAACCCCTCAGAGATAAGCATTTCTTCAGCCAAAGGCACTCAAATTTAAGGCAAAACACTACCAGAAATGTATTATTTACAGCATAAAATCTCTTGAAATTGACTTTCATGAAGTTGATAATCTCCACTGAATTTTTAAATTATCCTTTAAAATTGTCTGCCCAATTTTCGTCTTTGGATTCCCAGATTGGAGGGAAACTCTGCATCTCTCAATTACTCTGAACAAAAAAATGTTTAAAAAATTAGACTTGTTTTTTTTTTTTTTTTTTTTTGATATCTTTGGATTTTTTTTTTGGTCCTAATTAGTTATGAAAATCAGTGTATATAATTTCTTGTTCTGCAGGAAAAAGACTTCTGGGAAAAAATGCTGTGGTGTGTCTGTGAGAGGTAGGGATTTCCTTTTTTATTTTTTCAATGGTTAAACAATAATAAATCACTGAAATGGACACCTGCAGCTAAATATGAAATATTAATTCAACACAGTAATAAATACAATATTATTCTCAGTGGCCCTAATTAGAAATAAATCTCAACAATCTTCTATCACCATTTCTTATGCTTTACTAATATGATTCATTTGAAAAACAGTATATTTTCATAAAAAAACAACTGAAGCAATTAACTGATCTCTATTTACCCACTCCAGAAGCAAAGAATAAGTACACCCAGCACAGAATATATAACCTCTATCATTTATCCATTTTAAATTAACATAGAGGACCTACTCCTGGTAATCAAAGAATTCATGGGAAAACAAGGAATCAAAAGGCAAATCTACTGATTGCTTCCTGTGTTAAAGTGAGCTCGGTTTAGTTTTTTATCTCCTTCCCTTTTCCCTTCATTCTGCAGGTAAATTACATCAATCCCTACCCTGAAGAAGTTTAGAAGGGGCAGACCTGTTCCCAGAGGAGCAAGTGGGCTCCTTCTTAATGGCCCTAAAATCCCTCTTCTTGCACTTGAAGTCATCCTCCCATTCTCCCTGCTCTGAAAAAGGCAGTTGGCAGTAAGCTCTTAGTCCTGCTTTTACCCAAGTCTCCGAGGGGCTCAGATGATGGAAAACAGACATGAATAATTGTGGAACACGTGGAGCTGAATCTAGGCAAAAGAAAGTCATCCTACAAGGTGTGTTTTTAATGGTAATTTGTTTCTTAATGGTGAACAAAAAAAGCAACAAATTATTTAGACAGAGCTAATTTGAATTAAAGAGCCCATGGCTTTAAATTTAATTGCTTTATTCTTCTCTTGATCTAGATACATAGAACAAAATCCAGGGAGCATCCATGCAGCCCATTGCTTATGCAAAAAATTTCTGCAAGCTTCCAAAGGTAAAAGTATCTGGGGATACTGTAGTTTCTGTCTTCAGGGCCATGATGGTTCAGCAGAATTCCCTGGTCCAGATAATTAAATTTTTCTGACTTTTTCCTGAAAAAATTTAATTTTTTCTGACTTTCACCTCCTGTTCTTGAACCACAGGACTCTGAGAGATGGGAAATCAGGAAGCAATTCTTGCCTGTGAGAGTGAGAAGCCCTGGCACAGAGTACCCAGAGAAGTTGTGGCTGCCCCTGGATCCCTGGAAGCGTCCAAGGCCAGGCTGGATGGGGCTTCGAGCAAGCTGGGCTGGTGGAAGATGTCCCTGCCCATGATGAGGGATGGGACTGAGTGATCATTACGGTCCCTTCCAAGCCAAACAGTCTGGAATTTCATGATTCTCTGATCTGTCATGGCCACAAGCTCAGTCACTCCTGTGAAGGAATCAGAGAGAGACATAGCCAAGATCTGGGCAGGAACTGAATGCCAAATCCTAAGGAATTAATCTTGTAAGTCCAACAGTGAAATTCAGGTTTGTGTCATAGTTACCAGCATGCTGTATCTTGATATGTTGTGTGTGTGTCCACACTCAAGTATGAAGTAATAAAAAACATCACAAGTCATAGTTATTAAATAAGTAAGTTGAATTATATATCCTGACAGAAAGAATGTCAGGCCACTTCTGGCCTGTGGAAGAGTCCGATCAAGCTCACTTTCTACACTGGGAGAAGAAGAAAATGTGGATTTTTGAAATATTTTTCCCCAACAGGCAGTAGTTCAGTGTTAAATCCTTAAAACCAATTTTGGGGAATCAGAGACAGGAATAATGTACGTATAAAATCAGAAATGACAAGAAATAAAGAAAATGATCCCTCACTGAGCTTTCTGGAATGCTACCAGGATGGAATTGGTGACCATTCCAGCCACACAGGCAGACATGATATGAGATTTATGGAATGATACAAGAAAAGACTGCTCTGGTTATGTATTTTAACTCAAGTCAGGATCAAAATTGTTTATGGGTTTTTATTTAAACAACAAGTAATGAGATGGCAATCCCAAAGCTATACATTTATAATCAATAGCAGCAATATGACACCTAAATGGCATTACTACACACTCAACAGCTGTTAATAAAACCTTATAAATTTCTAGAACCCTTTAACACCTTTTTGCAAAATGTTCTGAGTACACACTCCCACACAGTGTCATTCACACGCTCCTGTGGATCCACCCCCACACCGTGTGTGCTGCCATCACACATCCCTCTCCTGGCTCTGGGTTCCCCTCCCTGCACGCCCTCCCTGGGAGGGAGGTGGTCCAGCTCTGAGTGTCCTCCTGCTGCTCCTCACACCCACGGAGCCACCAACACCCTGGAGAGCCACGGCTGGACAGACAGCGTGGGGCCCTGCATCCTTCCCAGTCTGGTTTGTGAGGCATAAACACTGGCCTGGAAGGGTTGGTGGAAAGGTGACTCCTGGGGTGTCAAGCCCAGGCTTTCTGCTGTCTGTTACCTTCCTCTCAATCCCTGAATCATATATTTCCCACCCTTAATTTTATGCCTTTTCAAGCTGGCTCCTTCTTTTATCCAACATCTCTTGATCATGCTCTGGATAGTTCTTAATTTGGCTGATCATCATCATAAGGAAATCTTGATATTTTTAATTTGCTCTTGATCATAACCATCAGTGTTCGGGCAAGAAACCTCTCAGAGGAGAGAGTTTTGAATACACAGTTTTGAATACACGGTTGTATTCACACTCCCTGAGTTACCCAGGTCACGTTCTCCAGAGATGTACGGGGTGTTTGTGGCAAGGCCTTGATGAAGGGTGGCTCTTAGGGGTGGCTTCTAGGAGGAAATGCCAGAACCTCTATGGCTTTGTTGGCCCCACACTGGGCCTCCCCCTGGAGCAGTTCTATGTCAGGAAAAGGAGATGCACAGGACTTTTTTGGTCTTCAGCTTCTTGTTTTATAGTTATCTTATCAAAACTTCAGCACGCTGTTTGCACCAGACCTTGCATGCAGGAAAACTGCACAAAAATGGCTAACAATCTTGTGTCACAAGGCCTTTTAAGCCTAATCAAAAACTAAGTCACCCAATTAAGAAGTGACACCTAGATTATTTTCCCTTCTAACCCAATAACTGACCCCTAAAGACCTGCAATGCAGATTTCTCTACCCAGTTACAAGATACCACCCAAACCCACGAAGACAAAGGAAGAAGAAGGAAGAAAAAGGAACACGAGACAACACCCTACACCCTCCCTACTAAAAATCCTAAAACCTAAATTTCTCACCCAACTGACATACTATACTACTCTCTATAATCTACTTCACACTTTTGTGGTCTCTGGTTTATTTTGAGGTTTTGGAGACCTTCTCCATGAATAAGGGTCAAAGTCAGTGCTTCCCTGGGAGTCAGAACCCCTCAGGGCAGACAGAGAAACATTCCCCTTGCCCTTTCCAGAAAGCTCCCTCATGCTCAGCACAGTCCCAGGTAGCTCTGGCATGAATCTACTGCTGGCCACACCTGAGTGGAAGAAGCTGTTGATCCCCACCTCCCTTGGGGCAGCTCCACAGCTGCCATCTGGAGAGGAGGTTGAAGTTGAACAAGTCTTCTGGCAGGACTGGAGGAGCAAGGCTGGAGCAGCCTTCTCCTGCAGGACTGACCCTGTGGAAGGGACCCATGCTGGAGCAGTTTGTGAAGAGCTGCAGCCCATGGGAAGAGCTCAGTCTGGAGAAATTCATGAACGGTCGTCTCCCATGGGTACGACCCCACACTGGAGCAGTGGAAATACCTGCAGAGGAGGGAGCAGCAGAAAAACCATGAGATGCACAGACCACAACCCCTATTCCTGTCCCCTGTGCTGCTCAGCTTTAGGAGCTATATAAGCTGGGAGTGAGGCTGAGCTCAGGAAGAAAGAAGGGTAGGAAAAAGTTTGGTTTAAGTTTGTTGTTATTTCTCATTATCCTACTCCTTTGTTATTTGGTAATAATTGAATTCCCCAGAGCTGTCTATCTTGTCCATGCTGGTGATGTGTGAGGAATATTTTTGTCTTTACCTCGCCCACCAGCCTTTAATAATTGTTTTTCTCCACTGCCACACCGAGAAAGGGGGAATGATAAAGCATCTTGGTGTGCACCAGATATCCAGCCAAGGTCAGTCCAGCTCATGCAGACTACAAAAACTGGGAAACAGAGACATAGGGAAAAGGTTGAGATTTTACTAAAGACCTTTTTAACTTCACAAAAAAATGGATGAGAATGTCTTTCCACAATGCTATTCACCTGAATGAAGAGAGCTTAGAGTTCTTGGTCAGGCAGAGCTCGATCAACTTCCCTTTATTTGTGTGGTGTATTTGTTATTTCTGGCACCCTCTTACAGCCATAAAGTCAAATATGATGTTGCAGGTGGGTTGTGCTACTGTGATGCTACTTGGTGTTATTTCTGCATGTGTATCATGATATGACTTTAACAAATGCAGCACAGATACCCTATTCACAATTTTTCTTTCATCTGGCATTCTGCCTTACTGAAGCAGGTTTCATTTGTGGCCTTTTATGAGTTCTACTTTTCTCTCATATCTCCCACATCACCAGTGAATCTGTAAAGTTTTGAAATAATTCTTCCTTAGGTGTATTAACTCAACATTTTCCGAGATCAGTTTCGTTGTGTTACTCTTTCCTGGCTCCCAATACTGCTATGTCCCTCTGCATTCTGTTTCCTTGTCCTTAGTTTTGCTTTGCATGTGAGTGACCCAGGACCACAGTGTTCACTTAGCAGAGTTAACAGGTGCAGGTGGCATCTTCATCGAGGTGCATGCCTTCCCAAAAATCTCTTCTGAACTTAGGCCTAGATTAATACTGCTGTGTCTTTAAACCATCAAACTCCATCTAGTTCTTTATCAGCTATTTTGCTTTTTCTTGTGGTATGTAGTTGATATATGAAATTTTCATGTGTTCAACAAAACATATATTCTCCTTTTCAGTTACAAAATCAATTAATTTGCTAGTGAAAAACAAGTTCTTACAGGTGAACCGCTTGTCCTTATACCAAACTCTTAAATTAACACTATTGTCTGACCAAGGCTATGTAAAACTGACATAATTTTTCACTGTTTGTTGTACTGGAAAGCTTTTTTTTCAGTTGGGAAATTTTAATTAAGGAAAAGGCAATAGAACATTTTTCTGTGAGTTCATCCAACAACTCTGAACAGTCTGTCCTTTGACAATGAAAAGGCACCAGGAAACAGGAGCTCGCCTAACTGGGTGATTACTGTACAGTGTGTAGGCAAACACATTCTCTGCCGGTAAAGGCTGGGATTTTGTGGCTGCGCTCTGAGAAGAAACTCCAGTGAGATAACAGATGAGATGGCAGCAGGTGTAGGAGTTCCCATGAATAAAACAGAAGCAGCAGCAATAGAGGAGCTGAGCAGCTGGGCTTAGGTACTCGATGTTGTCATTCTCTTACTGCAAGATTGATTCCATGGATGTCTCATTGCAATTATTTTAGCTGGCTAGTTGGATTTTCCCCTGGTTTTGTCTGATAACTGATCTTCCTTTCTAGACATGTGTTTTGAGTTTACCATGGTAAATTTATGAAAATAGCTAAGTAAAGTCTTTACAAAAATCAGCAAGTTACTCAAGAGAAAATATAAAGTTATATTCCTCTTCCTTTGGAGCTGCAGGAAGTACTGTGGTAGAATCAAATCTGCTGTGTGTACTGTGCATCTTTCTTTTTTTCTGTACTTACCATTCCCTTTGGTTCTTAGATGCCTTCACAGAAGACTATGAAGGACGTTTGCTGGGTTAATTCTCTATATCACCTAAACATGTTATATAAAAACAACTTCTCTGCAGGAGAGCCTGGTAGTAACATGGTAGAGTTTTCAATTTATATTATGTACATTGTAAACTCTTGTCAGCAAATTGGATGCTAATAGAAGCAGAGGAGAATCCACACGTGTGTGGCTAAATTCCTAACAAGGGCAAATCCAGCCAGTGGGCTACACTGAACTGGTTTAGTAACTGAAAACTGAATTTACTGTTTTGCTATAAACACAGATGCTGGTGCTTCATCATGAGTCCCTTTTACCCAGGGGTGAGAGAGAGAGGGATTCTTGTGAGTAGCAGCAGATGGCACTTCTGCCTATTTTAAAGCAGTCTCATTAAGAGATGCTGCTGAGAAAAACTGCATGGACTTCATTTTTTTTTTTTTTTTATTTTTGGTAATGTGTAAATTTGGAGAGCATTATCAGCAGATTTAGTCATACTGTGAGAAAAAAAATAAGTATGATTTGTGGTTAATTCCAAAATAAGGGAGTTTCCTTTGTTCAATTCTCATGCCATAAAAAAAGCTACAAAAGAAAGATAAGCAACTCTGGACTTCTTTATGGAATTACATAGTTACATTGCAAAGTTCATGCATAATTTTTCAAGGTTCTTAACTGCAAAGAGGCCTGTAAAAGTTTGAAAATATAAACTGTTATGAAATATAATGTTTTTCGCCTCTGAGAAAAAAAAAGACAAAATTTTAATTTCAAATTAAATGAAGAATTTTCAATCCAAATTTCAGCTCAGAACAGTATTATTGTTGTTTTTACTGTTTTTATCAGCCACCTGCCATGTACTCAGTCCAAGTAAAAACATGCGAAGATCGGGCCATGGAATGTGCTGAGGCTCAAAAAGTTTGTTGTTCCTGTTTCCTGTCTTGCATAAGGAGGTAAGCAAAGAACTGAGAGCTTACTAATACCTGACTAAAAGCTCCTTATTTCCTTATGGAACAGCAAATGCCTGCCCCAGATAGTGCAGGTCAGGTGGGTAATGTATATCTGCATGTACTTCAGACATGGAGAACAGCACAGATAGCTCTGTCAGGGATATAAACAAGCATTTTATGTTCCATTAGTCTCCTGGATTTTATTCTCACTTTCTCCAAGAGAAACAGGCTTTGATACCATACCTGCACTGAGTTATAGCCCATTATACTGAGAAACCTGAGAAATAAATTTGCAGGCATTCACATATCCCTCAAACCACTCAGCTCTGAGATGCTTCACTCAGCATCACCTTCCCTGCAGAAACCACTAATTGACAAGTCTGCTGAAGCACAAGAGAGATGCAAGGTGCACACACTGAAAGGAAGAGGGAGAGCTGAGAGTCTTTGGTGTCATTGTCATTGTCAAGGGCACGGACCAGGCTCTGCTCTGTGGGCCCCAGCAATGGCACAACCAGAGGACCAGGCAGGAACTGATGCCCAGGAAATTTCTCCTGGATATGAGGAAGAACTCTCCAGCGCAGTGAGAGAGCATTGAAAGAGACCAGGCAGGGGGTGAAATCTTCCTCACTGGGGATATTCCAGAACCATCTGGACAATCCTGTGCCATGTCCTCTGGGATGGCGCTGCTGGAGCAGGGAGGTGGAATCAGATGAACCACTGTGGGCCTTTCCAGCCTTTGTTTGTTGTATGATTGTACAGACAATGAGACCTTCCAGGCTTGTGCTTGAAGGTCCCTCTCATGGGCTGTTGTTTCAGCCCCCAGCAGCAGAGTGCGTGCACATGACCCAGAGCTGGCAGCTGGGAAAGCCAGAGCACATATTTTAACTTAGTGCTGACCACCCCATCTTTGAACTGAGCCTGACATGTCCATTTTTTCATCCCTTCAAGTGGGGCAGATATTTTTTTAACAGTAGTGAGAAAAGTAGTTAGCTCTGTAGCAGCAGGAATTTGTAGTAGTCGTATCATAGAACCAGAAATCATAGAATCACAGAGCCTCAGCATCACAGAATCACAGAATAGCCTGAGCTGGAAGGGAGCCAAAAGGATCATTCAGTTGAGCTCTTGTCCCTGCACAGACACCCCAACAATCCCACCCTGTGCATCTCTGAGGGCAGTGCCCAAACCCTCCTGGAGCTCTGGCAGCCTCGGGGCCGTGCCCATTCCGTGGGGAGCCTGGGCAGTGCCCAGCACCCTCTGGGGAAGAACCTTTCCCTGAGCTCCAGCCTAAACCTTCCCCAGCACAGCTCCAGAAGTTCCCTTCGATCCTGACTGTTGGAATCCTGGATGCTGATAATTTTATACTTTCTGTGCTGAAAGGCACAGACCCACAAGAGAACACTGCATTTGATCTGAAGCTGTGGAGAAGACTTTAAAATTGATTGATTGTACTGGGATTACTGGGTGTGCAGCTGGTTAGAAGTGTGTAATATCAAAGGGTGGAAAACTTAGAGTCTGGGGTTTATACAGAAATAAATATGAAGCAAGATGGAGGTTTTAGGGTGGAGACCAGTTGTTCTTCTTTACCTTCTTCCTTCTTCTTCGTGGGTTTGAGTGATGTTTTGTGATTGAACAGAAAAGTCTGCATTATGAGCTTTGAGGGATCAGTTATTGGGTTAGAAGGGAAAATAATCTAGGTGTCCTTCCTTAATTGGACGGTTTAGTTTTAAAAGACCTTGTAACAAGAGTTAGTTAGCCATTTTGTGCCTTGCTAATGAAAGGCTGCAGAACTCATGGTTGTGAGGCTGTTTCACTGATAAGAAATAATAAACACCCGAGTCCGAACATGGAATGCCATCTCAAGTGCCTTCAATCCTGACCCTGAAAAACCAATACTGTCTAGCCATCATAGCAGAGAAGAGATCAGTGTTTCCCCCTCCTCTTCCTCTAATGAGGATATTGAAGAACTCAAGGAGGTCTGACCTCAATTTCTTCCCCGGGCTGAACAGATCAAGGGCCCTCAGCCCTTCCCTAGAAGTCTTCTCCTCCAGACCCTTCCCCGTACTCTTAGCTACCTTAAATCTTCAGAAAAAAAAAACCTCAGGAAATTAGAAAAGCCACAGAAAAGCAAAAAGTTTTCATTTGAAACATTCACATGAAAAAAAAAAAGGCCTTTAGTCCACACAGAAATCTGAGAATTCTTACAAACCTTAACAAAGAAGGTGCAAGAAATGAGGACCTAATAGATAATGTAATAAATGAAAAGAGAGAACCAAAATTCTCACAAATGGAAAGGATAATAGCCTTAAAAAGAACTTAAAAGAACATAATACCCATTTCCTCACAGCCACTTTTATCTGTAAGAGAAACAAATCACAACTTACATAATTTGGCAAAGGAATTTCAATCCTAAGTATTTTTCTTCTATACAATTTCTAGGCAGGACAACTATGAAGAATCTTTATGGCTCTCTTTTATTTGTTTACTAATGTCAGTGACTTTTTAAATCTTCCTGGGGAAAGTAAAAACAAAAGGAGTATATTATTCTTTTACAATACGTAAACAAACAACAAAACTGTACATGTGTCCTTTTATATCCTTTTTTTGGGCAAAGAAAACTAATAGAGTTTAACAGCTTGCAGATCAAATATGAGATATTGGAATCCAGCTCTAAAGATGATATTTATTTCCAGCATTCCCAGGCCTATCAGTATATAAGGAGGAAAATGTAATTTGACATTGCTGCATTTGAATAGCATTCGTGGTTAATTAGGTTACCAGTACCACTGGCAGAGGTTAATATTGCCCCTTAGGAGTAGATCTTTTACCACACTGTATGCAAATGATAACCTTGAGTATCTGTTTTATCCTCTCCATCAGTACTCTGCTGTGTTCTGCTGCTCTACAAAAATATAATATACTTACAAGAACAAAGAAAGCAGTAGCTGCAGTTTTATCCAGATGTAATTTATGCTGTTGGACACACTGAGAGCAACTGAAAATGTGGAGATTTCTGAATTAACCTCAGCGAAGTTCTGGATTTCTAGAGATGCTAGATCTTCTACTGAAATTTTACACTGTCTTGTACTCAGATACTTTTTCTGTTCCAGCTCTGACTCTCTCATAGTATCAGTATCCAGAGAAAGAATCAATCCTGAAAGTTATATCAAAATTCCATTTTGTCTGACCAAACTGCAGCACATACATTCACAGAGTCATGTTTTTCTTCCTCCATAACTTTGCTAAGACAGTAGACTTCAAACCACAACAGCAGTATTTTCTCATGTCTAAATCTACATGTTTATTTTGCATTGTCTAAAACCTGCACCCTGAAGAATTCCTGCACTTGGAATTTCTTTCTGTGGGAATTTAAAGCAAGTGTTTTACCACAGTGCTCTTCTACACAGAAACTCACCAGAAAACAGAAGCTTCATATCAAAAGTAGATTAAGAGTCTCTCAATAGAAGGCAGCAAAAGAGACAAAAGGCTGGTGCTGTTTCCCTTTTGCCTGTAACTGCAGACTTCATGTGACTGTTGTGATGTCCACGAGTGAAAATGGTGCTCCCCAGTTCAGTGCCTTCTCCAGGACTCTCCAAACCACTCACCTGCCATCTGGAGAGGACAGCTCGAGGCAAAAAAAGTGAAGATGGTGGGCTGGGATTAGAAGCAGGTGCTGGAAACAGCAATGAGACAAGAAAAGGAGCACTGACAGCAACAATAGTAATGCCAGACAGTAAAAATAAAAGGATTCCCACAGAAAAAAAACCCTGAGAACAGACAATACCAGGTGGCTCCCTCAGCCTTGTTTCCTCCACCAGGAGGAATCCCTACTTCCCAGGAGAGACTCCCCCTTTCTCCCACACCTGGCAACGGTGTGAGTCAGTACAGAATAACATCAGGGTCTTTGCTCTGCCCCTCCTGGCAAAAAAAAAAAAATTAACCCTGTCCAGAGCAGAACCAGGCCAGGACTTCTCAAATATGATGGAGAGAACTGCTTAGAAATGACATCTTGTGTATGTAATTGAGCTGGACAGTCACAGCATTGTCTTAGTGCCCATGAATGAATTTAAATGGGCACAGAAATAGATCTCTAGTTGCAACTGTATTTCTCTGCAAACCTTGTAGATAACAAGTAAAAATAAATCACTGTTTTCTACTACACAGAATTCTCATATACTCTTTAGCTAATTTTTTTAAAAATTTCAGAAAGAACTTTAAATATTATTTGGTCATCAGAGAATCTATTTTTTTTTCTTGTCATGTTCTTTCTGTCACTGATGGAAGGATTGTGTTTTTCTTTCTAGTTTCAAAATTATAGGTCCTACAAGGATGCAACACAAAAAACATTGAAAAGATTTTCAGTAAAGATTATAACTGTATTCTTTTTTTCCATTTTAATGGTGTTTAACTGTGCTTTTCAGGAAAGTAAGCAGGACAAGACACAAGATGTCATATTATGTTTTCTAAATAATTTTTTTTGTTTTTATTAAAAGTCCAGAAAAGTGGTATATTGCAAAGCACAGCAACACACAGCACCTTTTGGGTGTCAATGTGCCTTACCTCAGATTTATTAGTACTGAAGAAAATTAATGTAAGATTCATGTAAGCAAATTCAGTCCCAAACTTTGCAGCTTCACTGAAGGTATGCCTGCAAGGACTTAATTACGTTTTCTGCTGAGCCATCCCAAGAACTTTCCTGAACTTTTTGTTCTTGAAGAAGTTGCTAAGCACTTTTTTTCCTTCACCAGCCTTGTCATCCCCCTCAGAAAGGGCCAAGCCCATTAAAATTTGATCCATTAATTTTTTTACAGTAAGTTAATTGATGGGATATTAAGGCTACAGAAGTGGGCAATTGCTCTCTACTTCACCTCTTCTTATCCTCCAGTTGTCATTGCTTGAGAAATGAAATGCCTGAAAGTGGAACTGCCTATTTAGAACCAAGCCTACAGAATGGCAGGGGATCCCCCTTTCTTTAATCCAGCCTGACACTAATCAGACAGAACCCTCCTTCTGAATGCTGAATGGGAGAACAGATGGAAAATTTTCCAAGCTTGGATGTTTATCTGGAGATGGTCACTACAGCTTTGGCAGGGAAACATTATTTTCTATTGATTTAGGTAGAAACATAACTCTGCTTTTAAAGTGAAGAGAGAATTTATATGCATAGTCTAATAACTGAGGGTCCTGTTTTGATCAATGAGTAGTGCAAATCATGACAATTCCTACTTTGTGTCTCTCCCCTACCCTATTAGCATACATTAACATCTATTTATATATAAATAGATTCACTTATTAAAAGACTACTTTATGTTCTTATGGCATGCATTTCATTTTTCTAGCAGATGGTGCTTTTTGTTGCTGATGCTGATCACATTTGTTTTCTGGTAGGAAGTACAACACTATCGACATAAAACCAAATGTAATATGTGAAAATGAAATCAATTCCTGCATTCTCGGTAGGGATGTTAAAGTCCCAGGAGACCTGGCTTGTCTAACAAGGTACAAACTCAGATATTCTTTCTTTTTTTTTTTTTTTTTTTTTACAGTTATATTGCCTAATATGTCTAATCATGGCTTTCATTTTAAAATCTCTACTTTTCATTTCCCCACAATGCCTTTATAAAGGCAAACTGTCAGACAGAACCACTTCGGGTGTTCCACATTTTCCTTCAAGTCCTCCCCCCACCCACTTAAATTGTGTAGTTATTCTATAAACCTAATAAGAAGTCAAACTTTTCTCTTTCCACTTGCATGGACAGCATCTTAGTCCAGAGGCTTCCCAGTGTTCCAGCCAGTGAGCTGTTTTCTGTGGACTGTGCCTGCATTTAGGTGTTTCAAACTCACATACTAAAAGAAGAGATAAATCAAAACTTCACAAAAACCAGAAGATAACAATTTACATTCCAGATGTCAGGACAAGTGCAGAGAGTACCAATTTATCTATGAAAAGTGAGGTCAGGTGACAAAACTCCCTGGTGCCAGGGATCAGCTGTTGTGGATTAAACACTTCCAGATTCCTCTGCTGCTGAGGTTGTGTTTTGCAGGGGGGTCCTGCCCTGTGACCCCAGAGGGGATGAGCAGGTGGAACAGCCCTAGGGAAAGGGGCTTGGGGATGCTGTGGATGAAAGGCTGGACATGAGTCAGCAATGCAAACTCACAATCCAGAAAGCCAAAATTGTATCCTGGGCTGATCCCCCAGTGTGGTTAGAGGGAAAGGGGAGATTCTGCCCATCTGCCCTGCTCAGGTGAGACCCCACCTGCAGAGCTGCCCCAGCCCTGGGGCCCAGCATGGGAAAGAGGTGGAGATACTGAAAAGCCCAGAGGAGGCACCAGGATGAGCAGAGGGATGGAACAGCTCTGCTGGGAGGAAAGGCTGGGAGAGCTGGGGTTGTTCATCTGGAGAAGAGAGGGCTCTGGAGAGACCTTATTTAAGGAGGTTTTTAGAAAGATGGGAACAGACCTTTAAAGCCTTTCTGGCTTTAAACCAAAGATGGGTAGATTCAGGAGAGATACCAGGAAGAAATTTTTTACAGTGGTTGGTGGTGAAGCACTGGAAGAAATTGCTCAGAGAAGCTGTGGCTGCTCCATCCTTGGATGTGTCCAAGGCCAGATTGGACAGGGCTTGGAGCAACCTGGGACAGTGAAAGGTGTCTCTGCCCATAGCAGGGGGTGGCACTAGGTGGGCTGTAGGGTCCCTTCCCACCCAAACCATTCTGTGATTCTATGAGTCAAAAGGGCAGCTTTCATGTAAAGAAAAGGGAAAGTGCTCCCTTCTGCTTCTCTCACCCTATCCAGAACGCTCTTCTGTCCCTACAAAACTCACAAACAGCCCTGCAAAGCTGTATTCCAGCTCTGCCCAGATAAGCTCTGCCAGAGGAGTGCACTGCACCATTGCTTCTTCTCAAAGTGTTCATTAATACTAAAACCAGGAAGCCTTTATCTCGTCCTCTTTCCTTAGCCTCTGTTCTGCTAGTTGCTGATCTTGGATTAGAAATTTTAACACCTGAGAAGCAAGCTAACAAAGTAGTCCATTTGGGAATCAATTCTTCTTAAAAGGGAGGCAGATGTCCACCTGTTTCCCTCTCAGAATCTCTAATGCCTCTGAGATCTCATTAAACAACAACAACAAAAAAGTATTCTTTCTTCACCAAGGCCGTCTGCTTAGGTGCAGCAGGAGCTAGAGAAAAGTGGTCTCTGTATAACGAAGATGCTTTTCTTTGGGGCTATCTCTATGCCATAAATCTGTGCACAGACATTTCTCCTTTTATATCCTATTCTATAAAGTCCAGCTATTCTTCTCCATCTTCACCATCTCCTCCAATAAGTTTTACTGTAAGGGTATCTCTTAAAGCAGGTCCTAAAATTTTTCTTAGGGAAGGGGCTTGCTGTTGGACTGCAGATTTTATAATGTGTATTTTCTGCTAAAAGCGAAATAAAATCCATTGCAGAGAATACTCTTTGAACTTGTTAGCATAGATAGGTGATCTGCAAGATAAGATGATAAGATTATTTACTTCCTGAAGTCCTTTTATGGCACACCCTGCCTATGCTCAGGTTCATCAACTCCTTTGAGTTGATGCACAACGTTTTTTACTCTGCAGCATGCAACAGCTATTCGTCTATGTACTAATTCCATCCAAATGACTTCAAGTTGCTGACTTCTACCATCATTTAAGCTATTATATTTTTGGTTTTAAATTAGCTGTTATTGTATTAAATATCTTATCTCACACTGGCATCTGTCTTTCCTTTTTAGAGTATTTTTGAAGCTATATTTTTATCCAAGGTCTCAGTTTCCTTTGCAAACCTGGTTTCTCATTCCTTATGAGGCATTTCCTTATTTCCAATGCTTGTCTAAGAACATTTTTTTTAAATCTTTTCCTTTATGTAATGTACTAAAAAAGAAAAGCAAATGAGGCTTTGCTCTTGTTCTATATGTGAGTATCTACCTTTTCATGGATATATCTCACTTCTAGAAACATAATAGATGCCAAAATGTTATTTACATTTTTTTGCTGTTACCAGACATTGTGCACATAGCTGATGTATTATCCTTAATCAATCCCAAGTCTTGTTACTGCTCAGTTTTGTAGGTTAATATTTTTACTTGTGCTCTAAAATTTGCATCATGTAGTTCTGTGTCCATCTCCATTTTTCCTTTCAGGGGGAATAACCGCACACCACTGGATCACTCTGGAATTTAGGACCATGGCATAAGGTTGAATGTATATTTGCAGGATAGTTGTTTCCTTGCAGCTGTTTCTGCACTTCTGTCATCTTTCCAATCTTTCTTCCCTCTTTTTTTTCTTTTTTTTTTTTTTTTTTTAATTCAGGGAAATACAATGAGTCACTCCAGCTGATGCCTTCAAATTCAAATGGCTAGAGATGTTTGGGAATCTATTCTATATCCAGTGGGATAAAATACAGAATTTATAGCTCAAAGAAGGCCTCATTAGGCCAAATAATGCCAGAGGCCAGAAGTCCATGATATATTTACCAGCCCAAAAAGTAGTCAGCAGGATTTGCAGGAAAAAGCAGCTCCTCTGGAGTGCCTGTGTAGAGCATTCTGTGTTTAATGTTAAATTTCTGCACCCAGGAGCTGTCACAATATCTGTGTTCCTCCCCTCACAACATATTTCTTAAGGATAAAAATGATGCATTTAAGTAACAAGGTGAACTCTGAACTTTAGCTCCCTAAATCCTGTGTTTAAGACCTGTGATCAGCCACCATGGCAGAATTGTTCTTTTTGTTGCTAAAAAATTTCCAAAATTCCAGATCCCAAATTCATTTGCTTATTCCCCTGACTAAAGGAGTAGGCAGGAAGCAACTCAAGCACAAAAAAGGGGAAGCAAGTGAATCTTCCTGATTGAATCGCAGCTGATTAAATTAATTTGTATGTCCCTTGCCAAAGCACCACCACCAGCAATCTTCATTTCCTCTTGAGTCCCCAAGCACCACCACCAGCAGAAATCTTCATTTCCACTTGAGTTCCGACAGAACAAAACAAACCATTTAGGAACAGCATGTGAATTGGTGAGCTGTCAGGTCACAATGAGTGTTTTGTTTGCAAAACATCCATTTAGAACCTCATTACCCCAAATGAGCTCCACCTGCACTCCATTATAGCAGCTTTATTATTTTGTTTTTTTTAAGTGTACGAAAATTTCACCTTATCTAGAATCAAATCTGTGAAACTGAAGGCAATGGTGTTGGATGGGCAGGTTTGAATTAAGGTTTAGCTTGGTGGATGAAGCATGGAACAGGAGTAAAAATGCTGTACATGAAATATTGCATCATTATAAGTAATAGGGTCAGAGGCACTTTTGCTGTCAAGTGTCTTCTGACCTTGCTCAGCTCTTATGCTGCAGAGATTTTTATAAGCTCAATGTATTATTCAATGTTTTACTAGGAAACAAAAATACTTTGACTCTTTTGTTTCATTAGAAACTGATTAATTTCCTTTGATTCGTTAAAAAAACCCTGAGGACAGTGAAAGATGTCACTGAAGATAAAGACAGGAACCCCAAGGGGTGAGCATGATTCCCTCTTTGAGCAGGCCATATTTACCCTAGAAGTTTTGAAATATAGAAAGTTGATATTTTCAATTTCAACAAACAATTCTTTAGCAAGTACTGTAAACTTTCCTCTTACTCCACCTTATTTTCCAAGCAGTTGTAGAGATCTTAAGAGGCTGAAGCATTTTCACTTGTACCTTGTCCTCCCATTAGATGCTTTCCAACCAGATTTTCTTCCAGTCAGCTGTTCAGACCCTCACCACTGTTTCAATGTTCTGCCTGGAGAGTGTTTTTGTCTTTCAATTTTCCACTTTTTTCTTACCCTTGGGATATTTGTCCTTTCACTAGGCCTACTGCAGTGTTTTAGTCCTGAAACACAGCTCTGTTGAAAGGTTCAGAACAGTACTTACACCCTGCTAGGCTGAAGTGTTATTTCTTCTGGAGGGTTTTTCAGTGCCTTATCATGTTTTCTTCCAAATCTTCCCAAAAAAATTTATTAAAAAATTTATACATTTTTTCAAATTTAAATTATATTTTTAAAATGATATAATTTCATACAGCTCTGGTGACACTCCAGCTGCCAAATAATTAATTATTCTCTGATCATAAAGTCACACAGAAACATCTCCCAGCTCATTCTCTCTGGTAGTTTAGACAGAGACAGCACATTCCCAGTTAAGTATTTTAGTCTTGGATAAATAAACATTATATAGGAGCCAGCATCACCATCATGGCACAGGATTCCTGTGCAGCTCCACTTGGATGTAATCAAATCTGAAGGGCTTGTGTAAGCCAAGGAAAGAGCCTGTTCTCAGAGACCCTGTACAGGCTCTGGCTAGTCAGCTTAATAACTACTTTTGATTATTAGTAAGAATATTTGAATTGTTTTCTTTAAATGTGCAGTCATACTCAATTTTTAGAATCTTCCAGCGCAGAAGAAATGAAAATGCTTTCATCCAAATGCAGCTTTCCCTATATTTTACTAATAAGATTTTTGCCCTGAACTGCCTGTATCACATATATTACATATGCAAAAATTCATTAGTACAGGTTAGCTTTAAACCTGCCAGTCAATGCAAATTATATTAAATGATATGTGGTGGTTTATATATTTGAATTATTGGCACCACCAAATGAAAAAATATGCTACTTCAAAGCAGAGAGAGGACCCATGGCATAGAATAATAGAAAAAGAGCCAAAGGGTTTATTAAATTTGACACCTAATCTTTCCATCAAGCTTATAAAAATGCGACTGTTCTGCAGTAGTGACCTAGAGCATTACAGCAGCACTACTGCAAGACGTAGAGTTCCCAGCCAGTGCTGTAAAAATGCTGTTTTAATAAAAATGGTGAGCAGGTGGCTCTTATTTATTTTACCATACAGCCACATCTCTGTCATGGAGCATCCTGAAAGGCTGCTGCACTTCAGGATGTGAAGCACTGCCATAAATCTGGGAGGATGGCTACAATTGTAATTAGAGGGCACTTCACCTGAAACAAGAGGTTAATCCTGTGGTGTTGAGGATTTTGGTTCTTATTTAGCATCTTAACAGTAAAAGGTACCATCCCACAGTATGCCAAGCTCATGAAACCTTGTCAAAAAACTGTTGCACACACACAAGACCCAGCAATGACTTCTGGGCTTAGTCACATTAATCTTGGAACTGTGCAATAGTTCAAGCTTTGTGCTTGCTACAGAAAACCCTTATTAGTAATACAGTGGAAATTGTTATGAAAAAGGACATTCTAGTACCTCCTGTTTTCTTTAGCATTAGGCCCACCCTCCCAATGCTCCTCTGCATCCCAAGGCTGGCAGCTTTGGCCTTCCTCGAGGTTTTGGGAAGGGGGGATTAACCATGTGCAATTACCACCTTAGACATTTCCTGGGAATGTTGTGATGTGGTGAAGGATTTGTTCTCAGTCTTGGAGTCTGCCTGAGACTTTTACTAACGATAGTTTTTGGGTTTTTTTTACTAGTAATTGTAAAAATCATATACTTTGGGTGACCAGCTGGTGAATAGGTTTGTCAGGTTTCAGTGTATAACTTTCCTACAAAAAGTTGATTTTTCCCTATCGTGCTTAGCACAATGATCTTGTGCTAATCTAAACATTTTGCTAAATTTAAATTAGTGTGTTTTTCAAGATTTTAATTTCAGTGCCTAAAGTGGGCCAGGTGCTTAGTTGCTTTAATCCATCTACTTCTGACAAAATCAATTATTCTGATACAATACCAATGTGGGATTTTATCCACTACAATTTTATCAACCTGTGGTCAGCAAAAAAACCCTCAACTATTTTTGCTGAGGATGGAGATAAGACATTTATTTCAAAGGCTTTCTATTTTTAACTGTGGCTCTCCTGTTTTCTTCCCTCTTCATGGATGAATTTTGTGAGCTGCTGGATCTATCAGCTGAAATGACAAATTTCTGCAACACTCTCTGTTAATTTTTTGAGATAGCTGAATGTATAAAATAGTGCATGTAAGTACACAGATAACAGATATAGTGAGTTTGATTGCTATGCTTTTTCAATTTCTTTTTCTTTTTCTACAATTCCTTTAGTATGTATGTGCTATATATTAATTTTCAAACCCTTTAACAATTACTGCATGACCTTAAAGTTAACATCTAATAAAGAATCTGCTTACCTATGTTCCTTACCAAACTCTTCATTAGAATTGACAATTTGGACTCTGTATAATTTTTTTTTTATTAAATTAGGGGTTTAAAATAAATAAACAGCTGTTTTTCCCATGGAATGGCTGATGACAGAGATATGAGCTTATGTGACTTTGTACTGATTTAAAAGGTCTCCCTGGTAGTAGCTGTGTTCTTTTTCTTCACTATAAGGTCATGACACAAATATATTGGAGCTTTTTACCATGAAGAGACCCTATTAATGCTCAAGCAACTACCATGAAAGGAGAGTTGGGTTAATGCATAGCAGTGTGTGTCAAATTTATAATTGCAGTGCCAAGGAGAATTTGTGTCTCTTGCGTTTCTAAATTTTCCTTTGAAGAACTATAAGATAAATTAATTTATTGTGTTCTTATTCTGTTGAAATGGATGTTAACAGGCATATACTGGTTTGGAAAATCAGCATAAATATATCAGATCAGAAGGGAAATCTGAGTAGTTACACCTTTGCTGAAGATGGGACAAGACACCCATTGAAATGAAACTATTATTGTTTGTGGCTCCTTTATTTCTCTTATTTTATAAGTATTTCCTAGGAGATATCAAGAAAGAATTGATTTGGGAGAAAATAGTGAAAGATATATGTAGTTTCAAAGATTAGGCTTCTCTGAGCAACCTGTGCTGACTGGAATTTCTGATGGTCAGGTGCTCTCAGTTTGTGCCATTTTCATTGACACTTACATGCAATGAATAGGAGCCCTAACTGTTTTTTATGCTCCAGCTAAATAAAATAAGGGAATAGAATTTGCATCCAAAACAAGAGTGGGCTTTTAAAGTGCATCTGGTCATCAACATCAATTATTGCACTTTGGTTCTCACCGCTGAGCAATCCTGGAGCTCCCAAACTGGAATCTTTACTAATAAAATCAAACTAAGAGACTGACTGTAAGTGTTAGCAGGCAGGCCACGGTTTTAATCTATCTAATGTAACTTCACCTCTCTTCCTGAAACACTCATGATGAGGTTTCCACGTCCTTAACACTTTTGCTGTACAGATGGCTATGCTACACCTTTTGGGAGTATAGGACTTTCCCATCCTTAGTGGGCATTATAAAGCCATTATGGTTGGAAAAGACCTCAAATACCACTGAGTCCTTTAACATAGTCTGGGTTTCAGATGATTCTAATGCACAAGTCCAGTAGACAGCTCAAAGGAGGCTGAAAGACAGGTCTAATGCCTTTGCTGGCTGTGATCTCTCAGTTACCAGCATGCCTATAAAATTACATTATAACATGTTCTGTACAGCTGAAGGAAGTATATCTTGCATCTCTAAATCTTGAGCCTGCACCAGAAGCTCAGAAGTGGTTGCCATTTTAAGGCATTTTAAGGCTCTGTTCATATCCAAATTTCCGTAGACAGTTATGGTCCCAACTGTGGCGATCCCTGGATGTGGGAAGAAATGATGTTGTTTAGTTTTAGATTAAACAGTTGAAGGATAGTTTTATTAAAACTATACTATATTACATTAATATACTATTTAAAGAGATACTATGCTATTCTATATACTTACTTCTTACTTACCTATGTAACAAACCAGTGACTCTCTGCTGAGAGTCTGAGACACAGTTAAATCTGATTGGTTATTAAACTCAAACAACCTTTATTAGAATCTAATCAAGTACTTTAAGTAAACAATCTCCATACTACATTCTACATGAAGAAAACAAAAGAGTAAGAATAAAGATTGTTTTCTTCTCTCTATACTTCTCCTAAGAGACAGAATTATGTCTCTCTGTCCAGAGAATGTGAATGTCACACCCAACCCCTGCAGTGGAGAGAAGCTTCACCACTTGGTGTTTGAAAAGTGTCATTTTCAAACCAAACCAAGCTTGGGCCCTTCTGGGTCTGAACTCTGTGTGAAGACAGAGACCATCTTGCTCTTTCCTTTGGACCAACAGTTCCAAACTAGAAATCATGCTTCTGGAAGTGTGATTGCAATTGGCGTTATGAATTCAGCCAAAAAGATAATATGAAAACTGCTATCCCAAAAATCCTGTTTACATAAAATGTAAAAAATGTGGATTATTACTAAGATGGTTCTAAAACCCTTAAAGATAGGCTTCTTACTGTGGAGGAAATATGCTGAAACAAAGGCACAATTTCCCATTTTGTGTAGCGCAAGATATTCAAAAGAAGACAGTCAACTGCATGGGTACAAGGCTATTTGTCTCCTCTCTTTTGAAGCCTTTATTTTTTGGCAGCATTTGGGGGTTTTTAAAAAGGGGAGTGGAAGTTACTCTTCAGCATTAAATTAAAAAAAATATTAACTATCACCTTCCCAAACTGCCCAACTCTCTAAACTTCCGTGATTTGCATAGAAAGGGAAAATATTAGATTTTCATGTCATGTGCTCTATGGTGTACCTTCTTGTCTCAAAATAACACTTGGAGAGAAGCTTAGAGTGCTTTTTCAGCCTGTCACTTTGCAGGTGGTGTCATTAGGATTTCAGAATAGAGGCAAATTATCAAAGCTAATAAAGTCCTAGGAAATATTCCACTGCAGCTCTCGCAGTGAGAGCTGATGAAGCTGCCATACAAAGAAGAGGGGACCTCTTCGTCCTTGTCTTTGGATTTAGTTCATTGCCTACATTGAAAACTTACAAGATGCACTTGCCAGAGTTTTGGGTTTTTTACCCCAGTGATTAAATTACACTACAGCAGTCTCCCTTCACATGCTACAGGCTCTCTATTTACATAGAGATTTTGGCTATGTCTCAGAAAGCACTCAGGCATATTTTTTGATCCATTTCTCTTCAAGAAAGCCTATGAGCACCTAAGCAAAGGCAAAACCACAAGTTTTAAAAGAAGAATTAAGTAAATGCAAAATCTGAACTGAGCAAAGGTGTCTCTCCATGTAGTGATGAGTTCATCCAGCAAGTCAATTCCCCTTCTGTTTTATCTTCTCTTTCCTTCAAAGAAAAGGTGTAGACAAAGCTGCCCATCAGCAATGATAGTGGTGACCCTGTGAAAATGTGTTTAAGAAAGGGAAAAAAATTCAGGACAGGCAGAGTGAGGAAAAAGATGATGAGAGACAGTCCAGCACTCATTGAGGTCAGTGGAATAAAAGGGAGAGGAGGTGTTCCAGGTGGCTCAGATGACACCCCTTGTGGAGAAGACAACAGTGGAGCAGGGGAAGAGTGTGAGGAGGAAGGAGCAGCAGAAAGAAGCTATTAGGGACTGACCACAACCCTCAGTGAGATCACAGCATCCCCCTGGGCTGCTCAGCAATAAGGGAGGAGGTAGAGGGGCTGGGAATGATGGAGTGAGGTAAAATGGGAAAAAGCAGAAGGTGCTGTTTTAATTTTCTGTCTTTCTTTCTGATTTATCAACTCTTTTTAACTGGTAATAAATTAAATGATTTTTTCCCAAGCTGAGTATGCTTGGGCCATGAGAGTAACTCATAGGTGGTCTCCCTGTCCTTGTCTCAACCCATCCAGCTTTTTAATCTGATTTTCTCTGTCTCTCCTGTTAGGGGATGTCCCTTCTGAGGGGCAGTACTGATGCAGCTCTGATCTCTACTCTTTGTGACAGGGACAGGACTCAGGGAATGGCTGGAGCTGTGCCAGGGGAGGATTAGACTGGATATTAGGGAAAGGTTCTTCCCCAGAGGGTGCTGGGCGCTGCCCAGGCTCCCCAGGGAATGGGCACGGCCCCGAGGCTGCCAGAGCTCCAGGAGGGTTTGGACAACGCTCCCAGGGATGCACAGGGTGGGATTGTTGGGGTGTCTGGGCAGGGCCAGGGGTTGGACTCATGATCCTGGTGTGTCCTGTGCCACTCAGGATAGTCTGTTACTCTCTGAGTGGCAGTGGAAGGGTGATCATCTGGCAGTTGGCCAAAGTCAACTCACCACTGGTCTAAATTATTTCTGTGGCAGGAGGCACATGGAGCAATTTCTGTGTGGTTTGTGTGTAATTACAACCAGCTGCAGTGCTGAAGGGTTAGGTCATTGTGAATGTAGGTAGAGATCTTACCTTTATGATGATGGATTACCAGAAGATATTTCAGAGAATTTTTTCTCAAGCTACTTACAAATTAAGTTTAATATTTGTTGAGACCAGGGAGAGCTTGTCTCCAGGAAAAGTTTTCTGTGACCAAAAAAGATTGTGTTTAATGCTGGCCAGAGATATCAATAATCATAGTGAAGTGTTTTGGGAGAGGAGTCTTTAAGGTGGACCATATTTGGTAGGATGAGAAAAATTTTGCATGCAGAAGTAGATTTTCATGGAGAAGCTAGCAGAATCAATCTGCATGTCCTTTAGCTAACTTGAATGAAAAATCCTGTAGAAAACTTTTTAGGATAATGATTTTCATTTTCCAGCACTGCAAGATGTTGCAGGTGATGATGCAGTAATCACTGAGCAATAAACACATTCAGAAACAGCATAACTTAAAATTACTTCTTTGTTCCAATTGCTGATTTGCAAATGGAAAATACTCCCAGTACTGTTATAAACAGACTCACTGGCAGGCTACGCAGAAGAGTTCTTCTTTGCCACTTGCCAACTTTACAGCTCTACAGGAAGAGAGATTGACTAATCCACTGTAAAGTGCACCAGAATTACCTGTGACAAGCATAAAACATTACTTTATTTATGAGTGTTGTGGTTTAACCTCAGCCAGCAACTAAGAACCACTCAGCTGCTCACTCATCCCCAGCCCCTCCAGTGGGACAGGGAGAAGATTTGGAGAAAGGTAAAACCCATGGGTTGAGAACAGTTTACTAACTAAAGTAAATTAAATAATAATATAAGGAAAATCCTCTACTTAGGGTAAGGGTTGCTGAGCAACAACCAAACCCTCAGTGTGTGATTCACATAGTTCTCATTCTAAAGACAAAACACAGCACTGTACCAGCTACTAAGATGGAAATTAACTCTATCTCAGCTGAAACCAGGACAATCAAGCACTTTTTTATTAGCTGTTGCATGTGGTACCTTGCCGACCACCTACATGCAAACAAGACCTGAATGAAATGCAAAAAAAAAAAAAAAAAAAAAAGTCTGGAAGACATTTGTCTTGTATTTCTATAGAAAGAGTTAACATTAAAAAAAACCCTAATATCTAGAGGCCATCAGTCCATATTACTAAATTCTTTTCATCACAGGCTTCTAAAAGATAAGGGGACTTTTTATTTTAAGAATTCTGCAGTTTGGAAGAAGTTGAAGATTTGAGTCTTGGTTGTGATTTTTTGTTTTTTTTTCTATTTTTCAATTTAATGGCCAGTTTATCTTAAGTACAGTTAAAAAGAAATCCTTGAATGTATTTACAATTGAAGTTGATTTCAAGCTGGCAGTGAAATGCCTGGTAAAATCTGTCAGAAATTGTCCAATAGAACATGAACACAAGGAATTTTTTTCCAACCTAGAGTTAAATTTTTGGTTATCAGGCTTAATTCAGCAACCTGCTAGGCTCACTTCAGAGGATCTGATTCAGCAACAAGTGTCTGTCTACCCAATGTGGTTCTATAAAAGAACTCTTCAGAAACCCAAATATCCATTGACAATTGAGACTATTAGCTAATGTTCTGAATAAAAATGTGTATATTTCTAATTACTTCTAACTTGCAATCAAATCAGGAACAATTTTACAATCTTATTTTGCTGACATTGTGAAAAATACTTATTTCCATATCATCTTGGATTTTCATGCGTTTTAAAGATTTTTTTCTTAATAGAAAATATAAAATAATGTCTTAGTCACAGACAGGTGACTGTGTGGGTAGAAGTGATCACTGTGTGATGGCATTCCATGGACCAGCAGGATCTCCTCCCCTGCTGTGCCCTCGTGATGCTACAAGGCAGTATTGGAGCTCGGCAGGGGCCGTGTGAGCAAACTTATAATAAGCCAGAACTCCTTAACCAAAAAATCCCTGCCTCAGCAGGGTCAGAGCATAGCAGGCAAGCCTAAGATGCAACAGCAGGCAGTGTGGTGGAGGAATAAGGCAGTGATAGGATCCTCCAGTGATCCTTATTGTCCTGGGTTGTAAGATATGTGTGTATTCTATCCCCATCTGTTAGAGGTGAGGCAGTTATCCTCTGTTCATTGGCAGTTTTCTTTATCTGTCCCACAACCAATTCTCCCTCCAGGAGATCTCTTCTGTTCATGGCCACTGAGTGTCCCTGCATGGCTGAGAAAATTCCATCATCCCATGGGGAGATGCTCTGCCCAGGGGGAGGAGCCAAGCATTCCTACCTGGATACAATCTGACCTTTGGAACACCACAGCAGCCTTTGCCCACTGCATTCCCAGAGGAGCAGCTTTCTTCTCCAATGCATTTGCAGAGGAGCAGCTTTCTTCTCCAATGCATTCCCAGAGGAGCAGCTTTCTTCTCCACTGCATTCCCAGAGGAAGCCCAGGCCCATCTCCAGCAGCCCTGGAGCTTCAGAGGAAAACTCCACCCTTGTCCAGGATCCCTGCTCCAGCAGAAGCACAGCTGGCACTGCAGGAGGGCTGAGCCACCATGGGATGGGACGGCTGCCACCACCCTGACCCACAGGGTGTCAGCTCCTATTCTGACTCTGGCAATGTTGTTTTGTATTATGTCATTTTTTATTTTATTTCATTTCTTTTTTAAAATTTTCTTCCCTAATAAAGAATGTTATTCCTACTCCCATATCTTTGCCTGAGGACCCCTTAATTTCAAAGTTATAATAATTCGAAGGGAGTGGGTTTACATTTTCCATTTCAGGGGTGGCTCCTGCCTTCCTTAAGCAGACACCTGTCTTTTCAAACCAAGACACTTAGACTTAGCAAAACTGCAGCAAATGAGGACAGCTGGGCCTCCCTCCTTCTGTGAAAGGCTTATTGTTGTATGTGTTCAGCCATGGGCAGAGTAGCAGGAGATGTACAAACTGTGCTCAGTTATCAAGGAATAAATGACCAAAAGAAAGGGCAAACACAAAAAATCATAACTCACCAAGCAGAGAAACATGGTGGTGGTTGACAGCTACTCAGAGAACGAAATACTGCAGCAAACCTCAGCTTAATAATATTAGTACTTTTTGTATGAGAATGTACTCCCACCTTCTCAAGGGTTTGTTCCTATTTTCTATGTTTTACTACATGTATTAGGAACGTGGGAAACTATTTATTTAACAGACATTGAGATTAGTGAACAAGGAAAGCTGCATGGAGATGCAGTATTTTGCAGACAAGAAAATTCAGTGTCAAAACCTCCACAAATACTAAGGCAGAACAACTTCTACATCTCCAAACCTGGTTCTGGAGCCTGTGGAGAGTTAACTACCTCTGTTACCAGCCCACCTAGCTGCTTCTTCACTCCTCCTCCCTTCCCTCCCCACCCCAAAGCAGGATGGGAGAGGAGAACGGGAAAGGCAAAAGTGAGAAAAACTCATGAATTGATACAAAAAGAGTTTAATGACTGTAAAAAAACACCCCTAAACAATAACAACAAAACTAAACCAGAACTCCCAGCTGATGCCAAGGCAATCCCTGACCACCTCCCACTGTCAGACTGGTGCCAAGCCACACTATGAGCAATGGCTGCTTTAGAAAACTGGTCATGTCTGCTTTTGATAGGAGTGACTTGTTTTGAAGGTGTGGCAGTAAAGGAAGTTTTTTTGTACTTGACTGATCTTTTCCTCTCCTACTGTGAAAGGAAATTTAATTTCTGAGAATTCTATTTTGTTGTTGTAGAACAAGATGATAGCCTTGCCTTTGGTTTTCTTATTGTAATGATACATAAAAAGATGGGTTTCTTAAAAATTCACAAATCAGAGAAACTGCAAATGTTTTCTTCATTTACTTGCAGCAGATTTTTTTTTTTCTATTTATGCACATCTTTGCATTAAAAACACAAGAGTGCTGACTACTGAATTTGGGGAAAAAAATCAGGCTAGGGTTATTTCTTAAGTGTAGAAAACGATTGGAGCACTAACTGTAGAGTTGTAGGGTACAGACTGGTTAAACCATAGCAGCTACAACTGAATTAATACACATACCATCTTCTAGCTCCAAGCTCAATCAAGCTCAATTCAGACTCTAAGAGTGCTCAGTTGTCTAAAAAGAGCAAATGCCAACATATATGCTCACCATATAATATATACATAATGCCAATTTTATACTGACAATTATATAATTATATATATAAGTATACATATATAATATTTTATATATATATATATATATATATATATATATATATATATAGCCAATTATACAATTATATACAATTAATTGCCCAATAACTTCCAGGCTGAGAAGACCTTCCATCTCCTCTAGACAGTCCAAATAGTGCTCAGTGAGAATGTTTCCCTAGTTCCCTAGGGTTGTTTTGTTGTTATCCTGTAGGGTTTTTTTTTTTTTTTTTTTTTTTTTTTACTCTGTCATTTAAAGTGTACAACTAATAGGGACATTGAGATTATCCCACGTTAATACATTGTGGCAGTGCTACTTTTCATTTCTTTATCTTATTAAAAAAAACCAAAAAAAACCCACAAGCAACAGAATTGATGTCTGGTTTCTTAATGTCCTGCTAGGAACAAGACAGTGTTCTGCTGTGTCAGAATTATGCCAAAAAGTGAATGTTTTTTCTAGCAAAATCAAGACAGCCAACTCAAAATTGAACGTATGTCTTTTTTGAACCTGGTTCTGAGATTCCATTTACTTCTTTCATTTCCTTCTCTCCAATCTCATTTGAAGAATTGCAACTGAAGTATGGCTCTGGTAAAGGCATTTTGCAGCACTTTAAAAGAATAAATTCCTGCTGGCATGTGATTCAGCAAAACACATGCTAAAGCCACGAAGCCATCCTCATCTGCTGGAGTTTTAAATGGATGCTTACAAACCAGGGTGCTTCACAAAATCCATGTGGGCTTTGTGCGCTACTGCTCTGACAAATGGAGAACATAACCAAATAAATGATGGAAGAGGCTTTTTTTTTTTCGTTTTTACTGCCTCCTTTCCATTGTGACTGAGAACAGAAGCTGGTGTCTCCCTGCTCTCATCCCTCAGCAGCTGGGAGGCAGGAGAAATGTCAAAAGGATGGTGGCTATGGTGGCTGCTGACAAGACACGTACCTGTTGTGTGCCACAATGACTCAGCCTGGACTGCTGCAAGACAAGAACTGTGAAAAGGAAAAAAAAAAATACTCAATTTTATACATATATCACTTATTTTTCATATTGTTATGTTTGGGTTGGAAATTAGGTAAATGGAGTTCATCCATACAAATTCTTCATGCTCTCTCTATCTCATTAACTCCATAGCCTAGGCAAATGAGAAATGCTTGTAAAATTGCTGTATTTTAAGTGCAGGCTGGAGACTGAAAATGCATGGAACAGAATGTTCAAGAAACTGTATTGTTCTTGTTCACTGTCATTAGTGGCCATGTAGTTTGATTCTTATGAGTTAATGACACATAATAACAAAGGTTATTTTCAAAACTTACTACAGATCTTTTGCTCAGCTCATTTCTGTGGGAGATAACTAGATTTATTGAGATAATGCAGCAGATGTTATTCAGGGAATGACTATCAAATGGAACCAATATCTGTAAAATAATCTATTTTCTAAATGCAAATCGCATTCTCTACAAGTTTTTCTTCACAGCACAGCCACTTTGTAAAACTCTACCTTTCTATTGTGCAATTCCTTGCCACTGCAAAGCATCAACTGAACTTCACTTGACTCCACCACCCTTCCAAACACTCATTTTTTTCTGAATGTGGGTCTTGTTCTTTTACATGTGCCTCAGAAAATTCATTGAGAGGGTCTTCTATTAATTTCAGCTCTTTTTCTGTCCTACACCATTAATTCAAATGCATTTCAGATCCGAGCTCTAGAGGAAGAGACTTTTTGTGTTAATACCTTGCCTATTCTGACTACACAGAGGTAACACAGCACCAACTGGTAGGAATTTTTCTAACTCTGTGTGTCAACACTAAGGTCACATGGGGCTAAAACCCAGCAGAAGAAGCATGACTCCTTTATTTAAACACTAGCACACTAAAATTACACCTCAATTCCTCAATTGTCACACTGCTTTTAAAGTCAGTGCTTGTGGCAGAGGGGCCTCCATTCTCTGTCCATCACATCAACTACAGAAATACAGATTACACAGCTTTCATAGGACAGGCTTTCTCAGCAACTGAATACATCTTTCTTAAGAAAAACAGGCATTTGATGCACAGGAATCTCCACCACAACACTTCAACATGACTTCAAATGCCTCTCCTCCTTTACCTTTTTCTCTACAAATATTTCTTGAAATTAACAGAGACTTTTGTTAAGTCCAGTTAGGTGGAAGAAATACCTGAATACATCAGAGGATATTTTAAAAATGCAAACCCATATATTTCCCTGCATGGCTATTGGTCATTGAAACATGCCAAGATATGCCTGAACTCAAAAAAAATAGTAAGAGAGTCAGTAATGTATTGCAGCACGTTGCTGTTGTCATTGTCCCATGGATTTGAAGACAACTCATTTCCTGTTGACCTTTTCGGCTTTAATGTCAAGGTTGGGAGCACTTCAAAGTGCTGATTTTCCCTCTCACACTGTATGACAGCAGACATCCTTTGCCTTATACGCCTTAAGAATTAACAAGTGCAAACCAAGCCTGTCCCAGGACAGCCGTGAAGAGAAGCTTGCAGCACTCTGCCTGGCACAGATGACTGTGAAAATTCAAGAGAATAGCCTTAAATCTTTCAAGAATAGGGGTCAGTAAGCTGGCAGGCCCTGCAGAAGTTCATGCCTCCACATCTCAGGTGCTTTTGTGTCCCTCCTAGACATATGCGTCTGGCTGTGTCTGCTGAGTTCAGCTTACAGGTCTTGCAATTAATACCTTCTGAAAGCAGTAGAGAAATACCACCTCTTCAAAGAGGTTATTCTCTCTAGGAAAATTGGTGCTTCAATGACAGCAAGAGCCTGAAAAAAACCCAGCCTTTAAGTTTGTCCCCTACTGCCAAAGGACATGGCAAGTGAATAAGGAAACTTGTTTTATATTTTTGATATTTTGGGGGAAAAAAAATACTTATCCAGTATTGGTTCATTTTTCCATAGGTGAAATGTTGGGAGATCCTAAAAATAATCTCCTCTGCAAGTGAGGAAAAACTCAGTGGGCATAATTTTATTCAAGTGAATCATATATCTGTTAATGCAAGGTGCCCACCAAGTGCTCTACCCACTCCCCCTTCCAGCTGGACAGTGGAGAGAAAATAAGATGGAAAACAACTCATAGGTTGAAATAAGGCAGTTTACTAAAACAAAAGTGAGAGGTTGTGTGCTCTCAAGCAAAGAGAAAACCTGAAGATTTTATTCTCTACTTCCCATCAGCTAGTAAGGTCTGGCTTCTTCCCGGGAAGCAGGACTCCAGCACATGGAGCTGCTGCTCTGGAAGGTAAATGCTGCAAATAACACATCCTCCTCCCCAGTTCTCCATCCCCACTTAGCTTTTGTCTCTGAGCTGATGTCACATGCTCTGGAATATCCATTTGGTCAGTCTGGGGCAGCTGGCCTAGCTGTGCCAACTCCCTGCCCCTCCATGTCAGGGAAAGTTGAGAGACAGAGCGGAGCTGTGCCAGCCCTGCCCAGCAGCAGCCAAACCTGGGGTGTTATCTGCTCCTTTCCAGCTCCCAGTGCAAAGCACAGCACTGAGGGATGCTCTGGGAGCAAGAACAGACCCTGCCAGACCCACTGCACCAGTGGAGTTGAAGCATCTCCTCTGTGACCAGGTGTCCCTGATATATTCTAAATATGGCACATTTGTTTCTGTAATGAGCAACTACAGGGCTTGTTTAGATATGCAGGTCAATTTATGGGTGCAAACAGTAGCTAGAAATGAAACTCATGAATATGTGAAGCATTGCTTACCAAGCAAAATATGAATGCTGGACACAGGCAATTAAGCACTCCCTGTGTTTTCTGGATAAATATGCAAATTTGACATTCAAATCAGACTTCTAAAAAAAATTTCACCCAAGTTAAAACACTAAGAATATAAGCGGTGCAAAGTTTAAGTCTTTTTGCTCCAACTTTAATTGCTTGCCATAATTTCTGTTAAGGGCAAAGCACTTTAGTAGGTTATCATTCTGCTCCTCCCAACTGTTTCAAAAGTCAAGTGTGGTTTCCCCTGACACATCACATAGTGGATGGAATTTTTAGATGGAGAATTTACAGCAGAGTAGCATGCAGGGAATTCATTAAAGCTGGGAGAAGGAAGTCACTGCAAGAAGGTGACAGTGTTGTTTGCGTAATAGGTTTGCCTGTTGCAAACCAAGACTAACTATGAACTGCCTTAATAAATTACATTTTTCGTAGTTAAGGAGAATCACTTAGCAGGTTCTGGAAGAAAGAGGACCAAAAGGTTGATCATATGAAGTAGGAAAAATAAAAGTTATGAGGTAAGCTGTTAAAATGCATTTACCAACGCAAATATACACTGCTGTTAAATGCAGATTTACAGGACAAAGGACTCTAATGACCTCTAATTCAGGGCCACAAGGCTTTTGGGAAGAGAATTCGATGTGCCACTCCTCCCTCACGTGATTCTGCTGCAGACAGGGTCCCAATCTGGATTTAGCATTTTTGGCGGTGATGTAGGTTTCTGCCTCGCTCAAGTGCAATTTGTTCTTGTTTGTAACTTCAGTACTCTGCCCTAAAATGAGATTTTATATCATAATTTAAGGCCACAGTTTATTAACACCACTGAACAAAAGGCATCGTAATCCTCTACAACCCTTTAACTCTGCTTCAGAATGATTTTAAGGGCTCAAATCAAACTGTGGTGGCAATTAGGTCTTGGAGTTGACTACAGGGAAAGATCTGTGTTGTAATTCCAAAGTAACTTTTTTAACCTTGTGGTAATGGACATAATCTTTTCTGAGCAGCCTGTTCTAGCGGAATGTGGAAAGTGCCTGGAATTAGATTATCTTTAAGGTCCCTTCTCAAATGAACTATTCCATAATTCTATGATTCTATGAAGGGAATAACATTAGAATATTCTTATTAAATTTAAAGTGGAAAAGAACCAGAAGAGTTGATACTACCTGAGGAAACCAAGTTGTCCTGCTCTGTAGGTGAAAAAAGGAGGCAGAGAGGGAAAGAGAACACAGTGAAATAAAGACCAGAGTATGTCCACTACACCTCTGGATGCTATGAAATAGAAACTCCACCTTATTGTGAAGTGTCTGAGCCAGAGACTAATGAAGTCAATCTCTTTCATTAGGAGGGTGAGGTTGGTCAGATTCAAAATCCTCCTTGGCTGATTTAAGCTACCTTTGGTGTGAAGGAGCTGCAAAGCAAGTTCAGCCTAGGACATCACTAGAGAGAAGAAGAAACCTGAAGGAAAGAGCAGAGAGGCATTAGCATACCAGCCAATCTCTTTTTATACATTTTGTGGGTCTCTCTCTCACACACATGCGAGATAAAGGTCCGATGGACATTGCAGTACCAAACTCTGCCATGACGGTGCTGCTGCCCATGTGCGCCCCGGCGCTGTTGATCCATCCCAGGCACATACCACGTCTGTCCTTTGTTTTCTGCCAGATTTTATCAGTCTTAGAAAACGGACAGTACCCTTATTGAATGCCTTGAATACCAAGTCTATTTGACAGTCATTGCAGGCTTGACGTGCAGCGGTCTTTGTTAAGGAACGCACAATATTTACATAAACAGGCTGACCTTTTAAACCGCATTCTGTCAGGAGGAGCTGAAGGGGAGGAGATAAGGGGAGAGAAGGGGCAGAGGAACCTTTGCTACCTGTTGCTGTAAGAGAAATCATACCCTGAGGCAAAGAGACTTTTTGTTTTTATAACTGCATAAAGTATCATATATATATCTACATATTTAACAGCCACTACACTTGAAATGTACACTGAGTTATTTTCTTTACAAACCGTATCATCCTTCCTTCACTCCTTTTCTTACGTCCTCACTAAAGAAAAAATCAATCAAGCCCCAAGCAGCGTAAATAATTGCTAATATCAGCTCACTCCACGATTATTTAGCATAAGAATGATTAGATATGCTGACAGGAACAAACCAATGTAATGCCAGAGGAATCTTGGGTTTCTGCGGTTTCCGACTTTTCCCCAGCAGATTCGGGGAACATAAAACTGCCAGGCTGGCAAACAGACTCGAATGCTTCACACTGGTGCTTACAGAGACAATAGAAAGAAGACAAAAAGCTTCTTAATAAAATCCCAGAAATTGCCATCTCTTTTAAAAACCGCACGCAGCACAACAGAGAGGTGCTGGTGCAACGCTCTATATTGCCTAGCACATACATCCCATAATCTGCACGGTTCCTGCGCTCATTGATCCTGCTAAGCGTGAGGTGCACGCAGCCCTGCTACGCTGCAGGGATGCCAGAGCTCCGTGCTGGTCTGCACGCTGTTCCTGACACGGACTGCCTTCCAGTTTACTCGCGCTGAGCTCTCAGCCCGGCTGTACCCAGGGAAAAGCATTTTTATTAGCCATGAACACGTGTCTGTTCACAGCACGGGCGTAGAAGAGGGACCGGGAGGAGGTGGGGGGACATACATCAAGCTCCATAAATGCTGGCGCTGCCTCCCTCCATCCCACACACCTTCAAATTCCGCACGCATTCCGGAGCCACAATGCGAAGAAAAGGGTGATTTTTCCACCTAGCCAGGTCATTATTTCCATGCCGAGAGCCTGGAAGCATCGAGAAGCGGGGGAAATGGAGGGGCAATGCTCCGCTTACCCGGGGCAGGAGAGGGACACAGGTGATGAACAGGGGAATTTCCGCCCATCCCCTCTCCCCCGCAAACGCTCTTGGCCGCGGGGGTCGCTCCCAAAAGACGCTTCCCCGCTCAGGGATCTCCGCAGCTCTTCCGTGCCGGGGTCCGAGGGAGAGCCGGGCCGGGGAGCACGGCTGCGGAAAATATGAAATAAAAAGATGAGAAACAAAGGGCTGGCCGAGGGCGGGGGCCAGGTATGTTCTTACCCGGTCGGTATCGCCGCCGTGGCTCGCTGGATTGCGGGCGCAGGAGGAGGAGGAGGAGGAGGCGGAGGAAGAGAGGCTGGTGCCGCGCCACCCGCAGCCTGTGGGCGCGCTGCCCCCGTGCCGAGCCCGGGAGCTGCCCCCGTGCCGAGCCCTGTCCCCGCCGTGCCCCGGTCCCCGGGAGCTGCCCCCGTGCCGAGCCCTGTCCCCGCCGTGCCCCGGTCCCCGGGAGCTCCCCCCGTGCCGAGCCCTGTCCCCGCCGTGCCCCGGCTACGGAGCTGCCCCCGGGCCCCAGCGCTCCCCCCACCTCTGTCTCGACTCCCCGCTCCCCCTCCTCCGCTCGCCCCCGCCCCGAGGGGAGCGTCTTCCCCCCCCCCGGCCGCGGCTGCCGGGATGAGCCCCCGGCGCTCTCTGACCCTCCCGTCTGGCTCCGGCCTCCCGCTCCTCGGTGCGGTCTTGTCTGTGTTCCACCTGCGTGGGCAAAGCCCCTCTCCTCCTGCCTGCGGCTGAGATCCCACAATTTGTTATTCTTTCCTCGAGAATCGCTTCCATCACCACCAAAAAAACCCACATCTACCCCAGCGAATCCCATCCCTCTTCGCAACTCCTCTTGCTATTCGGGTTTGCTTCTCTCTCTCCTCCTCCTTCTCCCCTCCCTCTTTCCCCCCTTTCGGGTTTGGAGACTCTCTCTGCCCTACACACACACACAGACAGGCACGCACGGTGTAAATGGGTTGTCACACACACAGAACCGCTGCTGGTTCCCAAAGTCCCCCCACCCTGCTCAGCCTTCCTCTAGCTTGAAGCCGCAGATCATGGACTATATGCTTGGAGCCGGGATGCGTTTCATTCACAGCCGCTTCGCCTCCTGCAATTTCACCCGGTGAGTAGGTTTGATTTCGCGTTCAGGTGGCGTGCTTCCAACAGGAAGGACACTAAAAACAACAGGGAAAAATAAAAAGAAAAGATAAATTGAAAAAAAGTTTTTCTTCCCCTTGTTCCCCAACGGGCTGGCTTCACTTTCTAAACTCGAAGGAATTAGGAAACGCCAGTTTTCTGCCCACGTTCATTCCCAGCCACGGCGCTCGGCGCTGATTGCAGCGCGCACCGCAGCACCGCTTCCAGAGCCACCGTTCCACTGCTTATTCATCACATTTTATTCATGTTTCCATCAGGCATGGTGCCTGCTCCATTCCCCGGTTTAACCCTCGCAGACGGAGCGGCTCTCGTGGACGCTGGAAGGGCTCAGTGTTTCTCCCCGTGCCGGGGGAAGAGCAGGATTGCTGCCGGCTGAGGCAGCCGGGAGCGTGCCTGAGGAATGTCTGGGAACCTGCGGGGGGACATCAAGTGCAAAAGTTCATTGGTCTTCCCCATCCCCTGAAGAACTTGCACAGGACTGGGGGTGGGGAAGTATTCTCCAGAAGGGACAGGAAAGGATTTCCAGACCTCAGGTCCCGTCGCATGCGCTGGGAGGTGGCGGTGGCCAGGCTGGGGGGGCCGGGGGTGCGGGGCAGCAGCGGGGTCAGCGGCCGGGGCTTCTGTCCTGCTGCTGCCAGGGCTTCTGTCCAGCCGCTGCCGCCGCTCTCTCCTCGCCCTTTCCTCACTTGTCAATCCCACCGCACCTGATTTTATTTAGCACTATTTTCGGGCATACCTGCATTTTTCGCTGGCCAAAAATTGGCTCCTGAGGAGCGCTGGAAAACGTACGCCAACCTATACATGC
Source organism: Vidua macroura (assembly GCF_024509145.1). Lineage (NCBI taxonomy): Eukaryota > Metazoa > Chordata > Aves > Passeriformes > Viduidae > Vidua > Vidua macroura. The sequence continues at coordinate 6,444,772 of NC_071579.1, forward strand.
ACCTGAGGTAGAGGTAAATGGTAGAGGTTGGGCTCTTGAAACAAGCAGGGGCTTATTTGAAAAAAAAAAAAAAAAAGAGGGAAGAACCAAGGGAAATAAACACGTTACGTTTAAAAAAAGGACAAGTGCCTTCAGAGTGCTATTTGTGGTTGATACTTCCAGGATTTCAGTGTCTCTAATTAGCGGCAGAGGTCCTCCCACGGTCAACAGCAGAAGGCAGGGAGGAAACATTCTTTCTCTGACTGGGCTCCGTGTAACTTTGTCATTTGGGTGCAGGATAAGTGTGTGTGTGTGTGTGTGTCTGTGTGTGCGCGATCATGTCTCCAAAGCAGTACCTGCAGAGATCACCAGGAAAGTGCTAAAGGCTTGCAGGCAGGTAGAGATGTCAGGGAGAAATAACAAGATCCGAATTTATTGCCTGGTGGCATGCAGAAGACGGGAAAGACCAATTCAATGCCAGAGTGTGCTCCCCCCGTGTTCTTCCCTCCACCCTCCCTCTCCCCGCCCTACTACCTCCCCCCTCGGCCGCCAGATTGCTCTGGAAAGGAGTAGTGAGAAAGCTCTTCAAGCATGGGATCCAAAATCCACCCTTCCTCCAGCTCCTCTTTTCTCCCACCAGCTCGAAGCCCCCATACCTACTTGTCTCCTTCCAGCTCAGCGTCCCTCCCCGGAGACTCCAGCAAGTTTTCCCATTCCCTCTGACTTGCCCCTCTGCCCACCCCCCCCCCCCCCCCCTCCTGCCCCGGACCTTTCCGTGAGACTGAGGTGATTAACCAAATCCCAGACATTTCCCCTGAATTCCCCGCCTCTGGCGCTGCTGCTGCCGGGATCCACCTGCACCAGGCTGCTCAGGAAAGTTTCCGTGCAGTCATAGCCCCCACCCTCCCTAGGTAGGGAGTGCGTTTCAAAACCTCTACCTGATTTTAATCTTTCCACTCCCCACCCCCTAAACCCTTAGTAAAGAAAAAAAAACCCCAAAACAAACCAGCAAGTCCTGTGGGATTTATGTTATAGTGGGAATAGCTCAGACAGCGAGCATCGCCTTGCCGTGCTGCTTAAATGATACTGCTCTGCAGAAGAGATTTATGTGCCCATCAGCAGAATATTTCCCGGGTTTAAGAACACTCGATTTTCCCTCTGCTGACGGGGATGGGAGACGGTAAGACACAGGATGAGGGCAGTGGAGTTGTTAGCTCACAGGCACTATGACGGATGGCAGTAAAACGGTGTCTGGGCGGCAAAAGTGACACAGGTTGGACCGGGTGGCATTTCTATACTCAGTGGAAGGCGAGGGGATGCACATCAACCCCTTTGCATACAGTCCCAAATAAATCAATGCGAGTAACGTGGGCTTAATGGGCGATTGCAACAAGCGAGAGTCAGGCGTGATAAATAGAGAAGATTCCCACTACCCTTGATTTCCAGCATTCCGCACCCCCAGCCCAGGGATGCCTCCTTCTCACACGGGGCTGAATGACTCAGAAAAAAACAGAGGAATAATGGGCAGCAGCCGGGCAGCTTTTGCTTTGCCGTAGTTGGTCCCTTTGCTTTTTGTACAATACATTGGCGGTGTGGAAATACCTCCCGAGCCCCGCGGCCCATTCCTGAGAGAATGCTCCCAAACATCTCTCTTCCCTGTATTTAGATGTCCAGGCTCCCTGCTTGCCCGTGTCTGGCTTCACTGCCAAGGATTACCTCCATCTCCCCTGAGGCTGCGTGGATTTGGGACTCCCTTTTGGCCGGGAGTTAATTTCCCAATTTCCCATACTGCCGGTGGCAGACGGACATCCAGGGAGGTGGCTCTGGCAGAGGGAACACCTTTAAGGATGCGTGTCAGCGTCCAGCCTGCCTTCTCAGCCTCCCGGGCTTAATCTGCCCCGCTCCTCTGTGTGTCCTCGGGGCAGGTCCCGGGGGAAGGGCCGGGAAGGGCCGGTGACAAGGCGGAGGTCGGGGGGAACACGCCGCCCTCCCCGGCAGCAGGAGGGGCTGCTCCGGCTCCGGGCGGAGCGAGCACCGGCAGCCGGGCGGCAGCGCCTGTCCCGGCCGCGGGACCCCCGGCTCGCCCCTCCCCAACCTCTCCCCATCCTCGGCAGCCGAGGGCAGCTCGTTTGGTGGGGGAAAGAGAAAACACCCCCCTCCAGGGAGCGGTGCGTGCCCCGCAGCCGCCAGCCCGTGCGGGCTCGGCGGGGCCGCCCGCAGCGGGAGCAGAGGCTTCACCGCAAAGGGTTAACGCAGGGCTGCAGGGTGCTCCAGGCAGGAGTCCTGTGTGCGCCTCTGAGATGCACCAGCCAATCCTGGAGACAGCAGCGTGAACTAGATGTAGCATGCTGTAAGAAGGGAGGTGAAGAAAATAGGGTGTAAACTGTCACCGCACATCGCGAGGCGGACCTGCTCCTTGGGCTACGATCTCTTAGAGACTTAGAGACCATCATGCATTTTAAAAGGTAAGGGCTTTGTTACCAACGGTCTATAGTGTGATTCACTGCCGGATTCAAGTGCATTTGCCGTGTAGCTTTCATTTAGTGATAAATTGTGTAGCACAGAGTGGGAAGAAAGTGGAATGTGGCATGATTTACTGTTCGGGAGCCGTTTTGAAAGACTAGGTCAGCTTCGAGTTGTAATGATTTCATGTAGAGATTAAGCAAGTGAATGCATGTGAAGTAAAGTGAATTCATGACTGGCAGAAAAATGTAATGTATGTGATAAGAGAAGGCTGTTCTGTTGTAGCAGCAAAATCAGTTATGGATCCATACGAAATGAAGGCTAGAGTGAGATAGACCTGATTTTGAGAAAATGTAGAGAGCAATTCAGAGACATATCTGACAAGCAAGTCTGTCAGGAAAAAACCAAAAATAACTTCATTCCTAGAAAAAAACCCATGTTTATTAAATACAACATCACAAAAGAATGCTGTAAAAAGAAGTGAAGTCAGAACCTTACAGAGTCTGTATGTTCAGCGATGAGTGACTCTGACACATTAAGTGTACAGAGATAAAGCTAGAGTGGCCCTGCTAACATTTACAGGATATAAGAAATAACTTCAGAGGAGCAATCTGTTTAGATATCAGAGTTCACAGACTGCTGTCATTGCTCAACTCCATCCCTACAAGGAGTTACTCATTTTAAATAGGTGCTCTATCAGCTTTACCACAAGACCAGCTTTGGGAATAGGAACATTTCACTGGATCTGTTCTTCTCTGTATCTAAGCATAGCAACAGACCCTTGGTCTCAGATGCTGTTGCAGTGCTAATCAGCAGAGTTCCATCCAGAAACTACCTACAAATTCTTGCCTCCAAGCATTTTTCTCTCTAAGATGTGTATAATTTAAGCAGGGGAGGAATAAAAAAAAGATCTGTGATATTTTCTGTAAGCTGATCCACCTCCAGTGAGAGCAAACCTCCCCAACAGATGCTGAGTTCACTGGAGTCGTGTTTGGGGTGCTTCTTCATGAAATGCTGAAACGCTGTGAGTGAAAACGATAACTAAGAAACATGAAAACAAGCAGCTGAATGTTTTTACAGTGCTCAGTGCAGAAGGCAGCATGTGAACAACAAGCCAACAAAACAACTTGAGAATCTTCAAGTGATGCAATCCTCCCATCTTATCCTTTCCTATTTTTTCTACTACTCTCTGAATGCCTTTGTGAAGAATTAATTACAGAAGTCAATTCATTGTTTACACCAACGTGTCCAAAAATTTACTTTTTAGTCACATAGAGCAGTGACTTGTCACTCCTCTCAGTCCCAGACAATGGGACTTAAATATTTTTCCTTCATTTGTATTAATTCAAAATCATGTCTGATTGTGATCAGTCTAAGTCATTTCTTGCTTGAGATGTAACAGCCGCTGAAAACAAAAGGAAGATCTTTTTACCAGCAAGCTTGCTTCTTCAGCAGTTTTTGAAAACCTAAATGGAAAATTGGATGATCAAACTACTTACCTAAGTTTTCCTTAGAAGAAAAAGAGTGGTGGAAGGTATTAGGTGATAGTTTCTGGAAACATTATTTTCTAGCTCTCAGGCATACCTAGTGCAGCTCTTTCTTAATCCTCCCAAGCTTCACCTCTCCTCAAAACCAGAAGTAGACATTTTTTTTACTCTCCTGAAACACAAGTAGTCTCATATGGGAGCAAAATCAGCAGAAATACACTTTGACAAACAGAGCCCAAGTGCTCTTTGAGAAAGGTTGCACTGAAGCCACTAGAGTTGCAGGTAGCAGACTACAGCCACTCATTTCATGGGGAAGTAATCCAACTTCTTCCTGATCTCATCCCATATCAGCATAAGAAAATATATTTAAAAAATAAATTTCCAACTACATACTCAAATTCCAACTACTCTTCATATCATTGTTTTCCTTTTGCTCAATATATGTGTGTTCAGTGAGGGCCTGATCTTGGACAATCCCTATTAACTTCAATAAAAACAAAATCGATTTCCAAACCAATATTTTGGAACCCAAATTAACTTCAGATTTAGAAGGGAAAAAAGTGAGCATCATGAAGTTACATGCTGTGTACTGAGCAGTGGGAGGCTCTGCACCTCTTGAGGTAAATAGCATTAAAATACTAAAGAACTAAGAATTTGTGACTTGGTCTAGGCCTCAGTATTTTTCATCATTGATAAATCCACATTTTTCTGTATGAAGCTGAAGAAGCCCCACTGAGCTGCAGGTAATCAGCACCTTGTGACTGGGGTCATCACCCTGCTGAAAACTGTAGTGTGAATAAATTTGGTCTTCTAGCTTTGAAGTTACCAGTTAATATGTACCAGAGTATTTGTGTGCCTACACAAATATGGTTTATACATAGATATAAATATGCATGATATGCACTACACATCCCTCTACACCCATGGTCTGTATAATCACCTTTTTGCCTTGGCTCAGACCATGGGAATGATTATTTAGCTCAGTCTGTTTCCTATCTCCCACTGAAAGTTTTCACCTGCTCTGTGTGCCACAAAAAAAGGCGCTGAGGAGAGGGAAGGACACTCTGCCACCTTAGAGCTTTTCAACTTTAACTAATGAGCCTCTCACAAAGGCCACAGATTTTGTTCCACCTTCAGAAGAAGATTGACCGAGCAATATATATTGTTAGCTAAATTAACACTATTAAACTGTAGTGGTTCCTCTTATAATGAGGTAAGAGCGTAAGGCTCGTGTGTCAGATACCTTTATTATAACAGTTACATTAATGGGGAAAAATTCTGCTGATTTGCAGTAACACCTTCATTGCCACATCCACCAGCACTGATTAATGAGAAAAGTGGTTTGTAAGGCACTCATTAAACATTGGGAAGTAAAGGATGTAAATCTGGGGAGTCAGAGCACTGCTCTATACCCTTAATCACATGTTATTCATGACTCCTGAGGATTTTGTAGGGCTAATTTAGCTCTTTCAGCACTTATAAATCTACTGGAAATAACAAAAACACCTGGTTAGCTGAACATGGATGACCACACTGGAATCAAATTGGATTATTAAAAATCCATTATAAATGTTACTTCTTAGTATTTTCTTTTTTTCCTTTATTTGAAATCTGTTTCTGAGGAGGTTACCATCACTGGTGAAAAACACTGAATGCTGAAAAACAGTATCAAGGATGGAGGTGGCAGCCCAAGTGTATATTTTTATTTCACCTAAAACATTATTGATCCCTATTCATTAACAACTTGTTGGACAGAGAGAGCACATATATGTTACAACAATTTTAATATTGAATAATTCTATATGATTTGTACTTAACGTGCCGCCCTAAAGGTTAAAACTGCTGTAGATTAGGGCAGAGATGATACCCATCTCTTTTTCTCCAGAACGCATAGCTGCTCAGCATTTCTTGGATTAATGCCCTTATTCCTTTAGGTCTGTACCAACATTTCTAAGGAAGATGCTTGTTTAGGTAAATTAGCACTGTCTATGCAGGTCAAGACTCATCCTGCTGCCAGTCTCTGGAGACTGTGGATTTATTTCACAGAGAGCCATTAGTTGGTGATGTTCTCTTTTTAAGTCACTGCTCCTCTGGGATGTGAATCTGACTCATTGGCTTAAAAAGTAAAAGCTTTAGTAACTACCTAAGTACCCTTTAAGCTCTCTGTTAGCTTGAGTTTATTAGATTGATTCACATTAGTTGAAGACATGGTAGTACCTTTTTTTAAAAAAAAATACTCTTATTTATAAACCAGCTTAACTTCTTTATGCTTGCTTGTCTTGTCCAGGCAAAATCTAGAATATTTTCTCTGTCTTTCTGGAAAAAATAAAGAAAACTGATGATCCTCATACTCAGAGAGACTGCAGTGATCTGTAATTCCTTGTAAACAGACATGTGTCTCTCATAGGTACTACTGAAATTAGCTTAACAAATTTCTACTAAATAAGAATGTTTTTCTATGCGCTACAACAAGAAAGAGTGACAATTTTGTACTGAGGCAGTTTCAGACTGGGTCATATTTAAATTAAAACAGTAGAGAGATTGCAATTCCTGATGCAAACTCAGACTTCCACTCCTTGTAGCATGATGTTCATAAGAAAGACATCTTTTAGCAGACAGATTTTTTTTCTCTCTCTAATTTTGCAATTTCTTCTAATCTTGTCAAAAATCAAGTCTTCCAAGGCAGCTTTGGTGCTAGATTTATGTGAGATAGCAGGCTGCCCAGTACACGTAACATAATTATTACTTGTACAATCAAGCTTTATCCATCTTGAGCTGCAATTAGCCACAGACTGGTTTGCTGGAGCTTGAATCTTTGCTCAGTCAGCCATAAAGTCCCTACTCTTGCTATAAAAAATTAATAGCTGTAACATGAACATTTAAGAGGATCTGGCTACTGCCCATGCACTGGCTACAGGCTTGGAATGCTGCAGCAAAGGGACTGTGGAAAAATCCTGCAACAGTTTTGAGCAGGATCAGCTCTAGAAAAATGGTCCCTTGAAGCTTTTACGACTCCTGCCTTGGGAGCTGGCACAACAAGTGGTGTAAGTTTCTTGTTTTTTCCTGTTAGAATGAATAGGTTGAAGATGAGGAACCTGAAAGGAGTTTTAACCATCCATTTATATCAGCTGAACACCACGTATGCCATCTGTGAAATCAGCTGTAAAATATGCTGTGAGATCTGGAGCATTTTTATCTGATAGACATAATAAAAGTGCAAAATAAATACATTATCACTCTATTAGATATCACTGTTAAGAAAAAAAGTATATAAAATAATCCATTCTTCTTGCAAGGCATCCAGAGAAGTGCATTGAAAGAAAAATTTCATGCCATTAGATCTTTATGGATGTTATTCTTAACTACTGGTCTGAGTTGTAACTACTAATTTTTACATGGAGAATAAAATCAAGAAGAGTGTAAATCCTTGACCAGATACAGCCTTAGCTAAAATTAGAGGGCTCTGTCCCATGCCTGAGTCAGAGCCTCTAAACTGAGAAAACCATTCTCAGAAATAAAAGAACCTCCAACCACATTATTTGTGGATTAGGTCAGGTGATATCTGAGGGGATGGAAGTACATGGAACTAGGCTGGATTTTGTAAATATGTCCCCATTGCAATCAGTACAGTACACTGCTATTTTGGCTCTCCTCTTAAGTCCAGAGAACAGCTTTACACCATTATTTTTTCCCTTCATTATTGTGCTAACAGTATTACCACTCCAATAACTTCAAATAAACTTTTATTTTTGCCTGAGACTGACAAATCCTTTCCTCTCCATCCTTTTGCTGAGCATTTCTTGTAAAATCTCCAGGAACAGAAATTTTAAGCAGCAACAAAAATAGTCAGCCACTCTGTTTGTGGAAAAATCAACTTCCTTTTTATTTTATAACATTTTTGCCATCCAATAATTTGAAAGCATTCTATAAGCATTGATTGTTTAGGCTTCGTAATAGAAACTGTCATTAAAGAAGGTTAAGAGAGTTGGCAAGGCATGTAGAGCACAAAGATGTACTCAGGTAACTCAGCTCCAAGTACTCTACTTCCTCTCTGTAACCTGAATCTTCTTCAGTTCAACAATATGTTGGTGAGCAAAGTTTCCTCCCACTCCATCCCATTTTAGCCCTTCTGTACTACTAATCAGTTATGTTTGGATTTGTCCTCAGGCTTGAAAGCCTCTGGAAGCAAAGCTTTAGTGTACAGTGTGTAAATAGCTGCTTCCTCCTGTTCTAGATAGTTGCAGCTGTAAGAGCCCTGGGTTTAAAAACTAGTACAAGGATGGATCAAAAGAGGAAAGGGCTGTTTGTTACTCCAGAATGGTTCACTGGATACAGCTAATTTACATGTGTCTCAGTCTCTTTGTATCCTACTGACACTTAGCTGTCAAATTTGGTCAGAAAACTTGTCTGGGGACTAAGAGTTATGAGTGAAAAGGAGAAACGCTGCTGGAACTTGTATGCCATGATTTTCAATGATCATTTATTACTTAATTTCAGGGGGTAGTCTCAGATCCTGAGAACCAGCTCAATTACCATTAAAACACACCCGACGAGATTATCGGAGTGGATAATGCTGGATGATTAGAAGTTAAGCATTCAGTTTAAAAAAAAACATCCAAACTGGAATGAAGGCTTCTAAGTATATGTCTCCTGTTGGGATTTTCTTCAAACTTGAAAGCTCCAGTATGCAAAATTGTATGTCACAGCAATTCATGTCAGTCTATGCCTGAGGAAATGCTGGACCAGAACCTCTCCCAAAGCTGTTACTTTTCTGTAGAGCCGCTCCCAAACTTATTCCAAGAGAGCTTGTTCTATTTCCCTTCTAAAACTTTTCCTACCATCAGATGCTTTATCCAAAAATTTTTGGACAATTTGGGAGAATATTTAGCATAACTGGTATAATGGAAGAGTGACTTAAGACTGGAATGTCACGCAGAGTTTTCATGCAGAGAGATTTTGCACATAGGATAGTCCGCGTGCGCTTGTGGACTTGCAAAGATTAAGGTTTCATCCCTTCAGACTTCAACCCCTTTCAGACTTTTATGATTGCAAAAGTGCAGTCATCCAGCCTGGAGCAGACTTCAAGCTTGAAGCAGCGGGTTTTCTGTGTCTTCTTGGCATCCTGGGTGTTGGTCAGAAACCCAGGGCTTCCAGAAATCAGCTTCATTTTAGCTCCTTGTGTGACTGGTACCTGTTGTCTATCAAGAATTTAGGTGCTAGCCCCCATTTAAAGATGAGGGACCGGGACACAAGGAGGACTTGAGTGGATTTTACAAGATCACGTAGTAAAAGGAAAATGGAGAATGGCTTTAAACTGAAAGAGAGTAGATTTAGGATTTAGATTGGACATTGAGAAGAAATTCTTCCCTGTGAGGGTGGCAAAGGGTGCCCAGAGAAGCTGTGGCTGCTCCTGGATCCCTGGCAGTGTCCAGGGCCAGGTTGGATGGGGCTTGGAGCAGCCTGGGCTAGTGGAAGGTGTCCCTGCCCATGGCAGGGGTGGCACTGGATGGTCTTTAAGGCTCCTTCCAACTCAAATCATTCTGCGGCTCAATGATTTCTCCCTTTTAGTTATTCACCTACACAATCCCACCAGCTCCACACAAGCTGGGACTGGAGGTCGAGGAGCCCCTGGTCAGCCCGAGGTGGGTGGAGGACCCAGATAAGGCTGGTCAAGGCTATTGAGGCCTTTTTGTGCTCTCAGAGCCTTGACAGGTAATATCTTCCCCTCAACAATCTCCTTGTAGAAACAGATTCACTCATTAAGGCAGAAAGACTGCAATGGCATTTTGGGGTTGCTGCTTTACATCATCAGCTAAACCACATAAGGATCCATTTGCACAGGAGGATGAACTTAGATTAACAGATTTAAACAGTGCCTGAGGGAATTTATACATCATGATTTGGGCAGCAAAGGAAAAAAATCAGGTCTTTTACAAATATCAGACACTGAAGCAATTTCCTCGGTACGCCTGACAGCCCGCAGATACTTCATGGGCTGAAGAGGCTGCCACTTGCTGCACTGGGAAGTGACAGAAAGCACATGGGGACATCAGCTGAAGGCTCACAGGCACTTGCAGGAGTGAAATTCTGCAGGGACAGAGCAAATACCAAGTCATGCTCTGTGGACAAGGGCTGTAACACTCAGCAACCAGCCCTCACATTCCGGACAGACCCGAGCAGCTGCAGGGGTTGGGCTGACATAAATTCTCTCTTTCCGTGGATGCATTTTATGTTTTCTCCTTTTCTCTGAAGGCAGGGAAGAGGAAAAAAATAGCAGGATTGTTTAAAAAAAAGAAGAAGAAAATCAGACATCTTATTTGTTCTTTATTTCAGCTGTTGGGGACATAGTTACAGGGATCTTGTCCTTGAGAGGGGAGAAGAAAGCTAAAATCTGGCAGTGGATGAAGCTCTGTTTGAATAAAGGAAACATGCTGATTTAGGGTGCCTGAAGTAAAAACTGCTACCAGGAACTGATATGAAGACTTATTCTTAAGCTTGGAATGTAAAACTCTCCTAAGCTTGTTAGACATAGATTTAATTTCTCCTTTCAGATTTTTTTCCAGATGATTGTAGCTCAGAATGAACACCAGAGAACAAGCTAATTCAATCTCCCTCTAGAAAACCATGTTGACAAATATGACTTGTCTACCTAGGTGACTTCTAATTTTTCTGTAGTGTCACACGCTGTCCCCTGCAGCTCAGGGGGTCAGATCTGATGGCAGGGAGGCCTCACCATCTTCTACCCTGGTCCTTCTGAGCAACCTGGGCCACTTGGCATTGGAAGGAGCTGAGCTTTGAGATCCCTTCCAACCCAAAGCACTGTGACTCTGTGATTCAGTGACTCCAATGCCCCAAAAGCCTGCTCTCTTTCTTTGTTCTGGGTCTCTTGCTCCTGCCCCAGACATCTGGGGGGACTTCAAACAGAGCCCATCTCTGTCCAACAGCTGACTATGACCACAGGACCAAGCAGCCCACCTCAGTTCACAAATCCTTTTGCTGTCCTTCAGGAAATTCAGCTTGGGAGATGTTTTTTCTGTGGATTTGAGTACCTTCCTTTGGACAACAGAACCTGTGTGGTGGCTAAGCCCAGAGCAGAGCACAACTGAGATACTTTTTGCTCTCCTCTCTGGCTGATACTGATGGCAGCACTTTCTGCTCTTTTCTCCCACAGCACACCATCAGTTTCAGGGCTGTTTCATTTACACTGGGCTGTGTGAGAATTCCAGGGACAGGTGCCTCCTCGGGTCTCATTCACTTAAAACTATTAACATGAGAAAAATGGCTTCTTGAAAAAAGAATAAGAATCTCTGATGATAACACAGTAGGTCCTGTGGTGCTTTGCAAAGGTGGGCAATGTGATCATCAGACTTCAGACAGGGAAGTGAAAGCAGAGACACATGAAGTGATAAACCCAAGGACTTACAGCAGATAAGAGCAATCTCTGAGACACAGACTATTGCTTTACTCTTTATGCAAAATGTCTTTCCATTTTTCTGTGTCAAAATATCTTTGAAAAAAAAAATGGTCTGGACTTATCTTGGCTTCTCTGAGCTTCACTGTTTCCCATCCAGCTGCAGTAAATAAAATGTTGCTTCTTGCCATTGATTCAAAGTTGTAGCATTCCTGAGAATTTTGTGTAATACCTAGAAAACAAAAGGTTTGCTCCATTCCTGTTTTCCATGATGTGCAATCTAAAAGAAATATGAAGAGTACTCTGCTACACCAGGTATTGCACTTGATCAAAAGCAGTAACTTTGAAATCCCTAAGGTTTGTAAGTAATGGAGGGATAGAGTACCAAAACCTTCATAAATGGTAAAATTATGACCTTGCTGAAATCCAGCTGCCTACAAACAGAATTGAATGTATTACCCTCCATCTGTTATAATATTTTTTCTTTGTTTGTTTATTTTTAAAGGATATATAAGTAGTATCTAATATTTTGATTAGTTCAAGGAAAGTCAAGCTTTGTGTTTTGCATAAAAAAGCACCATCTTAGATATGTTAATTTTCTAAATGTTATAGAAAGTTATTTTTTACTTTCCTTTGAAAGGACATATCAGAGAAAAACAGTCTTAAATTTTTATTTCATCATCATGGGAAGTTACAGCCAGGAGAATCCCACTTTGTCACAGAGGATTCTCAATTTTCCATGGAGAGCTGGGATATATCAGCATTTTCTTGGAGCTCAAGTGAACATAAAAACCAAAGGGCTTCAGAGAGACCCTGGTCTTCTGCATTTCCACTGAGAGAAGGGGATCTCTGTGGGATCTCAGACCAAGGTCTCAGATACATGTCTCAGATTCCAGGGTAGAGAGAAATATTTTAAAAAAAACCCAAATCTGATCTTATAAAAAATGTCCATACATTTATACAACTATTTTATTTTGATCCTTGAGAACTGCAGGTAGATGTGGTCCAAAAAAGTAACTGGTGATGCCTAACATCAACTTTATTGACTCTTACATAAAAGGCTGCTCCACTAGTGAATCAGTAATGACCAATTTAGTAGCTATATCTCTACTGTAAATTAACACATATGTATTATATTTCACTCTCACCTCTTGGGAAATAAAAGGTTACATGCACTGGGGTAACAATAGATTACTATTTTTTTTTCCCCTGAGAAATTTTTTCCACAATTTCCATTTTAGAAAGGATTTAAACTTACTGATTTTTTCTTTTCTTGAGCATTGATGTGCCCACATCTGGGCTGGCTCTATATTATTCTGTGTATCTTAGTATACATGGTTCATTAATTAATGTTCTGTAAGCAAGAAAACTTAACCTACAAATCAAGCAGACACTTCAATCTCCACTATTTTAGCTTAGTGTCTTAGTAAGTTCATAAAATTGTATATATAATTATATACAATTTTAATCTTAAAAAAAAAAAAAACCTGAAAAAGAAAGACTGAATTTGGTGGGGCTTGCCCTACAATATGATGACAACAAAATGACCACAGATGTCCTGTTCTCACAGCTGAAGCTTGATGAAATTTATCCCAGTGGCCAAAATGTTTGCATTGCACTTGCCAGCTCTACATCCTCACACGATGTAAATACATGGATTTTGCCAGTCTCCAGAACCTTTACATGTTCAAGAGAATTAGGACTTAGTTGTGGTATTCCCAGAAGATGCTGAGTCAAATTCCTGCTGCACTAATGCCAGTGAGGAGACATAGATTTCTAACAAAGAAGAATTTAGCCTGTTTTGCTTCTTGAACTCACCTTAACCTCAGAATTTAGAAGAAGGACCAAAAGCTTAGTAGAATTTACAAGTGGTAGGTAGGTGAAACCACAGGGATAACAGAAAATAAATGTGCAGAGCATCTATACCTAAGAATTGTCCTTTAAGCCAGCACTTCAAAGAGACTGCTGTTGACAGTTTCTATCACAGAATAAATATTGCATTATTTGCTCTCTGTATAATGTCTTCTCTACTTGAAAATGTACCAGCTCTGTTACTTAACAGGTGTTTTATTTGCCATGGCCTACCCTTTATCTACCACAAATTTAATACAGATTGTTCTTCCCTGGAGTTCTATGATGGCTTTGTAACTGCAAACTTCGTATGTTCCATATGCCTGTAACAGTCTTTAGAAATTTTTTTCAGGGCATTTGGATTAATTAGAGAATTTGAATATTCAAAATTTTAAGATATTTCTGATGCTGTAAGCTTTGCAAAAATCCTTTGGCTAGAATTTTCTAAATTATCTTGTAGTAGGAAACACACATTTAGATCCCTCTAACAGATTAACCTCTCCCTTAGCAGTCATTTTTTCAGGCTTCTGTTCCTTGTTTGTTAAAGTCTCCTTCTCAGGGGTGTTATGAGGATTAATGCAATGCAGAATGATTTTACAATGACTGAACAACAGACACAAGTGCATAAATACCAGTTACAAAAGCACACACGATTTTTCTCTCCGTATTTCTCTCCTGTATATTTATGCTCCTTTGGAATATACCTCCATAGATCTTCAAAACAAGGAGATCTTTAAAACAGGATCATTTTCTTCTCTACCCATGCAGGTTTTCTGCAAGTGTTTTGCCAGTGGTTAATTTATGACACACCATGAAGTGCAGCATTAAGCCAAAAATAAACTCCTGGCTCTTCCACTATTGCTTTCCAAGTACTTGTTTAGTCTGGTTTTAGGAAGATGCTCCATATACACAGTGACTCATTTTCCAATCCTAATATTATCATTTTGAATTCAAAAGGGACTAAATTAGCCATCATTCCAGTTTAACAGCCTGAAACACTTTAGTGTTAATAAATAACTGTAAAAGTAAACTCCTATCTCTTCTCATTTAATCAAGTATGTGAATTTTTCAATAGAAAAGTTAGAAATTTTTATACAGCAGTAGGTATGAAAATTGAAATTCTCATGACACTCACTTTCTGTATCTTCACAAAATGTCAAAAAAGTATGCCCAGCATCTTCCCTGTCTATGCTAAGGATGATGGAAGGGAATGAATATGCTGTGCAATATATTTTTCCCTGATTAATGATAAGAAGAGACAAAAACATCTGTGGATTTTCACTCTGTTGTGATGCAAAGGCTGGTCTGGCCTGTCTGAAAGTGACTGGAATGTTTTCTTCATTTATACTGATCTATTTTTAGGAGGAAATGGCAACCAAATGATCATCATGGTTTTTATGGGCAGTAGAGCAATCTATTGCACTGCAGATTTGCATCAAATCTGTGCAGACTTTCTCACAGAGTGGGAGGAAGGTTATGCAGTGGTGTAACCTCAAATACATGAATTTCAACCTGCGAAGGAAAAAAAAAAAACACCACCAGTCTAGGCAGATGATACTCAAACTTCAATATGCAGACTCATTTTGCATGGAAGTGATGGCTTGGGACCATAAATAAAACTTTGAGAGGTCTGTGTTGTAGACTCCTGGAATTTAATTTCAAAAGGATTTATAAAATTAATGCAATCTGTGTTTTATGGTCAGAAACAACTGCATGGCTGTAACTGTTTATGATTACAATTCAGTGTAACATGCTCAGCATGAAATACGAGCAGGGTCTTTCTTTATACATTTATTGTTTGCAGAATCATGTCCAAATCATGTTACAAACAATTACACCACATAAAGCTGGAGTATTTATCTGGTTGTATAGACAGATTATTATATTCTTAGGCTGTAAATTCCTGTTGGTTCACAAGAACCTCTGTGCTCTCCTGGAGGCAGTCAGCTTCCTGCAGACTCTTGAAAATATTAATATCTCACATATATGCACAGAGCATATTTATTCAGTGACACAATTTTCATTATAATGGATGGGGGTGCTGAGTGTTCAGTTGCAGGACTGTTCTGTTGGAAATATCCATCTTTTAGGGTTCACTTGCAGACCAAATTACTGATGGGAAGGAAGAGTTTCCCACCAAGTTCCAAAAACCATAGCAAAGGTAAAAATGTCATGATGAGTGCTGATTTGAGTGAATGTGAATCCAGCATTTTATTCCCTGTAAAGTCATCATCTAGAAAAATTAAAGCTCTCACATTCATGTATTTTAATTCATTCTGTGCTGTTTCAACTTAGACTGAAAACTGGAACTGATTGCTTCTATATATTTAGGAATCTATATGACCTTTGTAATCCCTGAAAACCTCATGCATAGATCTTGCATAGATGTTTTAATCTTTTTAATGTTTAGATCTTGCATAGATGTTTTAATGAAATCTCTGCAGGATTTTAGAAACATTAGCCCATTCCACAAGTATGGGTCTGAGGTATAGAGGGAAACTGTGGCTTGTCTTCACTGAGCTCCTACATGATGCAATCAATACTCGATCTGTGATAGGACACACAAAAAAAATTGTTTAGGCACCATTTAAAAAGTGTTTCTAGGCTGATCCACTGAGTTGGAGCAATTTGGACTGAAAGTAAAATGCTGCCCAAAATTTCAGCATCTGGAGTTGGTGTAAGTCACTTGAACTCATCACTGTGGGCAGCTCCAGAGCCCTTGATCACAGCAGTTCCTCTGTCCAGTGATGCTGGTTTGGACAGAGGAACGTGGCTCTGTTAACTACACTTTGCAGTGAAGGCAAACCACAATGCAATTTTCCCAAGGACATTAAAAGAGAAAGCAGCCTGGGTCTTCTGAATCTCACCTGTTTTCTGTCCAATGTGTGAACTGTGAGCTTAGGTACAGACATTGCTGAATGATTTTGTACTGCTGCTAACAGACAAGAATCTGATGTTGCATATTTTTCATTAATGACTAGCATGAATGGGACAAAAACCCCAACAATCCCTCCCCTGATGATTTGTGAAGGTTTCCCTTCAACAGTAAATATTATCGCTGATGATGTTAATGAAGACATTAGTTTCACAGCATTTGAAGTACTGAAACACTCCACTGTTAACTAGCCTAGTGGGGTTTATGCTAATGTAAAATATAATAAAGTAGAGGCCACTATCTCTTTAAGCTGAAAGAAAGGAAACTTGTTTCTACTTCCAAGGGATGCCTAGTGTGTGCTTATCTAATTGACTGTGTATTTTGTCTAGGTGTTGAGGGAAAGCTAAGAGAATGAAGGCTCTAAGTCCCCAGTGGAAGCATGATATGGCGATGCAGTGCTGGTGCTGAATTGTTCTCTCTGATGGCTCTATGGGAGTGGATAGCACTGAGTCTTCATTGCTGGGTTTTAGCAGTTGCTGCTGTCTCGGATCAGCATGCCACAAGCCCCTTCGACTGGCTCCTCTCTGATAAGGGACCCTTCCATCGCTCACAGGAATACACAGATTTTGTGGACAGAAGTCGACAGGGATTTAGCACAAGATACAAGATTTACAGGTATGAAGCAAAGGGAAAGCAATTACAGAGATACCATCCTTAGAAGTTGTAAATTATCAATAAGGGTTTCCTTTAAGGGAAAGGTTCAGTTGTGGGAAAAAATCCATAGACACCAAATTCATTGCTGAAATATATGCAAGGACACTGTGTGTTATGGAAATGCTACTTGTGTTGTTTATGTTTTGTTTGAAGAACTTTTGATAATTGATTATGTTGCTCTGAAAAACTTTGTTGTTTACTACCTACCTTTACTCTGTCCTAGTGATGTGGTTAAAAATGTGCTAGGGATTCAAACATCCCCTTTGGTTGCAGCGGGATCACCTTTGATCATGCATCAATTGCTTTCTGTGTGGCTCATCAAGACTTAAGCTGAGGTTTTAAGAATGAAATTGTGGCTCTGCATATACTGCTGACAGAACAGACTTCATGGTACAAAGGAAGGCATTTCAAAAGTGACTCAAAAATGTTTAATGTTGGTTTATGCCATTTAATGTTTGTCTTTGCCATTGCTTTGAAAAGGGGTGCTCTCTTCCCTGAGGAATCAAGTGATAAGAGCCACTGTGAATTTTAACAGAGATTGAAGGTGTTTGGTCCATCACAAATCTCAGCATTATGCTGGCCCAAAGAAAAGAAAAAAAAAAAAAAACGGGAAAACTTCAAAAGTATAGGTCTGCTTGAGAATTTGGGCTTTGCTGTGGAATTGCTTCAATGATATGTTTGTAACCTGTGAGTCTCTACTACTTTGAGAGAGCACTGGTGAAATATCTTCTCAATCATATGCAATGGGTGTAACTCAGTAGCATCCAATATTATCAAGGACATGGGCAAGAAAAGTGGAGCTCAGTCTAATATGAGTGACCTAATGGCAAATAGACAGAAGGACAAATGAGAGACCAGGAGAGATTAAAGGCTGAGAAAATAAATCTATAAGCAAAGAGAATTTTTTACTTCAAATTGTGATGGATTCCTTCCAACAGCCAAAAGCAAGTGGGGCAGCAAGGCAATACAGGGCAGATTTTTAGCTCCCCTAATAAGTGTCCATCCTACAAACACAGACCATATTGGTATGGGAAGACACACACTGAATTCACTGAAAAGCAGAAGAGATTGTGCAAATGTCATATCTATTTTGGGCTATTATTCCCTTGTCCTTTAGAAGAAGGTAAGAGTGATATATGCTTATATGGATATTATATTTAATTCAGTGACCAGTAGCCTGTGACAAAAATGCTGGCTTCAGCATGTAAAGATTTTCTTTTTAAGGAATTTACTTTATTGTCCTTTCCCAAATACATGCAGTAGAGGGCACTCTGTTGCAGGTCAATTTTGCAGTGGGCTCCTTTGCGATACACAGAGAAATTAAACACATTTTGAAAATAAAGTGTGATTTGGAAATATGCTTGATGAAGTGGCTTGTCTTAACAGAACAGCATTGCCCAATATTTACTGCATTTTAAAAGCCAGCTGTCAGGACCAATAACGTAAAGCCAATAATGCAGAGACTGAGGCAGCATATTTTATTCCCATTATTCTGTATTAGTCAAAACTGAACCAAAATTATCTTGCTAAAACATGAAAGATGGAATTGTATTTCATTTGAGCTCTTACAATCAGGTCCTTGAGAATTTTTTTCCTCTCAGCCATCATTACAGCAACATTGTTAAGTTTCACAGATCTGTAATCACACTGCTAATATTTATTTGGGTTTGTGCATAGGTTTCAATTGACTTTAATTTACACAATCCCACAGAAAATGTTTCTCAGCTTTAGTTCCATTCTCTGCCTATTCCAGGAAGTCAAAAGAGCCACAAGCTGTACTTTTTTGATTCAGCCCTCCAAAAACAAATCTTATTGTAAAGTTTCCTTGTAAAATATAGTCCCATTAGTGAGTAGTGCAGAACACTGTGACCTTGTTAGAAGCCACACACTGTAAATTTAATCCCTGTTGCTTTTCTATGAGTTTTCATAGGGTATAGGACTTGGAGCCTAATTGTCTGTTCATTCCCTCACCTGTCTTTTACCTAATGGAAACCATCCCTCAGGGACAGGTCCTTATTTGAAGGGAGAGGTAAGGAGGAGGAAAGACCTGCCTGCAGGGACTCAGCTGAATTAACAAGGGAGAAAGGTGCTAAGAGAGCCCCTCCAATCCCTGAGCTCTTCACTTCAGCCCTTGAACCACACACCTGAGACCTGATATTTAAAGAATAGGTCTTCTTCCTTCATTTTAAATCCATGCCAAAATCTATGGGGTGTAGGATGAGTGAGAAGTGTAGGGTGAGGGACTCCATGGGATTGTGTTCCATTTGAACCCTTCCTGGCAGGATGTTGGTAGCACAATGGGGTCAGACAGAAAATGACTGAAGACTTTTTTTTTTTTTTTTTTTTTAATGGCACAAATGTGGCAAGTAGCTGCAGGCTACCTAAAGGAATGCCTCTCTTCTGGGGAAGGGGCTGACTCCAGAAGAACCAACAGGGTTTTGAGCAGCAGCAGCTCACCTCCTGTGTCTCCAGACTGACACAAGACATGACCAATTGTACCTCTCTGCCAAAACCCATCAAATCCTGCTGCCCATGGGAACCAACTTAGGAAGAACAACCTCACACTGGGACTGTTTTTCTACAACTAACAGAAAAGAAATGGCCTTAATAAAAATAACATAAAGCCAGCAGTGAGTTGCACATATTCCATGGCATAGTTCAAAGTGTGTAGCAGGAGATTTCAGCATGAGACTGCTGTCTGATTTTTGCTTTCCAACAATGGAACAATTATTCAGTGACTAGAATGATATTTTCATTTCCCCTCCATTTGCAGTCTCAGGAGAGGCAGTAATGATGTGGAGAAAAAAAAATCAATGGAATCTGTAATATCACAAGATTTTATTTCATTCCCTCATTAAAAACATTCTCTTTTTAAATCAAAATCATATTAAAAAGCAGAGAATGCATGTTATTCTGCTCTTGGTTATATCAGGTAATGCATTTTTCTGTAAAAACCAAAGTTACAGGTACAAAGGCCATTGTCTTGTACCATTGTTTGACACTGGTTTGAATGGGATCAAGGTCACTGCAGGCCTGTGAAAGATACAGAATGATTAAAATCAGATAATAGGACAGAGAACTGGAAAAGCACCAAGTAGAGAGAATAACAAAGAATATTAAAATGGAATTTATTTGAGGCATACATTGTCATTATTTTTCAGCTTTTGAGTAAAACAATGTTGTACTAATTCTTCTATTTCTGTCACTTGCGTGGCAGGAGACAGACTGATTTTAAAGTTTCATTTCACATATGGCAATTGTTTCTAATGATACACAGTAGGCTTACTTTTTTCAGTTGTTATTTTACATAACCTGCTTCCATTTAAAATTCATGTAGTCAAACTATTAGCCTAAAACAAGAAAATTGGTCACTCTATGCACTGTGTGCTAGCATTTCTGTTTTCATGGAATCACAGACTGGTTTGTGTTGGAAAGGACCTTAAAAATCACTCAGTTCCCATGGGCAGGGACACCTTCCGCTAGCCCAGGTTGCTCCAAGCCCCATCCAGCCTGGCCTTGGACACTGCCAGGGATCCAGGGGCAAGCACAGCTTCTCTGGGCACCGGGTGCCAGGGCCTCCCCACCCTCACAGGGAAAAATATCCAATCTGAATTTACCCTTTTTCAGCTTAAAGCCAAGCTCCCTGTTTGCATGCCAATAAGATTAAAAGCAACTGCTTTGTATCCACACCCTGTGGTCACTGTAAACAAGTGTTCATCTGACCATGAATCTGTTATAAATTATTGGGATGAAGCCAAAGATTTGCTCCAAGGAACACACTGATTAACTGAGCCCAATTTCTAATAGGAGGTCTTAACTTCAGCAGATTTTTTTAAACATAAAAGTTACACTTTTTCTTACCTCCAAATCTGGCTTTTGTTGCATCAAACAATCATGTGATAAAACCAACTAGTGCATCAATTGTGGGAATTTACCAGCAGAAAAATCATCTGCTACCCATATCTTACTCTATACATTAAGGTTCAGTTATGTTCATGGGCAAACAAGATGGCTCTCTCCAAGGCCAGGAGTATTCAGTGTTACAGAACAGAGCTGAAAGAGACAAATAAATATGAAATAAGTTTTAATTGGGTATTGCAGAACACTAAATAATATACAACTGTTGTTATTGACATTGTTATAAGTTGGAAATGGTGGGCTGCTTGTGTTGATTATGTGGCAGTGTTCAAAGGAAATACCCTCCTGCAGGAAATGTAGTAATTGCCACAGTTTTTGGTGGTACTCATCATCACTGATCTATGAAAAAAACACCAAGACAGCACCTGGATGGCTGCTGAAAACCTCTAGAGTCATGGGAATGCCATGTCAATATTTCATGGAAGGTGGCTCCTGCAGTTAGCATCAATAAGTATTTTGGCAAGGAAAACCAAGTTTATAATTTGTTATTTAATACACAAAGGAAGTGCTGTGCCTCTTATGTACATTAGCTACCAGACTAAGGAATTTAAATCCAAACAGAATGAGACAGAGAGGTTACCAGGATAGAAAGAGTGATTGTGAAATTATGCAAAGAACCTACATTGTATCAGAAGAGGTAATTTCTACAGAGACAGGGAAGTATTCAACCTATCAAATAAGGTCTTGAGGAAGTCTCCTCAGGGATACTGTGGAGTTTTGTTGAAGCAAAATTATTTAAAACCTGAAACAGATGTGAAAAATCTGGGGAAGAAAGAGCCTCACTCTTTCTTTTAAGGTGGAAGTACTTGACAAAATATGGGAGGGGGAAAAAAGAGAGTTGGAAGAGGATACCATTCTTGCCATCAGAATACATATTATAAAGTGAGATGAGTTATCTAAACCAAAAGCCATCGCTGTCTCAAAACCAAACTGGTTATCAACTGGCTATGAATAAATTTAGGTTGATTCTTTAGAAAAGATTCCTAATCATTAAAGAAATTCTGTGACACACAAAGTTAACAGAAACTTCCCAATCATAGGAATAGGAGGAAGGGGTTGCAAGATATGATGCAGATAAAAGTGGATGAAGTTTGAGTGACCACTGACATCCTTTGTGGCAACTACACCTAACAAGTACCCAATACTGCTCTGCAAAAGGTAAAAAAAAAAGGAATCTCTTGAAGAAGTGAGTAGCCCTTGGCAGCATGGTATTCATGTGGCTTAAGAAAATTCCCTTAGAGGTTGTTTTAAAAGTGATTGTGTTCATGAACAGCTACAAAAATAGAAGCATTCGAAAATAATGCTATCAAGTTAAAGATAAGAACAAATTGGGTTCCTCTCCTTCATTCTGAATCCCCTGGTGACTAAACCCATAGGGCAAAGTGAGCAAGACTCAAGACTGTAACAGGACATTTACTAATATGTTTCAGCTCCTGTGTGTGAACCTAAGTAGGGCCCACATTAGTTGGTTTTGTCATTTTTTTACTCCCTATCAAAATATTTTAGCCCACAGTTCTCACTAGACTTCTTGACACATGTGACAGACAGTGTTAATAAAATCCTAGGGGCTTCAGTTGTGCAGGTACACAATATGCCTTGAATCCTAATTTTCACTCCAGTGTACAGTCTGGAATAACATTTCCTTGTGCTCTTCCTGAGGCTGATTTGAACTGATTAATCTGAAATTTCAAAGCATGGAGGAGAACTAACAAAGGTCTTCCAACAGTGGTTTTCAGTAGAAGTGTTTTAACAGGAATAACAGGAATAACAGAAATCTCTGCCTTTTCCAGCAATTGGCTCTATCAGTAAATAGCTTCTGGTCTGTGTTGTAATTGGTTGCTTTAGGGAATATTCCATTCAACTTGGTGTATAAAATGTACAGAAATCAGATGAATCATCATTCCCAGAATGTTTGCAAAAGGCTAGATTGGGGAATGCACTAAGTCCTCTTTATAATTTCAGGGCCTCACAGGCTGGTAACAGAGAACAGCAGCTTAAAGAGAGTTTTTGGGATTGTGAGTTGATAAATTTCCACTAGAAAAATAATATTTGTAGCCCAGCATATTTTAAGAATGTCTGGGTATGAAGAACATCAATAAGTTTAATTTTGGATTGTGATACAACATCCTTTCTTATTCTAGTTAGCTGGGCATAGAAAAGCATGACACCAGTTAAATAACTAAGTGTAGTGAAACTGCTTGAATAGAGAAATACCTGAGCAAAATTAAAACTTTAGATGACCATATTTCCAGGTCTAGAAATACCTGGATAATGTCCTCCAAAATAATTGAATTTCCATCCCTTTGTTCCAAATGCAAATCCCTTTCACAGGAAAGCATTTTTGCTTTAATTTTAGAGCCTAAAAAACATATCAGGTCATGATGCTTTACAATTAGCAATTCCTGTTATTAGTATTATATTAGTTTCTTGATCTTTATCCAGGGGATTCGCTGGAGGGTATGTGTTTATGAAAAGGTGGAAATAAAGGATGAGAAAATTTAAACTGAGAAGCCCTGCATACAGAACAGAAAAGTTAAGAACATTTTTCAGATGAATTATAACCAGAGCCTAGTTTAGTTTAGCCAGAATATTAAAGGATTGACAAGTCCCTAGAATGGAGGTTCACAAAGATGAAGGAGGGTTTGGCTATCTCCAATAGCACTGGGAGAATCAGAGGACTCCTAAGATGGATATCAGAGACATGAAAGGTGCAGAAGATAAAGACTTGACACTTGTTTAGGCCTGTGCTCACAATCCCAGTTGTGTAAGGGGTCTGTCATGCACAGATAAATGCTATTTCCATGGGGAATAATGAAAGAGCTTGAGATCTTGTGGGTACTTGTGTCCCAGGAAAAGGGCAGACATAAATGAGGGCTCAGAGATGGACACAAGGCAGGCAGGCTATTCTCATTCCCAAAATGACCCTGTCTTTCCAGCTCTCTCCCAAAATGACCCTGTCTTTCCAGCTCTCTATGATCCAGCATGGCAGAGAAGTCATGTGCTCTGGGTAAAGGAAAGCACTTTTTACTCGAGAACAGAGGAGAAATCAAGTTCATTTTTGAGACTGATCCACAATGTCAGCCCACATTTGAAGATCTTAGAAAAAAGGCCCCATCCCTGGAAGTGTCCAAGGCCAGATTGGACATGGTTTGGAGCAGCCTGGGATAGTGGAAGGTGTCCCTGCCCATGGCAGGGGGTGGAATAAGATGGGCTCCAACCCAAACCATTTTCTGAGTCTCTGAAAAGCATGACAGCCTCTGAAGGGACAGTGTATTTCTAAGTTACTCTGGCTTCCTAGAGGATCTTGCAGAACATTCAGTATACCACAAGTTATTGATCAGAGAGCCCAATTCTGCAGAACTCAAAGACCTACCCCATATCCCCTCACTCCACTTGGTTGGCTGAGTATCAGCCTCCTGGGCTTCAAAGTGAGGGTGGAGTTCCTCTTATTGAGCTAGAGCAGCACTGGGCAGGGTGCTGGGGAGCAGTGCTGGCTGTGCCAGCAGGATTAGGAGTGTTCTCGGGAGTCAGCTTGACAAGAATACGAGCGTGTTTCAGCTTGGCAACAAAGGAGACTATCGATGCCAAGATTGCCTTCTGTATATCTTTTTTTCATAATGCACTGCAGGAGTCTGTGTTTTGACAATCTCTTTTTGTATTTCTCCCTATTTGTTCTGTGTATTTAATCAAAGATCCTAAAGAAACTCAAATGGCAAGGAGAAGAGCAAATCTTATTTTTTGTAAACATTATTATAATCTATTTCTAGAATATACCCTCTTTCAAAATCTAATATTTAAGGATAATTATTAGATCAAACCTCCTACTGATATGTTTCCCAAGAACAAAGAACATTTATTTAGTGAATATGGTGTGTCATCATTTCAGTTAGTGAGTTCATGAATCATTTAAGTTGCCCTAAAAAAATTAGTATTATAGAGGCTGTAACTTAATGGTTTCATGCAATCACTGAAGTAGTGTAAAAGCTGTTTAACACTAATAATAGATAGATTCTTCAGTCAGCAGGGTAGTCTGACAGGATTTTACAGATGAAATCAGGTCATTTTCATTAATTCTTTGAAGACATTTTGTTAGTTTGGTCTTTGTTCTTTCATTGCCCTTCCTTTTCAGTTTTGTTTCAGTATCCCTGCTGGTACTATCAGTGATGTTCAAGATGTAGAGGATATCAAACGCTGATGACTTTCATAAAGGAGAAAAAAATTATCAAGATTTCTTTTAGTTACTGAAGAAAAATTTTTTTTTTTTTTTTATAACTTGAATCAAGTTTTCAGTGCTTTTGTTTGAGCCCCCATGTTGTTGTTTTCTCTTACTGCTGCTAGGGCAGTAGCTGTCTCCAAACAGAATGGCTTTCAGGTTTTTCTTTTGGACCATATGTTAAATCTATATGGGTGGCATGTTATACAGAAAAAATTACTGAGTAGCACAGAGACCTTCACTGTATAAAAAGCCAGTGATATTAGTTGGAGTGTGTGATTATTTGTATAAAAGGGCATTTGTGCCTTTTCCATGCAGAAAAAGAATAACTGACACTGAATGTGCTCACTCAAGAATTTTTGTCATTTTCTTCTACTATCATTAAGTTAAGGTTGGGTCAATATCTCTGAATCCAAATCTTACTTGTCTTCTAGCTCAGATTGATTGATTCTACAGGTTTTCACAGTCATTATGCTGGTTGTGATTTTTTTTTTTTTTTTTGTAGCTACAGGTTCATTCCAGCAGAGACCCTTGTGAAGAAAAGCAATACTTCAAAATAATGTCTCGTTGCTCAGTTCTGCCTAGAATCCCAATATGATTGTTATGGATAACAGTGTTCTTAAGGTCAATAATGGCTCTGTATCTCAATGCATTTTCTGATACTCTCACTCTCTACTTTATTTATGCAGCCTGAGAAGAGAAGATATTGTTACTGACCAGACAATTAGATATATATAGACCTCTGAAAAATGCACATGCAGAACCCACCAGAAATTTAGAAGTTGTGTATGCAGGTCTTGCATGCATCCAAGAGACAGAATCTGGCTTTGAGGAGTGAATGTTAATTTCTCGAGGGAAAAGCATATATAGAGGTTTTGACTTATATGAGTAACATAATTTAAAATCAAAACAGAAGAGGCACTACCAAATAGTCAAAAAGAAAGCAGAATCTGAGACCTGAGGAAATGTAATTGATTAATCTAAACTAAATATTTGTGTTTCAGCTAATTCTGAACTATATCCTTACAGTTCTTGAACTATAACTAATATAGATTGGATTGGATGCTTTACTAGGAACTCAAATACAATATCATCTTTGCTTCCTGATATATATGCTCTAATAATAGAAAGTAAATAAAGACATTGGTTTATTATCAAGTCACATCTAATTGTATTTTATTTAAACTATATCTTTAGCCATTTACACAAATACTGGCTACAGATATTATTATTATTATTATTATTATTATTATTATTATTATTATTATTTTATTAATATTATTATTATGGCTACACCTTAGACAGCATAAGCAATCTGATAACCTGCATTAACAAACAGAATGTGGCCTTTTGTCTACATTTCATGTATTTACCCATGCAAAATAAATTTTAAAAATAATAAGTTCAAGTGATTAAAACAGAATACATTGGATTCAAGCAAATAAGCAAGAGACTGATCATTTTCAGAGATACTTCAGTTTCAAGACTCAGGAATCTCATTGTAGGGGAGAAGCAGGTGAACTCACGGCCCTGCAGGGTAATTATTCAAGGCCTGCTAGCCAAGGGTATGTTGAAGATGAAGGCTGGAGGGGAGTGCCTGCACATAACAGAAAGAAAGCTCCTCTTCCTCCTCCTCACCTCCTCAGAATTTAACAAGTAGGGCTGGCACCTCCTATACCAGGCATGAGGCTCTGGAACTAGAAGGCCAGACAACTGGTCAGGTGGGCAAATGTCCTTCTGTCATTGTGGGGCCTCCTAAAACACCACCACCTGTACACTAAAAACACCTGGATGGCAGCTTTTTGGAACTGGTCCTGTGGGAGCCAACTTGGAAAGATGCCCTTCTGGATCTGCTGCTTGTCTGCAGCTGGGATTTTGTGAGCAAGGTGGAGGTTGGGGCCGTCTTGGCCACAGCAAGCATGGAGTTGTTGGGTTTAAAATCTCTGGTGGCAGGAGGATAAATGCCAGCAAAACCTCAGCTCTGGCCATGAGGAGAGCAACATCAGGCTGATCAGGGGACTAGTGAGCAAGGTCCCCTGGGAAAATGTTTTAAAGGGGCTGGGCCCATCAGCACTGCTCAGTTTTGCTGGTCAGCAATTCCCAAATGCTGGAAATCAAAGAGATGAGGCAGAAGACCTGCTTGGCTGAACAGAGATCTTCTCTTGGAAATAAGGCTAAAAAGGAAGGCGTGGAAGCAGAGTCAGATGATGTGGGGAGAATAGAGAGGTGCTGCTTCCCATTGTGGGGAGAAAATCTGTGCAGCCAAAGCTCAGCTGAAGTTGAGGCTGCTGGAACTGTCAGGGAAAATGAAACTATTTTTTTCAAATACATTACTGGCAAATGGCAGAGTAAAAATACCATTGGCACATGATCACCTCACAAATTGGGACAGGGACAAGGTAGAGGTGTTTAATGCCTTCTTTCCCTCTGTTTTCAACACGGGTGATGGAGCCAGAGAGTTTCAGTGCTGTGATCTGGAGGATTCTCTGTCTGTGAGAATGATCAGCTCCAGTCTACCCTGAACTTGTGAGGGATCTGCTGCTCCAGCTGGATCCCTACAGATCTATGGGGCCTGGTGGGCTTCTTCCAAAAATTCTCACAGAGCTGCTGATGTCATTGCAAAACCTCTCATGAAGTTTTTTGATCAGTCTTGGGAATCCAGAGAGGTCCCAGCTGCCTGAAATATGGCAAGTGTTCTGCTGATATTCAAGAAGGACAAGAAGGAGGACCCTGGAAACTACAGGCCTGTCAGCCTCGCTTCAGGGCCTGGTAAAATTATGGAGAAGGTTATTCTGGGAGATATTGAAAAACACCTGGTGGACCAAACAGTCATTGGTCACAGCCAGTATGGCTTTGTGAGGGGAAAGTCCTGCTTATCAAACCTGATTTCCTTTTATTTCAAGGTGACCCACCTGGTTGATCAAGGGAAGCCTGTTGTAACATTTTTGGATTTCAGTAAAACTTTCCAGACTGTCTCTTCCAGGATCCTTCTGGACAAAATGTCCATGCCACAGCTGAATAAACATATCATGAAATGGGTGAGCATCTGGCTCACAGGTCAGGCATAAAAGGTTATAGTGACTGGGATGACATCAAACTGGCAACCTGTCACTAATGGGGTTCCACAGGGCTCCATCCTTGGCCCTGTGCTCTTCTAACGTCTCCATTAATGACCTGGACATCGGACTGAAAGGAATACTCAGCAGGTTCACAGATGATATGAAACTGGGAGGAGCTGTTTGACTCCCTTGAAGGCAGAAAGGCTGCAGAAAGTCTTCAACAAATTATAGAGATGGGCAATCACCAAACACATAGAAAAGGAAGGTTCTGCCCCTGGGACAGGGCCCCACTGGCTGTGTGTATGGACTGGGGAGCAAGAGGCTGGAGAGCAGCTGTGGGAAGAGCCCTGGGGGTCCTGGTCCATGGGCAGCTGGAGCTGA
The DNA here is from genome assembly GCF_024509145.1 of Vidua macroura. Classification (NCBI taxonomy): domain Eukaryota; kingdom Metazoa; phylum Chordata; class Aves; order Passeriformes; family Viduidae; genus Vidua; species Vidua macroura. The sequence goes on from NC_071579.1 coordinate 6,473,123, forward strand.
GTCAGCAGAGCCCTGGCAGCCAGGAGGGACATCCCTGTCCTGTCCTGGGGGGCACCACGCCCAGCACAGCCAGCCAGGCCAGGCAGGGATTGTCCCACTCTGCTCTTGGGTGGCCTCACCTTGAGTGCCGGGGGCAGTTTTTGGTGCCACAATATAAAAAAACATTCTGAACTATTTAGAGAGCATCCAAAGGAGGGCTTTCCTTGAGGGGAAACCTTATAAGGAGTCTCTGAGGGCAGCTGGTCTGTTCACCTGGAGGAGACTGAGGAAGACCTCACTGCAGTTACAACTTCCTTGTGAAAGGAAGAGAAGAGATGGACACTGATCTCTTGTCTCTCATGACCAGGGACAGGACTTATGGGAGTGGCCTGAAGTTGTGTCAGGGGAGGTTTAAGTTGGATATTAGGAAATAATTCTTCCATGCAGAGGGTGGTGGGCTCTGAACAGTCTCCTCACAGAATGGGCATGGCCCCAAGGCGGCCAGAGCTCCAGGAACATTTGGACAATGCTCTCAGGGACAGGGTGGCATTGTTGGGGTGTCCTGTGCAGGGCCCAGAGCTGGACTCAAGGATCCTTGTGGGTCCCTTCCAAACTGGCAGATTCTGTGTTTCTGTAATGATGCTTTTGGTAGCAAATCACCAGGCTTGATGAATTACAATAAGTGGAAAATGTGTAGACTGCGGTGCTTGTTAATCTACTGATGTCTAGAACCCAAATATTGGTGATTATTGTGAGAATGAATCAGTGTGAATATGAATGCATGTGTTTTTATATATTCATGAGTATATATATTTCTGTACACATATATGTATGCATGTGCATGTGTGTGTATGTAGAGATACGTGGATATATCCATGCATAAATATAATGATAGATAAGGATGAGTAAAATAAATTAGTTTAATGAGTCACCTTTTTGCAGAGAGAAGAATATTGTTGATTAGAAAGACAAGCTTATATCCTCTGCAGTCTGGTGTCTGAATAGGAGCCTTTGGCCAAGGCATTAATGAAACTTGCTATGGACATTTGCTCATGAATCAGACGTCCAGAAAATCTCTGTAACCCTGGCAATGCCAAAAGATCTTTCCTGATTAGATCCTTGTATTAAAATGCCTATGGCAGAAACATTCTGTCACATCTTGCTGCATTTTCTCATGCTTTTGCTCAACTCTAGATTATGCCTTAAACTTGTCCATTAAATTTTAGCTGTGGCTACAATAGAAGACTTCTGAGAATCTGTAACTGAAATACATTACCATGAAACTTCCTTTTCCTTTTCATTAGCATGAAACTTATTTTTCATACAGGGGTGACCATGACTTTGCTGCATTTTTTTCTCTGTCTTTCCATATGATTCTGGATATAGTTAATGAAATTAGCCTTGACAAGGTACAGAAAAAATTAGGTGTGCATGTGACTACAGAAGCTCTTCATTTAAATCTCAGTTTTCCATAGATTCCTTGTGTGGTAATGTCATGGGAAATTCATATGCTATAGATTTTCCACCTGTACCTTCATTTCTAGATCCACCATGTGCTCATGTGTTGATGGTGCTAAGAGCTGTGAATACATGTTTGATAAATATTACCGGTGGTGCACAACTCCAAACTTTCAAAGAATCTGAAAGGAGTTGTTGTTGATCTCTGTGCCTAGAACTGCTTTGTTCCTTTGATATCTTTGCCTTTTCACTTTTTTTTTTTTTGGTGGTTTTGTTTGTTTGTTTGTTTTGTTTTGGTTTGGTGTTTTTTTTTTGCCTTTTTTGTTTTGTTTTGTTTTAGGCCTTGTATAGTGTCTGGAAGATATTTTTATTGCATTTGCCTTTGAAATTTAATATTCCTTTAAGTAGAACTATTTCTCATGTGATTGACTTCAAAGTTGCAACTGTTTACTTAGCATTCTGCCTGATGAAGTAATGGTTATGTCTATTTTTACTGCTGACTCCTTGGCCTGCATGAGCACAAATGTGTGCTTGTGTTCACGTTCTGAAGTAGCAGTTCTGTGTGACTTGGGTATGTGTTTCCTTGGCACCCAAACCATGAAGGAGTCTTAGAAATCAATATAATACATCAAACTCCCTGACACTTGCTCTTTCAAAGAGACAAAAACAATAAAAAAAACAAAATAAACAAACAAACTGTTCAATTTATTTTTAAAGTGATGGTCATTTTCCCATTCTATGAGATTGGTAAAATATGAATAACTTAAGAAGGAATTTTAACCATAGTAACTCATTGGAATTTAGACATAATTAACAAGAACTTTTAAACTTAAAAAGTTGTAAAGTAGGACATTAAAATGAAAGAAAAAGAATTGTACTTCTACTTTTAAAAATGTCTTCATGTACCAATTCTATATTTATGGGGAGACAAAATAAGATATACAATATATAAGTCATACTTATTTCACTCTATTTCTATTGTCTTCACAGTTAAACCATGAGAATGCCAAACCACGAGTGGGTTTGCAAGATGTTATATGGTTGTTGACAGCAATAAAACAAGCTTTATGTAGTATTTATGCTAAAACAAAGTGGGACTTGGCAAGTTTCTACAACACAAAAGCTGAGGTCATGCGACTCCTGTTTCTAACTCAGCTTACATCTTTGGAAATTCCTGTGTAAGGCTGATATGCACGAGTTACCATTCCTCTCTCCCTCAGAAGAATGAGTTCTGTCACAGGGACCGGACGAAAACAGTAGGCAATGGTCAGTTTTAGTTAAGTAAACTTGGTAATATTTCCAAATTTAGGGAACAGAATTTTTGAGAGAGGGTAGAGTGGAAGAGAGAAAGGTCCACCTATACATTACTAAATGAATTTGTGGCTGACAGCTCTATTTGAACAGCAGGTACCTGAGATGAAGTGTTTTTATCCTTGTGAAATATGCATTTCCCAGTTGTAAAAAGCACTTGTGCTTTGCTTCTCTGTTGTTCTGAGAGATCATCCTGAAATATGCTAACAAACCAGTAATTTCAGAATTTGCTGGTCTGGCAAGAAAGATCCCTTAAAGCCAATAAGATGATGGTAACCATCCCACAAGTGGAAAGGCCGCTGGAGTGATTGCCTGCTAACACGACCTGCTGAGTGCAGGGAGAGGAAAGTCAAAGGGCAAATCCAGGGCAAATCCAGGGCAAATCCAGAGAGCCAGCTGTTCTTGGAGTGCCAGAATGAACACAGATGGCTTTTCCACAACTTCCTGTCCCCTGGTTGATAGCTGATGATCTGACTGCAGCTTATCTTGCAGTCAAGGCATTTTTAAGAGGGTCATGTTTTGGCACTCACGTTAAACTCTGCAGAGACATTTTTGGCTGTGCCTTTGTGATAACATCATTGTGCCCACAATGATGTATGGTCATCAAATGTGAAAATAGTTTTAAAGTGTTTTGTGGCTTAATATGTCTAGAAATGGGTGAAATTCATTTGAGGAAATACAGTAAGTTAGATATATTCATCTGCCTGTAACACCTCCCTGTATCTGTAACATCTACTACCACAATGCTGATCCATGATTGTCACTTTTTAAGAAACCAGGTTAGATCAAATCTAGAATCAGACTAAATGGGAAAGATAGTATTCTTGACTGGTAAGGACCACTAATGCCGCTGACTTGAAAAAGCACAGAATGCTAAAAAATCACAGAATGGTTTGGGTCAGAAGAATCTTAAATCCTATCCTATTCTACCCCCTGCCATGGGCAGGGACACCTTCCACTATCCCAGGCTTCTCCAAGCCCTGTCCAACCTGGCCTTGGACTCTTCCAGGGATGGGGAAGTCACAACTTCTCTGGGTAACCTGTGACAGAGGTTTCTCCCTCTAGTCTTTTCTCATGAGACCCCACCTGGCACTTCACTCTGGGGTCCCCAACATGAGAAAGACATGGACCTGCTAGAGCTGCTCCAGAGGAGGCCACAGAGACACTCCAGGGGCTGGAGCCCCTCTGCTCTGGAGCTGGGGGTGTTAATCCTTGAGAAGATAAGGTTCCAGGGAAAACTTAGAGCCCTTTCCAGTGCCTAAAGGGGCTCCAGGAGGGCTGGAGAGGGACTTGGGACACAGGCCTGGAGTGACAGGACAAGAGGGAATGGCTTCCCTCTGCCAGAGGGCAGTTAGATGAGATATTGGGAAGAAATTGTTTCCTGTAAGGCCTTGGCACAGGTTGCCTAGAGAAGCTGTGGCTGTGGCTGCCCTATCCCTGGAAATGTCCAAGGCCAGGTTGAACAGGACTTAGAGCAACCTGGGCTAGTGGAAAGAGTCCCTGCCCATGGTAGGGTGTTGGAAGTGGGTGAGCTTTAAAGGTTTTCCAACCCAAAACATCTTGTGATTTTTATGATTCTCAGAAAGAATGCAAGAAGCTGGGCGGCTTTTATTATTCAAGCAATCAGACAATATCACCAGTTTTCCTCTGCACATTTACTACTAATCAATATGGTTCTCCACAGTTTATAATTTCATGAGATATATCACTGAATATCTTATCTGTTTGGTCTTAGCAAAATGTTCTGGAAAGTGCCCTACAACATATAACTCAGAATTAAAACAGCCCCTATGTTTTCTGCTTGCTGAATTAAATTATCATGCCACAGGGTTTGGTAATCCCTTTTAGTCAATGCTGCAAAGTAAAAAAGGAGTGAAATTAATAACTTCACATTACAAATGCCCCAGGCAAAGACACTTGTGTTATTTACCCTTTGGCTGTTACCAGGTGTTGAATATCAGGAATCATTCCATCTCTGTAACAACATTATGCAAAAATGACATGACCTGTGAATTAGTCTTGTGGGGTATTAAACTCTCTGTCTCAGATGAAGTAATCAACTTCTAGTTAAAGAAGAGGGGCTGAACTGACAAACTACAGAAATTTCTGGGTCTAGACTAGCATGAAATGGTATGTTGATCTTCATTGTAAATTGACAGGCATACAGAGGGAAATATATAAAAGTATAAATGTGTCCACTGTGGACTTGATGCTGAGACTAATCCAGCAAAAGGATTAGGATTTGGGATTTATTTAACTCCTTTCTAATACAAAGAGTGATGATGTTTTTCTCACTGATAGCAAATGGTAGAGTTTGGAACAGTACTGTGGAGATTTAATTCCCATGCTGTGAAATGAGGAACAGTCATGCTCCTCACAGGCAGAAGCAGAAAGTGAAGGCAGAAGCCTTCACAACCAGGGTGTTCAAGGACTACTCATTTACTTTTTATGAGATCAACTACTACTGAGTGCAGTAGAAAAGTGTTGAGGTGCTGGAGAGTAGGAAGGCCCTGCAGAGGGACCCAAACAGGCTGGATTGATGGGCAAACACCAGTGGTGTGAGGGTGAACAAGGCCAAGTGCCAGATCCCTACACTTTGTCCACAATAACCCCCTGCAGCCCCAGGCTGGGGCGGTGACTGAGAATCCCTGTCAGGAAAGGCCCTGGGGGTCCTGGTGCCAATGGCTGGACAGGAGCCCAGGTGTGGCCAGGTGGGCAGGAGGCCAATGGCCCCTGGGCCGTGCCAGCCCTGCTGTGGGCACAGGCCCAGGGCAGTGGCTGTGCCCTGTGCTGGCACTGCTGAGGGACCTCGAGAGCTGGGTCCGGTTCTGGGCCCTCGTGGCCACAGAGCCCTGGAGGGGCTGGAGCGTGTCCAGGGAAGGGAACGGGGCTGGGGAAGGGCTGGAGCACCAGGAGGGGCTGAGGGAGCTGGGAAGGGGCTCAGCCTGGAGAAAAGGAGGCTCAGGGGGGACCTTGTGGCTCTGCACAGCTCCTGACAGGAGGGGACAGCCGGGGGGGTCGGGCTCTGCTCCCAGGAACAGGGACAGAAGGAGAGGGAACGGCCTCAGGCTGGGCCAGGGGAGGCTCAGGTTGGCTATTAGGGAAAATTTCTCTGCTGAAATGGTATTCAGGCCCTGGCACAAGCTGCTCAAGGCAGTAGTGGAGTGCCCATCCCTGGAGGTGCTCACAGGGTGTGTAGATGTGGCACTTGAGGACATGGTTTAGAGGTGAACATGGTGCTGAGTCGATGATTGGACTTGATGGCCTGAGAAGCCTTTTCCACCGTTAGCAATTTTATGATTATATGATTTCTCTTGGGGTATTTCCAGGTTGGTTGAACACCTTTTTCATGCCAAATAAAAGTTTAAAGCATCTTTTTCACTGAAGTCAGTTAGTTAATTGTTTACTGAAAAGAAATACAACTTTGAGAATATGTGTGTGCAGATTTTGGAACCAATCTAGAACCAGAGAGGATGTTAGACACAGACACTGTGATCCCTCTGAAATAGTTTGTAGTAATTTCTGTTTTCAGCCATTTTTTAAATACTGATCAGCTTAAATGAACAAATTAAATTTCTGGAAGAAAACAATTGTCCATTGTAAACACCTCCTTTTTGTCATTTTTTCCTAATGTGCTCATGTCATGCTATGTAAGTTTTGTCAGGGTATTTGTGGTGGTATTTGTGAAAGGATTAGGTTTATTCTGTATCTCTTTCCACTATGGTGCCAGGTGTATTTGATGGTACAAGATGATTTTTAAAAATTTCAAATCTGGCAAAGCACAGAGTAATATATTGCTTGCTATCTGTAAAGCAAATGGAGTTCACCATTGCCATTTTACTGCAGTGCTTGTTCCTACATTTCTTTTTTAATTATGTTTTATTTTAATTTTCCTCTGTGTTATGGCCATCCCACAGTTGCAGTTTGCAATGGGAAAAGTGATTGAATATTACAGAATGGAAACTATCCAGTTCTGCTTTTGCTGAATTGGAGAAGTTAGTCAGATGTGTCAGATGAATAGCATAAATTCTGATTTTCCAGTTATGTATTTAACTGGTTTTGTAGGATGGGTGCTACTCAAGTGTGAAATATTCTTGTATATCACCGCTAAAGCACATGGCATTTTACATTTGCACATGCTTTGATTTCATGGTAAAGTACTAACAAAGGTAGGGGAACAAAGCTGGCTATGGTTTTTGTATTAGTCACTAATAGAAAGTGGCCCATGTAATTTCTCCTATATGCTAAGCCACCTCTCGCTGTCAATATAGACACAATTCGCCAATCAGCAGCAATAAAAGCTCTTTAATTGCATATTTTTGTTGCAAATATTTCTAAGTAAGCATGTCCAAAGTATAAAAAGCATAATTAAAATCTATAATTCAAGTATCTGGGTCCATTGATAGAAATACAGCCACATTTTAAATGAGCTTTAACAGTTTAATAGCTCTGTGCTTCAAAGAAAAGTAGATTAATACAAATAGCCTGCAAGGAAAGATAAAGGTTTAGATCTCAGCAATCTGTAAAACTTTGCATTTCTATGGAATCCAATTTCAGGCTGCACAAATAAAGTTAAGAGGATGAGTAAACTTACTGCATAGCATATTTTGTTATCCTAGCTATTGTTGCTCATTGAATTAAATTTGATCATTCTGCTGAAGTTCCATTTTTGCTTCATATTCCTCATGATACAGACATGTTCTTTGATGTTCTCTGAATGTCATTGAGGCTAATGCCATATCAATTAAATATGCTGTTTAAGTACTATTTTTTTCCCCACTAGTCAATCACTCACATTTTCTATACAGCTTAGCATTAGCATTCCGAAACAGATTTTCAAAAGAACCTCATATTTTCAAAAGACTTCAGACCTCGGTGTGACATTTTTTTATTTAGGTACCTAAGGAGAGTAATTGCTGTGCTGAAGAAGATGGCTTACCAGTTTCATATTAACTAGGATGGTTCCACTGTCATTAGTGGAAACTTGTGTGAATAGTTGACATGTTTAACAAGATTTTACCTCCTGGTTTGGTTTAGTAGGTTCAGATCTTGACTGCAAAAACTTTGCACTTGGGACAGAGAACGAAAGAGGAACAAAACAAATAATGATGTGAGGCTGTAACAATAAAAGAAAAAAAATCTCAGTCTGAGAGGAGGAAACCTTGAGGATTTTGTGAATTAGAGGAGTTTAATACATGGGACTGAATTACTTATAGGAGGTGGCAAAGCACTGTGGATTTGATGATTAGGGAGCAGGAAAGGACTTCGCAGAGCAACAGCATTGATACAGGGCTGTGAAATTCTGAGGTTCTTAAAAAGAACTTGTCGGAACCCAAGGTGTCCCTCAGACACTCTTGGATGTTCCGGGTCCAGGGCAGAAGCCTCTGAGACCCTGGCAGGCAGCCAGAAACCCCTGTGGTCTTGAGCTTGACCCATGGAACAATTTACCAACTTTGCAGGAAGAACAAGAAATCACAAAAGTTTAGATATCATAATAGAAGCAATCACAAAGTAAAAGGTAGGATTTTTGAGTGCTGTACAGGGGGGTTTTAGGCCTTGTACAGAGGGGTCTGAGTTTTGTACATGGGGGTCAGAGGTTCTAAGATGGAGGGATTTGGGCGTGCCCTGTCCTCCTTCTTTCTTCTTCCTATTCCCCATGTTCTTGGTGGTGTTGGCACTCACAGATTGGTTTAGAGTAGAAAGCCACTGTTCAACATAGGTAACAGGCATTGGGGAAAAACTATAAACATCTAATATGTAATGTGTGATATAAAAGATGGCACCAGCCCCTTGGGCGAGAGAGACAGAGACGGAGACAGAGACGGAGACAGAGACAGAGACGAAGGAAGACGAAGGGAGACGGAGAGAGACGCAGAGGGAGAAGGAGTCAGGGACAATGTCAGGGAGTCTGTGTGCCTTGAGATAACATGCAATAAACTGCCTTGAGACCAGACGACTGAAGACTACTGAGTCTTTCTTTGAAGGCACGGGTTGGAGGAGAGACTTTACCACCACCCGGAGTCACCCCAATCTGGGGGAAGGCTCCGGCAAGAAGTGAGGGAAAATGTACATGTGATTAGTTCAGATAATAGATCTAGTCAAATTCAAAAGGTTTCTTTCTGTGTTTTTTTCATAATATGAAGTGTATTGGTTCAATTTTATGTTGTATAGTTTATGTCATCCTGCTTAAAGTAAATTTTGCCATCAGTTTGTGGCACCGGATGACAATATATCTCTCACCTAAACCCAAACAATTTTCTTGTATAATTTACTAAAATGTTACTTTCTGTGTTGCCATTAACCAACTTTTGCTATAGAATTGGGAGATACCATTCCCCTCCAGCCTTCCTAAGGCTCTGAACACTTGGTGTTGGTTTCTGACAGTGGCACTGACAGTGATGCACTTGGCTTTCTTGCAAAGTGATTTCTTCACCCCATGTCAGATGTGGAAGAAAGCAGAATTCCTATTAATTCTGGTTTCTAATAGCATACCCTACCTTTGAGCAGCTGGAATTGGAAATTAACTGTTCTTCAAAGATATAAACTTATATCTCTAGGTTTTGTTATTATATTACATGCTGCCTATTATAGGTATTACAGTTTGTACTTATTTTATTTTAAAAACCCCAATCCAACAAGAAAAGCACTTCAGTTGTGTGGTGATGTGTTTGTTTCCTTTCTTTTGTGAACTGTGCTTTTTCTTAAACATTCTGGACTAATCAAGAAATATTTTGGAGAGGATAAAAATATTTTGTCTGAAATTTTACTGTTATCTACTTGTGAAACCTGTGCTTCCTTTACTCCCACCTTATAGGTGGATCTCAGAAAAAAAAATCTTCACTGGAAGGGTTGTAAAGCATTAGAACAGGTTGCCAGGGAAGTGGTGGAGTCACCTTCCCTGGAAGTGTTCAAAAAACATTAGATGTGGCACTTAGAGACGTGGTTTAGTGCTGGGCCTGCCAGTGTTATCTTAATGGTTTGACTCAATGATTTTAGAGGGCTTTTCCAACATTAATTCTTCCATGAATCTATGATTCTATATTTTAGAAGCTGTGCTCTGTAATGCATCCCATACCAAGGGGGTAGGGAGCATTCTGCATTAACAGTGCAGCAGAGCAAAGGCAGGAGAAAGTCATGCACCTCTTGTTCTACTTTTTAGAAGAAATCCCCATGTGGAAAAGAGGGATTAAAACACCCCTAAGAAAAATGACAGCTGAAAGACAGTGTAACAATCTTTCCTATATATGTTAGTGAATATGTGCTCAAATGGGGATTGTTTAAGCTTTGAGTTTTGCCAGATGGGTTCTAGAGCTGGATTCAGCTGTGTTAGTTGTAGAGGGAACTGTGGATAGCTTGATTGGAGAGCTCACAGTAAAATTCCCTCATATGGTATATTTTTCTTCTTCTGACTGGCTGTAATTGTCACTAAAGAGTCAACCTTTGTTCTTATACTGAGTGAAATTGAGCTGGGCTATTCCTTACTTGGATACTCATTTGTAAATTAGATTACAGATGCATTTGTAGCACAACTCAATAACTGGGTGCAAAAATGACAAATTTGTGGGTTCCTGATACTGGAGCATGAGCAGATAAAAGGAAACTTGTCCTCCTCTGCACAGTATGTGTCTTATAAGGCCAATGTGGGCCATAAAGAAAGTGCTCTGCCAACAAACCATGCCTCATTAGCTGAGACCAGTCTTAAAAGATTGATCTTGAGCTTTCTTAAACTGAATTCTGCAGGTCAGATCTTTTTGGGAAGAGCAGAACTGAGGTGTCCCAGACTTCTGCTAAGAAAGTGTGAGGACGAACAATGGGTTTGTTTGATTTGAGTGAGATTGGTGCTGTGCTGGGGACTAACCAGGTCAAACAGAAATGTTGGTCAGGTCAATCAAGCTGTAGAGATGTAAATTTATTTTTTCAAGATAAAATTTATCTTGAAAAATATGATTTTTTAAGTGTTTTTTTCACTGTTTATTGACAGGCTTTCATGATTTTCTCTGTGAGGAGCATGCTGACATCTTCCTAATCACAATATTCTATAATGTACTTGTTCTGAAATTCATTTTCCAGTTTGAATGTATACATGTGTGTGTATTTGCATACACATACATAAAATTTTCCATCATCCTCCCTTCACAGGATGCTTTAGGTGGGCTTTGAGAGCATCCTGCCTTCATATTTACTGTTCATGTGTCTGTGGGTAAATGTGAGAAAGTTCTGGACTTCTCTGATACTAGCTGAATACCTGAAATGTTCCTGAATACCCTTTGCAGTAAGCATGTATGCAAGTATTAACATCACATTTGTGTGTGCAGAGGGGTTTGAAGAGAACCAATTTTGAGGGATGTTTTACATGAACTTAGACTAATGGCTTCATGCAATCACTATGATAACATCAACAGCCAGATGAAATGCGAGCTTACTCATCTGTTTCATCTGTTTGCTTCAAAAAGACATGTAGAATGTAAATATATGGTGTCATATCAGAGGCTGGAGCTCAGCTGTTCCCCTTATCTAAAGAGTGCATGATCAGCCTGTGGATATTTGCATGTTCATCTGTTCTCAATCTCCAAAACTGATTTGTAAATCGTAGTGGGTCATTAGCCAGAGTAAAGAACTCTTCAACATTAATTCATAAATACCCTCAGGTACTCTAAAGCATTTCCTCCAAAAAACAGAAGTCAAAAAATGTGCCAATATCACACCTTTGTTGAACTGCTTTAGGTACTGTCAGGACTGACATTTTATTTGGAGATCTGGAAAACAGAATCAGATCCCTGACTGCCATCTCTCTCTCCCTTTATGGAACAGGTTAAAATGCTGAGAATGATCTAATTCAGAATATCAAATATTCAATGCTGGTAATTCCAACAGTTACAGAGCTTTCCTCCAGTGTCTTTCTGCCATTTAAAAGTAAAGTAATACTGACAAAATGCTGAAATAAATGTATTAACATTTCTATTTACTTTCTTAGGTTAACTTCAAGTAAGAAGTTGAGACTGATAACACACAGAGAGAAATAGTTACAGCAAATCCCAGAGAAACCAAGTTTATTAAAATTTTCTTTCTTCCAAATAGTCAAGCTGAAGAATGCCAAACACTGCATTATGCAATGGTTTTAGTTCTACCTGAAAGGAAAGGGAATATCACTATATAGCCACAGCTTCAGAAGTGATGCTGCTGTAACCTGTTATCCTCCCCCAAATCCCTAGATATAGATTCTTCACTGTAACCATCTGGATGCAGCTTCCTGGAGGTTTTTCTAAAACACACTTTCACCTAACAGTTGAATTTAAATATAGCTTCTCTGTTGCAGGCTTGAGGGTTAAGTGTCATTTCAGTGTAACAGTCAGCATATGGTGCCTGGCACAGGGAGAAAGAAAATTGAAGTCGAAGCCAAGCTGTCAGGAAGCTGCTGCATGTCTCTAAGATAAACTGCAGAGTTTCTGCAGTGCTTCAGGGCTCCTTCCTGATATTTATATCTGTATTTGACACTTTTGGAGTGGTCACAAGGTGTCCTTGGAGGGCAAAGAAAAAATTACTCAAAAAATTCTGGTTTGCTGGCATATGTAATTAAAAAGCAGTTGAGACTATTACTGAAATTAGTGAGCAGCTCTTTTAAACTGCAAACTTGGATGAAGAGAGAGGGTTTTGAGCAGAGGGATCCCTCTGAGCAAGGCTCATAGGTGTGCTTGCCCATCTGGCCTCCAGATTTCACAAACCTCTTAGGGACAACAGGTGAAAGGCCAGGTTAGACCCAAGGCAAGCCTTTGTGTTTTCCATCTATCTTCCCTTCTAAGGCAACCTTTTTCCCTATTCTGCTTCTTTTCACTTTGGTTTACTTAAGAAAACTGGCTTTTAGCAGAGACAGTAAATCCAACAGAAGGGGATGCTGCTCTTGTAAGGGAAAGAGCATTGCCAGGCTTTGCTAAATCATTACAGCATCCCTACAACTTATCTCTTGTGTAGACTGGATGGAAGAAGTTTCCCAGAAATCCTGTGGCACCTGCCCCATCCCTGGAAGTGTCCAGGGCCAGGTTGGATGGGGCTTGGAGAAAACCTGGTCTAGTAGAAGGGGCAGGGGGTGGAACTGAATGAGCTTTGAGTTGCCTTCCAATCTAAAGTATTCTCTTCACAAGATTTAATTCTGAAACCACATGAAAATTTTCTCAAAATTATTTCATTTTAGGCATCATTTGAAACATTGACTTGTTGAGAGTTAAATATTTCTGTATGAATTACACATAACTCTCTCCTATGTTTTTTTTTTTTCCATTGCTCTTCCTGGTAGTTTTGGGAATTATCTAATTCACTATGAAAGTATCAAAAAGCATGAACTTAATATGGCTTAATGACTAACAAAAGCAAATGTGTATATGAAAGATGTTTTGAGATTCTGTAGGGGTTTAGATTGTGAGAAGTAGTCACAATCCTGATCAAAAAGTAATTAAAATACTAATTTCAGCTACCCTCCAAAGAGAATAGTCTTCCACCCTGTTTGCGTTAGTTTAGATTTTCATTTTTTAAAACTCCTATAGTTTAAGAATTAAAAAACTCACATCAACCAAACCAATTATTTGTGTTGTTGAGATATTAACACACTTCTTCTGACCATTATTGTATGAGTCAGTAATCAGCATGACTCAGAGCTGTATTCATCCCTGTTGTTCCTGAGACTGAGGTAATTATGGTGATACTTGGGAATAAAAAAAGGTGATGGTTGTAGGTCACTTCTGACTGAACTGCTCTAGTTCTAAGTACTCTAATCTGATCTAATGAATTTCCTTCCTTCCTTCCTTCCTTCCTTCCTTCCTTCTTCCTTCCTTCCTTCCTTCCTTCCTTCCTTCCTTCCTTCCTTCCTTCCTTCCTTCCTTCCTTCCTTCCTTCCTTCCTTCCTTCCTTCCTCCTTCCTTCCTTCCTTCCTTCCTTCCTTCATCCTTCCTTCCTTCCTTCCTCCTTCCTTCCTTCCTTCCTTCCTTCCTTCCTTCTTCCTTCCTTCCTTCCTTCCTCTTCCTTCCTTCCTTCCTTCTTCCTTCCTTCCTTCCTTCCTTCCTTCCTTCCTTCCTTCCTCCTTCCTTCCTTCCTTCCTTCCTTCCTTCCTTCCTTCCTTCCTTCCTTCCTTCCTTCCTTCCTTCCTTCCTTCCTTCCTTCCTTCCTTCCTTCCTTCCTTCCTTCCTTCCTTCCTTCCTTCCTTCCTTCCTTCCTTCCTTCCTTCCTTCCTTCCTTCCTTCCTTCCTTCCTTCCTTCCTTCCTTCCTTCCTTCCTTCCTTCCTTCCTTCCTTCCTTCCTTCCTTCCTTCCTTCCTTCCTTCCTTCCTTCCTTCCTTCCTTCCTTCCTTCCTTCCTTCCTTCCTTCCTTCCTTCCTTCCTTCCTTCCTCATCCTTCCTTCCTTCCTTCCTCCTCCTTCCTTCCTTCCTTCCTTCCTTCCTTCCTTCTTCCTTCCTTCCTTCCTTCCTTCCTTCCTTCCTTCCCTTCCTTCCTTCCTTCCTTCCTTCCTTCCTTCCTTCCTTCCTTCCTTCCTTCCTTCCTTCCTTCCTTCCTTCCTTCCTTCCTTCCTTCCTAACTTCCTAACTTCCTAACTTCCTAACTTCCTAACTTCCTTCCTAACTTCCTTCCTAACTTCCTTCCTTCCTAACTTCCTTCCTAACTTCCTTCCTAACTTCCTTCCTTCCACTTCCTTCCTAACTTCCTTCCTCCCTCCCTCCCTTTTCAACAGAAAACACTTGCAGTTTTGGGTAAACATCGAGAAACTTCTCCCCTAACCTCTCCCAAACCACAGTGAACACCACTTCTGTCTTTATGAAAACACAACTTTTCATGAAAGAAGGAAAAATGAAACCATGTGAGGAAGACACACAAAAGCATTTTCCTATTGAAAAGAGTTTAAAAGCAGAAAAATCCTTGTCCAGCTACATTGTTCATTTCTTGCAGATAAAGGATTCTCCACTGTATTATCTTCAGGATATTCCATTGTATTTTCTTTATGTATGGCTCAAACATATCTGCTTTATATGATGAAAAAACAGTCAGTGGTATATGTATGTATTCTGGGAGATTTAGCTCTGTGGGTTTAAAAGAGTAGGCTCAGGTCTTTCTGCATTAAGTTTTAGAAAAATGCTGATTTATACAGCTCATTAAGGGTCTCAAAACTAACTTCTAACTGAGAAAATATGGGTGACTAAGCTTATATACCTTTGTTTGAAATAGATTCAGAGTCCACGGCTTAAAGTGCTTTTTGCAACTGAGAAAACTTCTGCCCAAATCCCTTTTTCCTTATAGATTCATTGTGTGACCATGCACAAATCCTTTAGCCTGCTTTGCCACAGATAAAACCAATTTCCTGCCTCACAGGAATCTGTCAGAAGGAATAAATGTAAATGTGCCCAGGTACTGTGGCAAGGGTAGGGGGTGTGGAAATTAACTGAGCACCACTTTTGCTCAATCTGAACTTGTTTGACCTTTCTCATTTAAAATTTTACTTTTGTATAGGTTTAAGGGGATTGTTTCCTGCATGTGTGTATGTGTGTCTTCTCATCTGAATCATCTAGAAATTAAAAACATAGTAGGAGGCAGTAATAGTGATTATAAATTGAGTTTATGATGAACAAGTTGCACTTTTGTTAGCACAGAGGGATGAATTTCTCTTCTTCAAAACCATAATCTTGCATGATTTAGTCCTTGGTTTTACAGCACTGTTGGGATTTTCAGTGTACTGTAGTGTCTTATGCGTATTGCAGGTGTGATTTCTACTCAAGGTCTTCTTTGCTCTTTGTAGAAGGAAAAGCAAAGTGATGGATGAAAGATTTAAGGACAAATTGTACAATCCTTTCACCCACCAAGAAGTAGGATCTGGTTTCTATGTGATGGCTTTGTGAGATGTGAGCTGCAGATGTGCTTCTAAAACAGCTCCACACAGATCTCTTGATCAAGCTCTTGGAACAGACCATGGTGAAGTACAGGGTCAGAAGGCAGAAAAAGCCTGATTAAAGTTTTCCCTGGACTAAAAGGAGGAAGAAGAAGGAAGGTTTATCCCCAAACCTGGAAGCTTAAAAGAACAAAGGAATACTATGGATTATCCAATAAAGATTAGTTTCCAATTTCACCTGGCCACAGAAGAATTTGTAGGCATTTCTTGGACTCCATCACTATATTCAATGCCTTTTAGCTGCAAATAAGATTAACATTCAAAGTGCTTAATTTATGATTGGATATACTTCAGGAGAGAGCCTGCTGTTCAGCCATGGTTCCTGGGATAAAAACCTTCACTCACAGGAGAAGGAGGAATCTTTAATACACAAATTGTGGGGCACCACTCATTGCCCTGCACTGTACTAGGTCAGATCAGATGCATTCCACAGTCCCTCTTGACCTTAAAACATATGGATATAAGAATCTCTGAAACAGTGGTGCTTCTTGCCCACAGATTATATCACCCTGTCACTAGAAACGAGGTGTTTCTTTGACAGTCTGTGCAGTGAGAGTAGCTGCTGCACTTTCCACATCTTATAACAGAGCATGTTGCACTTACCTTCCCTCCACTATTTACACTGCCTTCATCCCTGAAATCACCACATAGGGATTATCTGAATCTCACTTTTCCCCCATGAATCATTTGAGACAGCTGGGGGTTGTCATCATGTGTTTTTATTTTGGCATGTTAAAACACAGGAGTCAACAAATATGTATAAAGCACTACAGGCAAGACAAATTTTAACAATTTACATCCAGTTCTTTCACTGTGTTCACCTTTTGTAAATCTGCTTGTTAGACACAGACAAGGTGATGACAACTGTAATAAAGTCACTCCAGGAAAGTTTCTCTCATTGATCTACTTGGACAAACAACAAGGATCAAGATTTTGCAGTATGACCTCTTAACAATCTTGGAGACAGTCAGTGAAAGGGAAAAAATGTGAATAAGAGGTAAGGCACAAATACAGTTCTTCAGGAAGGTGGAGAAGATTGGCAAGTGGCTTTTGTAATCGCCATCAAAATTTGACTATTGCTTCAGCAAACCTAGTAAATGTGAAGGAATGGATCTGGGGAAGAACTATTCTCCCATATTAAAAATAGACTTCAAATTCTGGAGTGAACAGTTTAAATATAAAACTGTTTGTGAATGAAAAATCCATTGAAGAATTATTCAGTTCAGCTGAAGGTCTTTATTGTATTTTTAAAATGTTGAATTTTGACATTTTCACCTCATTACTCGCACCGTTTTCCAGATGATTTAGGAATATGCTGAACAAGAGAGATCCATGTGGGATGCAATAATCTTCTCGCTTGTGCACAACCCATCATTATTTCCCCTATATGTGTTTCCTATCTTTTAGCAATCCACTAGAGGATCTTCTCTCTTGTCCCATTGCACCATGGCTTCTTTAGGAGATTTTGGCTCGGAAACTTCTCTAATGCCTTTGGAAAGCTGTGTACTCTAAAATGAAAGAGAAGCTGTTTCTGTTGGGATAGAGGAAGGAACACCCTCCCTCTGGTAATCCCCTCCAGAAGAGCTGTAATGGGACCAAGCACAGCCAGTATGATTACTACAGGAAAATCATCAAAGCCTGCCCATTTTCCTCTCCATACAGCAGTGGTATCCTGGGACAAATCCTGCCACAGGCAGAGCAACTATTTGTGCCTCACCAGAGACATTTTGCCTAACACTCCCTTGCTGCTGTTGATCAGATCCTGTTCCTATTTTCCCAGTGCCTTTCATCACAGCTCACACCCTAAGCAGTAATAAACCTTCATCCCCTGAACCCACACAACCCAAATTCCTGGGTTTAAATCCTGAACCAAACCGAGTAGTCAGAGCTAGGTGAGCACGTGTCCTCACAGCCCCCTCTGATCACATCTGTCTCATTTAATTTGTAGCTGTGTCAGATTTAACCTGTAAATGAAAAGTGAAAATTGAATTTCTAGCGTTACTCAGTAGGCAGGCCAGGTTGCCTGTGGGCTTGGTGGCAGATGTGTAGTAAAAGAGGCCTCAGTACCTTTCCAGTGCCATTTATGGCACACAGAAATCCACATGACCCTTGGAATGCTGACAGGGGTACCTGCTGTGAACAGAGAAAGAAATCAAAAACACTTACATGGAAGGTGGGGTGTCTTTCTTCTCCAGGAAATTTCCTGGGATAATAGTCTTGGATAATACAAAGAAACTACACCGAACAAGTACAAGAAGGTATAGTGGAAAACACCCAGATATTTTCATGTACCCTTTGATCCTGGTTAAAAGCTGGTATATGGGTTTTCTACAACAGTGTGAAAAAATTGCATGATGACAGTTTTTACAGGCTGAGTTGTTCTCATGTTTTTATGTGATAGATTTAGAAATGTCTTTTTAAAATGAGCCAACTAAACCTCAATTTTGATGCGAAATTTATCCTGGAGTGGTCAGGCATTTTTTCCAAAGCAAAGCGTTTGCTTTTGTTATATCAAAATGTCAGTTAGTTTTTATTTTGCATGTTATTCTCAGTCAGAATATCATTCATATGGTACACAATGATCTCACTGGATAGAAATGTATTCCATCTTCTGGATGTGTAAATGAAGTTGTAGTTTGGCACAAGCTGGGCCAAAACTCGTGTTGTTGCTGTCTTGTGCCTTTTTCTGCCTCCAAGGGGGTACTTGTGGCATTAAGTTAGTCCTGTATTTAAAATATCATAGAGGTAGGAGAGAAGACAAGGGTAAAGAAGGGCTAAGAAAATGTGACCCAGCAATTTCTTGGGAAATTAATATTTCATCTAAAAAGCCGCAGTGCTCTCCCAAGTTGATGAATGTGATGTGTCCACTGGGAGTGGCCTTTTGATATTTTCTGTTATCTGTTAGCTTGCCAAAACTGATTAAATTATTCTTGAAGTGTTCAAGGACATATTGGACAGAACCTCAACAAGCTGCTCTGGTGGAAGGTGTCCCTACCCATGGCAGGGGGTGGAACTGGATGGTCTTTAAGGTCTCTTCCACCCCAAACCATTGGTGCTGAGATTCTGCATTATAATGCTGTACAATAATATGTTTGCATAGCTCTGGGGCACAGAATCAATGACAAAAACCATAAGGAAGACAGGAAATGAGCATGGAAAATGCTGCATAAACTTCCCATGCACATCAAGCTGCAGCTCTGCCTGTCTATCAGCCTTATGCCCTTCTTGCTTCAATGGGGAAACATTGCCAAGTTCATGGGATCATTCCACAGGCTTTGAGTGCAAGTCGTAGAATCCCCTTGTAGAATCATAGAATCCTCTTGTAGAATCACAGAGTGGATTGGGTTGGAAGGGACATTAAGCCCATCCTGTTCTAACCCCCTAACACCTTCCACTAGACCAGGGTGCTCTAAGCCCCATCCTTGAACACTTCCAGGATTCCAAGTCCTTCACTAAAAACAGAAGGCAGGATATCTAAAAGTTCAAGAGATAATGCACAACTAGATCCATGGAATATGCTGTGACAAGATAGTAGAAGGGGAAATATCTATGTGAATATTTCTATGAGAAATCACGACAGCTGTTTTCTAACATAAACTTGAATGTTCATATTTTGATTTTTAAGCTGGTAAACAACGGGGCAATGAAGAAATTTGCTTCCATGGTAAAGCACTGCACAATTAAACCTTCTCGGTTGAGTGCTGAATGCCTTCAGCTTCCAGGGAAGCTGAATAACTCACAGGCTTGCCTTCCCTGCCAGATGCTTTGTAGATGTTAATCCACCCTTCTGTGAACCATCCACTCTACCCCAGCTGGAGGTGGGATACCGAAAACACAGGGAAAATAGCAAGTTAAACCATGGTCATTTCCTATACTTGCACTCAGATGTGTGACAGGACAGATCAAGGAAATGCATTTAAGAGAGTAACGTGTAATTAATTTCTATTTTTTCCTCCTAATATTAATATTATAAATTTACTGTCTATTTATTGATTTTATTTAGCTCATTTAGAACTTTGAAAGTGACAGACTACTTAAAAAATCGTTCTAAATGATCAAAAGAGCAAGCTTGGCAACACATGCAGACTCTTTCCTCTAGATCCAGTTGCTGTGTTTCAAGGGCACTGCTGAGAGAGGTGCTGTGGGGAATGGGAGAAGAGAGTACAAGGGAAGAGCATAAGGCCAACCTCAATTCCCGAAAGGCTTTTTGTCCTGGTAAGAATCCCAGCCAGATGTAATCCAGGACTCTTACTGAAAAATAGAAACCGAAGAATCAGAAACAGGAAAGGGTTTTATTTCTGAGCCAGCTCGTGTTGGGTTTTAAGTTACAGCCTGGGTGGGGTGAATTTCACCTTACAGCTTTAGCTCCAGCAGGAGAAAAGCAAATAAAGGGTCTATCAGCTGCCAATTTTCAGTAGAATGTTTCACTGATAAAATATTTTTATTTTGAATCATCATCAACTTTCAAACTTTCACAAGTATTGAACTTTACTCAGACTACCTTATGACACATCAGCAGGTATGTTAAAGGAGCCCTTGACCTGGGAGGAATTAATATATCACTAAAACATATGAATTCCACTGTCCAACCAGTAATATTTATATTTTCTGCAGAAACCAGCTTTTAAGGTATTTTTCATCTTTCCTTTCCCTCTCTCTTTTCCTCTAAAGCTTTAGAATTTGATATCTGTCCTCCTCTAGCTAAACAATGTTTTATCTGGGTGTTGAGATGGAAATATACAGATTTTAAATAGAAGAAAAGCTGTTTACAGGCGTTAGATTTGCCTTGCTTTCCAATCTGTGCTGCAAAAAGCAATGAAGCTTACTCAAAGTATAAAACAACATTTGCCTTGGACATCTCACCTCCATTTCAAGTAGTTTTGCACCTGTCAATGAGGTCATGATTAAAAGCATATTCAAATTGCCTTTTACAGAGTACTGTCACAGCTCACTAATAATTGTCCCCAGTCAAGCAAGGAAATTCATAGGATGTTTTCTTTTTTTTTTTTTTTCCAGTGGAAATTGAGAAATGGTGTAACAGGTTATATACTTTAATGTCTGTAAGTCTTGCAGCTAATCACCACTGTAAATAACTTCATTGGTTTTCCATTACTTTTCCATTCCATTTATTGCCCCTTCTGAGAATTATACAACACACATGTGCCTCCAGGAGTTTGTTGAATTCTTATCAGATATGAGGTAAACTTGCTGCTTTATCCTTTCTATCTGAGAGCTCTGAGCCAGGCCCTTTGGAAGACTGTAGGAGGGAAACATTCCTTTAATGTTCACATGTAGGGCACAGAAAAGAGAAAGAGGAGCCTTAGCCCCGAGCAGAGCCATAACCAATCTCATTCCTTTGGTTTCCTTCCAAACAATGCTGGGTTAAAGGAAAGGTCTCTTATCTTGCAGAACTCACCCCACAGCGGGAAGGGAAGAAAAGTGGTGTATCACCTTATTGCATAAAAAATTGGTCTCATAAGTGAAAACAAGTTCTATGTGTTTCTGATAGGCTGGAGAGCCTTTGGGTAATTATCAATATCTTTCCATGAAAAATGGAAATAAACTGATGAATAAGGACATTTGTAGTAGAGGAATTTGAATTAGCTTTAAATGTCTTATCTTCATAGCAGATGATTCCTTTTCTTTACCCTAAACATGCATACTTTTTTTTTTTTTTTTTTGTTTTTTTTTAATCTGACCAGCTCTTTTTCCTTTTTCTAGCCCCTGGTAAACACAATAGTGAGCCTATAAAATCCCTCTCTCTTTCTCTGTTATGGGGATGCAGCAGTACTTTCCAGCAGCTCCACACATTTTCAAGTCAGTAAAAGTGACACTAGCTCTAATGTAATAAGCTTAGGAACTGCATTTATTTAAGCAGTTAATGACTCTTGCTGCAGTAAGTTTTCATTAGCTTGTTTTTTATTTTCATTCTGTTTTCAAGTGCTCTCTATTGTGCAAGGAATGATGAAGCTTGGTACCATGGCAGAGGCTTTTGATTTGCTTGCAAGCAGCAGCAGTTCTTTGAATGGCCTCAAGCTGCACCAGAAAGGTTTAGATTAGCTGTTAGGGAAAAAAAAAAAAAATCACAGAAAGGGTTGTGGGGCATTAAAGGTTTTTTCCAACTTTAATGATTCCTTCTGGAGGGGGCTGACAGCTGGTCTGTGAGCCAAAGGTTTGAGAAGAAAGGAAATGGAAATGGAAATGGAAATGGAAATGGAAATGGAAAGGGAAATGGAAAGGGAAAGGGAAAGGGAAAGGGAAAGGGAAAGGGAAAGGGAAAGGGAAGGAAAGGAGACAAGGTCATTTGCATAGGAACCAAGAGAACAGAGATAAGCAAGGGAAATTTGCAGTTAGAGAGACAAAACTAATACATGACTTCAGGATTTTTGTAAATGCTTTCCAAATCTGTTCATGCAGATTGCTCTGCACCAATAACTATGATGGACTTTTTATTGTGGCCAATGATTTAATTGCAGGCTTTGTCAAGAAACATGCTTGGTTAAGGAATGCATAAAAGAGGAGAAGAAGCAGCAATAAAAAAAAGCCTCTGATACATTGCTTGGTGTGTTGTTTCTGTCCATCTCCACTAAGACAATTCCTTGCCTCTCTGATTCCATGCATGTCCAATTCTCTGAATCTTCTGCACCATATTGCCTTTTCCAAAATCCCAAGAGTATGTCTGAGGTTATTCAGGCACATCCAACATTAAGAACTTTTTACATTCATGTAAAGGCACTTGTTTTGCAGTTCCTTGGGAGATGATGTCAGTCTGCAATATTCAAGGACTTTGTCCATTGAAACATAACCCTTCTCCTCATCCAAAAGTTACTGCACTGCAAATAAATTGGGGTTTTTTATTCTTTGTTACTCAAATTGCTTTAGCTGGGGTAATTATAAGTAGCTCAGGTGTCTTATGCAAAGGCTGTTTTTGTGACCTTCCTTCTCAGTCATCTCCTTCGACCTGACAGTGGCCTAACACCTTCCCTAGTAACTGTTCTCATCACCTGGGTACCTCTGGTTTGAGGGCTTGTTCATCACCAATAAGTAAAGCAAGGAAATTGAATCCAGGAAATATATAAATAGAGGGATGTGTAACCACTGTAATAATCTGTATGAGGTGCAGAATTCAGCTGACTGTAACTCAGCTGCCTCAAAATCAGCCTTGGCAGAAGATTTAACCAGCTTTTTCCTACATAACACTGCTGAAAAGTCTCAGCAATTATATAATGATTTCATTTTCTAGGCAGGTAGAGCTTTAGTTGCTGCTTTTCTATATAAAATTTGTATGCTTCAGGGCATCCTGACAGTTCAAAGGAGGGCATTCTTCATTAAATGCTCTCTACTTTGGAAGTGTCCTCCAAGTCACTTGGATTTTGTGTCTTTCAGAAGTACTTATGCATTTCTCTGTGCCTTTGTGGGATTAGATTGCAGGATAGAAATATGTCACATTAGACTTTTGAAAGTATTTCTTTAGCTTTCAGGTGTCAAAGTAGATATTTGTTTAGGAAATAGGTAAAGAACAGTGGACATGATAAAAAGTCAAAACCTGTTTTCAGCAAGTATGGCCAGGAACCATATAAATACTGTTAGAAAACACAACGTGAGCTGCACTGCAAGGTCTCACTTCCAGTTTTAGCCATACTGTGTTTTCTCATTAAAACAAGGAGCAAGAAGTAGGTTGTGAATCAGCGGCAGCGTTTCCTAAATTGACCTCGCCTTTGGTGCCAGTAATAGAACTGGGTCTTTATGAGTGCTCCCGCCTCTTAACATGCCCAGCTGGGCCATGTCTTTTTAGGCACTTATGCTATTTGCATCACAGTGGCAGGACAGATGAAAAAAGTCCTGGGGCCATGCAGCTGCCATTTCTTTAAACTACCACCACTCCAGCACGTTTAAGGCTTTAAACAAAATGTGTTTTAATGGGTTCCCTCTGTGTTCAGACTAAAAAAAAAAAAATATAAGCTGACACGCTGGACTTGAGTGCAAAAGTCTCCAGTGTACCTGCTGGGATGGAAGAATCTGGAACATAAGAGATGAAGGAAACATTTGACCACCTGGGCAGTCCCAGCTGCTGCTCCTGGGAAGAGCGAGCAGCATGGACAACCCACTCCTTCCACGTGCCAACAGGGAGGAACATCTCCTGGGAATGCAGAGGGAGGACTTATTGTTTTTCTTGGTGAGAAAAAGCTGCTCTCCAGTGGACTAGAGGCTCTGAAGAGAGCTGACATCTGATACACCAGGAACTGAAAATAATTGAGCAAGCCACCCAATGTGGGTTTATGAATAAAGCTACCAATAAGCCAAATTGCAGAAGATGGGGTAAAAATCAGTAGCATTGAACTACTGCTGTAATAGCTGTCAGCACTGCAGTTATTTCTTATAATAGAGAGAGAAAAAAAGTGTTTGTATAGTTGGTGAAGATCTATCTACAGAAATAATCACACATGACTGGAAGATACATGACCCATAATCTGTCTCAATGTCTTGGCCAAAGGGTTCCTTTAACACTGCTTGACCCAAAAGGCACAGAAATGTTAAAGGAGAAGGATGAGAGCCCCAAAGCCTGGCTCCCTTTCCATTAACGAAGTTTGTTTTCCCTTCAGCTCTACACTGAGAAGCTGGTCTTTGGTTCTTTTCCAGTGCCTGACTGGGCTGCCATGAACCGAAACATTTTCATTTTTCATTTCAGCAGTAGTTTCACGCCAGTGGTGGATGAAGTGATTCAGCCACAGGGCCTATACACACCTCAAAGTTATTCTAAGACCTTAATGCTATTTTGTATTTTAAAAGCCACTACACAAATGAAAATGGTTTTTCCATATTAATCAAATTAAAAATATTTACTTACTTTAGTTGCTTTATTCTCAGTTGAAAAAACACAAACAGTGAAAATTTTAAATAGCATCCTTCCTGAACCAAAACCATGGTGTCTTTATCAAGATGTTCTGATTTTTTGTTGGCTCTTCCTCACATTTCAATGTACCATCCCATAATAACAACATCACTATGTTAGTTATTAAATTAGCTTGAGCCAAGACCAGGCAATAAGTAAAGGCTAGTTCCCTCTGCCTCTAGTAACTGGAGAATTAGAAAAAAAATGGTGCTTCTGTTAAGAAATAATAAAAATTATTTTTCTTTATAGTATAGATTAATTTCAAAAATAATACATAAAAATATTATAAGGTTAAATTGTACCTTAGTACAGAAGGGGAAAAGAAGTCTTTTGATATTTCATATTAGCAGGGCAGAAGAAGATTTCATTTTTGTTTTCCTTTTAATATCAACACAAATATCAAAGAAGTACATAGATACATGAAGTATCTTGGGTGTTACTGTAGTATTTCCAGTGTGTGCAGCTTATCCCATAATTCAGGTTAAAGATGACCACAGAAAGCAAGAAATGCATGCATGGCAGCCAATAATCTGCTCTGAAACATGGGCTGTGTTTGTCAGAGTATTTTGGACTAGTCACCTTCCTGAGGGGATTCTCAGAATTAATTTTTGGGATCCTAAAATATTTCAGTTAATATGGTATTTATCTTTAGGCAGATGAATAACTTTGGCTTATTGGCTAAAATTATTTTGATGAGACTGAATGAATTGAAATATAGAAGAAATGTGCACAGCAATGTCCTTTATTTTAATAAAGTTTTGTATACGTTTTGTAAGTTCAGTCTTGCAATGTTGTTTTATTTTGAGAAGATAATACCTATATCTGTGCATGTGGATTTTATTTTAAAACTGATTTTTATTTACTTGCCTTGAAAAAAAGATAGGAAACACATCTTTTTCCTCTCTGTAGTTCCAGTAAAATCACCAGATATTATATTGGACAGTGTAAATGACATTGTATTCTGCTGTAGGACAAGTTATAGCTGTGACAAAACCATATGATTGCGGGGACAGGTGTTTATAATGGAAATTTCTTTAGGTATGAGGAGGTTATAGAAAAGGTTCAATATATGGCTATAATATCCCATCCAAAACATCTTCAAGGTAGTATAAAACAAAGAGATTACTGAAGAGTGGATGATAGGGATGTGAAATGCAAAGCCTGGAAGGGCTGGTTCATGTTTTTTTTTTTTTTTTCATTTAGTTGCATTATGTATTTAATTTCTTCATCCTCTGCTAGATCTCTGTTACTTTTATGCTTTAGTCTCTCTCCCTTTAGTAATTAATGGGTGATATTATAGAACTGGAGTATTTAACAAGAAAAAGCAAAGCTTTAGTATTATTTTAAATGTGCAGCTAAGAGAAAACAATTTGTTTAGTGACAATAGAAATTCAAAGGATTCTTTTTTTGTTGTTTGTTGTTATACAGATTTTCTCACTTGGAAAGAGAATTACCATTTAGAAAAAAACATTTAAAAAGTCAGCAAAAGTTGATGTTATTTAAAATAATTATATTTTAATTGTATTCTCTTTAATGAAGCAATTTTCATTTTCAGAAAAGCAATTATGTTCTTTGAAAAATAATCTTTGCTATCCAATATCAGCAATATTGCAAAGGAAGTTTTGGATGTGTGATAATTTTTGGGGCTACATCTTTGGATACAAATGTCTTTCCACAGTTTGCATGACCTTAATGATAAACACCTGAAATTTAAAGATATTCTGAAACTATACCAGACACGTTCCTATACAGCATATAATGTAGCCTGAAATTTATCCAAAATGAAAGACACCTCCTTGTTTTGGTGCTGAAAAGCTTTGAAAATTATCTGGGTTACAGCTTTGGAAGTGAAGAGCCTGTGCTGGTGTTTTTTGGACTAATTACAGTAATATATTTAGATTTAGATTAGATATCTTAGAAATCCTTTCCCGTGAGGGTGGGCAGGCCCTGGCACAGGGTGCCCAGAGAAGCTGTGGCTGCCTCTGGATCCCTGGCAGTGTCCAAGGCCAGGTTGGACAGGGCTTGGAGCCACCTGGGCTGGTGAAAGGTGTCCCTGCCATGGCAGGGGTGGCACTGGATGGGCTTTCAGGTCCCTCCCAACCCAAACCAGTCTGTGGTTCTGTATTTCTGTTCATGGGCCTTCAGGTACAGTAAAACACATCAAAAATGGAAATATGTTTGGAAGTGCAGTGTGGTTTTGGGTGAAGAAGGGTGGGAAGTGGTGGCACATCAAGTCCTCTGGTGCCAGAAATCTGAATCCTGCTTTGTCTTTGCTGCCCCATCAGAGAGCCATGCCTGGTTCTGTGGTGAAAAGGCGTGAAGAGCACACGTGGTGCTCTGTAGCAGAAACTCTCCTGTCCCAAGCTGTTAGCTCGTCCTGTAGCACTCTGCAGTCAAGTGATATTTCATGGACTCTTTAGGACTGAGTTCAGCTTCTGGAACCTGCATTGCAGCAGCACCTGAATGCCTCAGAGTCTGGGCATTTATCTTGACTGAATTGTGCAGGGTTTTGCAGGGAACAGAATAAATTCAGAAAGGCTTTTACCAGTAAAACCTTTAGTGACAAATATTGTTTCCTTCGAAAATGTTTAATCTTTTCTTTTAAAATGCTGTGCCTTGGTCAGGGAGAACCAGCTGATTAATTTTGGAAGGTTTTCTTCCCTCCTGTTTCTGGATTGCTGTCTGAACCCTCCAGAGTGGTGATCAGTTCTGGCACAGAGATTTCTGCCTGTGCAGCTCATTTTTGAGCACTGAGGTGGCAACACAAACTTTAAAGGGGTGCTTATTAATGCAGAAATCCTTCTTAAATGCACTTTAATTGTCCATGAGGCAAACCTAGTGCTTACCATCCCATATACAGTGACAAAGCTTTATTTCTATACTTTGTGGTTGGCTCTATTAAACACCAACATTTCTCGACTATTTTTTTTTATATTTGGAAACAGAGAACTTTGTTATAAACTTCTCTGAATAGTGGTTGGTTACAAAATTGTTTGGTCTGCCTTTAGATTTCCAATGATATGTTAGGCACATTTTTTATATTTTATTTGAAGATTCTAAAGATTCTAAATTCTAAATATTAGTTATGAGTTAATTCTAAAGATTTTTTTTTCTCATTGTTTTTGAGATAGATTAAAATGTTTGCTTTTACTAGAGTCTGCCATGTTTTGAAGGTCCAGACTCCTTACAGTCATATCATGATTCTAGTCAAGAAAAATTAAAACTGATGTTATTTTTTGAAAGACTATTATTAAATAAGTTTCCTACCTTTTTTCTGAAGGGCTGGGACTCAGTGTATCAATGTATACCTGTTGAACTCGTAAAATTAAAGTCAGGAATTGACAGATAGAAAGCAATGAATAAATTAGTTTTTAATTTCTTACCTTTTTCAATTGCTTTGAGTTTTGTGTATTTTAAAAGTTGGAGGGCATGATATTATTTGTTAATTTCTTAAATCTTTAGATGGTCATTAGGAGCAGGAGTTTGGTCCCTTGAAGAAGAGATCAACACAGTTCAGCCTCAGCAGGCTTGGGCTCAAGCAATTGCTCAGTCTGCTGCTGAAAGATATCATTAATTTTCAGGATGAATTGGAACATTGCAGAGATTCTGGCTTTTTGGCAAGTGCAACAAACATCCCTTTCTAAATCTGAACAATATCACAGTGTGTGCTTGCACAGGCTGGACTGACAGGGTATTCTTAATGGTGAAATAATAAACAATGAAAAGTCATCCTGCAGCAAACTGTCAGGACAAGAGGAAATGGCCTTAAGTTGTATCAAAGATGGTTTAGATCAGACATTAGGTAAAATTTCTTCCCAGAGAGGGTGGTCAGGCATTGTCATGGGCTGCCCAGGGCAGGGGTGGAGTCACCATGCCTTGAAGGGTTCAAAAATTGTGTGGCTGTGACACTTGAGGACATGGTTTAGTGGTGAACATGGTGGTGGTGCTGGCTTGATTTTCCAACCTCAACAATTCTGCAATTCTGTGAAATGCAAGCATAAGAAAGAGAAGGAGAATTTAGCTACTTCCAAGGTTTAAAGCAGCATCCAATCTACTTGTATCATAAAGTGATAAAAAGGCTGATTTTCTGCAAGCTGACATTAGTCTCATGTAATTTATATTCATTTTCTGTTTCTGCACATACTTTGCCTGTGCTCCAGAAAACAAGTGAGTTTTTCACAGGCAGCATTGATGGCAGGGTTTTATTTCAAGAACAAGTCCTATGCTAGCTCCTTATCACTTTTTAAGATAATCTCTGTTTTGATAAATGAATAAACACTGAACTCCCCAGTAGGTAACTTCCATCTGTTTGAGGGAAGCATTGCAGGTTCACCACATCTCTCTTCTCTGTACTATTTCCAGTATTTTTCATGAACAGTTTTAATTATTTCTAGCAATATACTAGATATATAATAATGTTCTCTGGACATTTACTGCTGTTAAACAACTTGTAGAGGACATTCATATCGTTTTGCTTGAACAGTAAATATCCTTAGCAGAGCTGAAGTTCTCTCAATCCCTTTTTTTCCCCTAAATATTTTTTTTTTCCTAGAGCAGCTGATCTGCTCATACAAGATTGTTATTTTTGTAAATTCATCTCATAGGTGGCTGGTTCCAAACACTGCAAGGGTTTTGTTGACCACTCTCTGTTGCAAATAATTACTTCGTTTTATGGACTCATTTAGAAAGGATTTCTTGCCTTATAGACACTTTTCACTTGATATAATTTGAATTATTGTGATGATGTCTCTGGGTCTCCTTGAGAACCAGATTTGATACCCTGAAACACAGTGAGTTTCTTAGGCATGGCCCACTGAATTATTTTACACACTTGTGTGTAATATATAAATATAATATAATGTAATATAATATATAATATAAAGTTATATGTTATATGTTATATAATATACAATATATTAATAATATAATATAATATAATATAATATAATATAATATAATATAATAATTTTACTATAATATTTTAATTGTATACATCTCGTGAATGGAAATCTGTCTGGAAAAATTGCTTTCCTTCATAGCCCTACAATAATTCAAGAATCAAAGCAGATAAATCTGTTATGCCCACCCTTGGTGGTTTTCACCATCCAGCTGTATAAAGTTCTGAGCAAACTGCTCTGACCTCAGAGCTGCTCCTGCTTTGGGCAGGAGCTGGACTAGAGATGTCCTGAGATTCCTGTGATCCTACTGACACAATCAGCACCTGTTCATAATGAAATGTTGTGGTTTTGGTTTTTTTTTTTAATTTTTTCAGGAAAAAAATAAAGCCACAAATGCTCTAATGCTCTGCAAGTGTTTAACACTTGAGTTATTTAATAATTTTCTTTTTTTTTTTTTTTTTTTTTTTGGTAGGTGTATTCCCCCCCCTCCCCAGTTTTTGTAGACTGCATATTAGGGGCTTAATTTTCCTCATGTCTTTTCTTCAGCCTTTCATTCATGGATTATCCACAGTGCCAGTCATACTGTATAAGAAGGTGTGATGAATTTAACATTAAGCTTTCCTTTCAAATGTGGTGGCAAATGTGTAATGTCTTGATGACCTCCCATTAGGTTTACATACCCAAAATTTTTCCCAAGTCTTGCAAAGACTTCCCATTAAAATTTTATTTTATTACGCAGAGAAATGTAAATTTACCTTATGGCAAAAATAAAATTTTGTGAAAATAAGTGTAAAGCCAGTGTTGCCATTTGCTGGACCTGTGTTTGTTCAGAGGTTGTGTCATCAGCAGGTGTCTCAGACAGGGAACTCTCAGGTGGCTTGGGTAAGCTTCAGGATCTCTTCTTCTGTAACTTCTCCACCCACTGGTCATTTGGAAGTAGGATTCAGAATTAATGTGTAAAATAGTTTCTGCTTTACAAGATTCATGAGTTTTGTACTGTGGTAATCAATTTTTGTTTTCCCTTTTAATAGAATTTATTTTTCAAATTTGTGTCTTCTATTTTATGCTTATTATTTTGGCCATATCCTCTTTTATCTGAGATTTTGGGTGTCTATTTTTTTTCATTCTCTCTCAATTCCCATCTCAGGAGTGGATGTGAAGGGTCTGAGCACATGGCAGCCATGTGGTGCCCTACTCTTATAATCCCTGGTTTGGCATGGTGTCATTACATGATATTTATATGCATGAAATTTAAAGGAATCTATCTTTAGTAAAACACATTCGCAGCTGTGACACTGCCATTTCAAGGTTTTCATCAAAAGGAAATACATCTCTGGGGAAAATTGCTGTTTCTCAAGTGGCTCTACCATCTTCAGTGCTGAAAGCAAGCCCAGGGTGGAATTTTGGGTCACAAAGCAAGTTGCACCAGGTGATGATTTGCTTCCCAGCACGTAGTTTGATTAGACTGCTTCAGTTTTGTGCTTGATTGATACTTTTCACAACTGCAATAAGGAGGAAAGCTACAATTTATTTACAACTAGCTGAAAGAAAAGTGGAACTCAGATCTAAGGTATGAAAGGGCTGAACTTGAAAAAAGTCACTGTTCCAGTGCCTGGCCACCCTCTGGGGGAAGGACCTTTTCCTAATTTCCACCTAAACCTCCCCTGACACAGCCACCAGTCCTTGTGCAGAGTTTTAAAGTTTTCAATTCAGGTATTTATTCCAGCATACATTTCCCATTTCAATGGTTTCAGAGTTCTGATGTTATAAAAATTAGATTATAACAAAATCCAAACATTCAATGTAATATGAGACATGAATCACAGTATCATTAAGGTTGGAAAAGAGCTCTAAGATCATCTAGCCCAACCTTTGGCTGATCACCAGAGTCATGCTATGAGATAGATTAAATAAAACTCAATAAGAGACAGATAAAAGATTGTAAAGATCTTGGATAGCAAAGCTGATTAGGTTTTCACATAACAAAAATACCCCAAATGAAGTAATGTATTTAATTTAATGAAAGTGAGGCTACAACCTTTAGGAGACTGGGCTCGTAGATTTGAGCTGATCTTTGCTTCTTAATATACTTCTAGTTGTCATGACAGAGGCTTTACCCACCATCCCCTGCTCAGCTGCAGCAGGTAAATACTGTTTTATTACCCCTTAAATTAAAAAATTGTAAATTTGGATCTGTATTTTTCCAAAGCAGCTGATTTCATATTCAGGACTTTTTTTTTAACGGTCAAATTTATGCACTTTCTACTTTCTGAGGATTTAAATATAATGAGTTTTAGAATCTCTTAATATAAACACAACAAATTATTCCTAGGATAATGGATGGGGAGTGATGAATTACTGGAACATAAATCTGTAACATTCACTCATGGTGGGAAATAACAGAGGAATGGCAAGGCTGATTTATTACTTGCTGGTGTATCTATTCCTGTTTGAGAGTGTTAAAATTACAGTACATAGAAAAATTTAATTAAAGTTATTAAAATGAGGAAACTATTTTCTGTTTTCTATTCCATAGCCGTAAAAGTTTTTCATTTGCTCATAAATTTAGGGATAAGTGTAACATTCATCAAAGATTAAAGAACAATGTTAGACATAGAGCTTATTGGAAATCTCATATTTCATCAACAGAAAGGATAATATGTGTCAGAGAGTGCAAGAACTCTGGGCTTTAGAAAGCCTAGCACAGAAAGAAATCATATTTCATAACTATCTGAAATCCTCATACAGACAAAACACATTAAATCCATTTGAATGTTAAAATAATACATATAATATTGGCATGATGATTTTATTTCCTGTTTGAGCCATGACTCTTCAGTGCATTGGAGAAGTCTCCTTGTGATAAATTTCAGAACCTCTTGCTCTCCTGTGTTCTAAATTCTCCCAAAAAGCAAGAAAAGCCAGAAGTAGGAGGGGAAAATATATCCTTTATTTGATGCTCCAGCACGATCCAGATCTAGAGGAGGAAAGACACAACAAAATCTTTCCAAATCTACCACAATCACTTTTCTATCAAAGAGATCGTGGGGAGAAAAATGAGTTAAGAAATAGGTTTCTCCTTTCTTGATGGGTTTTTATTCTCTGACACTTTATTTTATTGATTTCTAACCTTCAAGTGATTTGAATGAGTTTTGCAGTTTTGCAAGGAGTCTCACTTGAAACAGCAATGAGTTTTACTCAGGGAAGGGAAATATAATAGGCAATTAAATCAGTTTTTGAAGTCTGCAGTAAAAGCCAGGCCAGGTGAGGTTTAGCTTCTCAGACAGTGCCCAGCTCTGATTGGTTATCCAGAGTTAAACTTCAGCCCAGACTTAGGGAATATTTTACCACTTCAAGAAATTTCAGCTCTACTTAAGAGCTGGAGCTTTTGTTCTCAGAGAGGGAATTTTTGTGCCGAGCCAAGGACATAAAACAGAGTTTAAATTCAGAGCATTCTTAGGGCTGCCTGTACTCCTGGAAAGATTTATTAGCTTGTAGTACCAGCAGATAGTTACTCAGACTGTATTGGCAGAGTTCCGTGGGGAAACGCAACTGATGGACAGCCTGCAGAGGGGGAAATCATGAAAAACTTGACAAATCCAGGCAAGATCAGTGTGCTGAACAGATGAAACAAGATCCTAACGAGTGATCAAAATGCTGTGTGAGCTCATACCTAAAGGAAGGCACTTGAACAATTTCCTGTATTTCCTGGGAATGTGTGTTCCCGTGGTATCTGCTGCTTTACAGCTCATGAGAGATCAAGGTGGATTCCTTAAAGATGTCATTTTAACAGAGCAGAAGAGGAGCATTTGAATCCATCTGATAATTTCCCTTGAATCAATATACTCTATTTTTTCCTTCTTATTTCCTTTTAGATGTTTCCTATAGTTTAACCTTCTAAAAAGACTTTTGCTCTACACCAGAGGCTCTCCTTGTGTTCAGGGAAGAAAAATTCTTCAGAGTGGGGTAAGGAGGAATAGCTGACATAGGCAGCCAAGAAGAAAAGGGGGAGAAAATCATGTTGGTATTTTCTACAATAGTAGAAAAAATATATGGAAAGCATCTTGATTGACCCACAGCATTTCTCATCTGATGAAGTGAGGCTTTTGTACAGATGGCACAGCTGTGAGAGCTGCCAAAAAATTTAACATATGTTGAGGAGGAACATTGACCTGTGTACAGGAAACATATGGATACTTACTTGTATATATAAAAATATATGTATAAGTAATAAAACAGGAAGTTAAAAGGGAATTGGAAAAAGGCACATTTATCATCCCTGTTTCTTAGATGGCTGCAATGAAGCACAAAGGTCACATAAAAACTCTCTGGAGATTAAAATACAGAGCTGCCATAGGCCATATATTGAACTTAATGCTTTACTATCATGATACCTTTTCTTCAATTCAATGAGGATATTTAGGGCCTTTAAAGCAGTGGCAGGAACACACACTGGACAGGGAATCCCATGAACCTTTCCAAGCAGGATGCATATCCCTGTTTTAAATGGTGCACTGTGCCTTGCAGGCAATCACCTGATTTAAATATGTTCATTTGAAGAGTATGCAAACAGCCTATTTAAATTCACAAAGTGCTCTGTAGTTTTGCAGGCCATAAAAGCAGTTTTATTTAAGGACAGTTTTGCATCATTGCTTGCTAGGAATAATTCTTACCTGAATATTTGGGTGCTTCTACCTCATTATATGCTTGAGGAAAATGGTTAGTTTAGAGCAGTAGGATAACAGAAATGGAAATGAACTTGTATATGTAGGAATGCTGACCAAGCTTTAGCTCAGTAAGAAAATCTAAATTAAATTCAGATAGTGCAAGTTGCACACAAATGGTTCATTACCAATACAGAGATTAAGAATTCTTTTTTTTTTTCTTTCCACAATAAGAATTCAAAAAAATCTGAGCTAAAATAACAACAAAATCAGCAATCCAAGCCCTTAGCTAAGTTAGAGTTACATGAGTCCACACAAATCTGCAATTAAAGATGAAGGAGAGAAATAATTCTTTTTGGTGTCATTTCTGTTTCACCAGATTTGCCATTCTCCAAGGATAATGAGGGATGGACTTGCTCACCTAATTATTCTGAATTAAACACCTAAAAAGGCAAGCAGAAAATGAGTCACAATGCTTTGTCAGATAACTGGCGCTTAAATGGTGAATTCACACAGTCATAAAATAATCTGGGATAAAATATTCATGCACAACCATTTGGGACAAAAGTTACCTTAAAAACAAAATAATTGATGCATCCAAATTTCCAAACCACTAATGATACCTTCAAGAACAACATGGAAAAGCTGTAATTTTCAGAGAAATTTTCCTAACATGAATAATTATGTTTATTTCAACATAGCTTGTATTTTAGTATTGACCTATTAAAATAATTGTAAAATAAACCAGTTTTAGACAATCCACTGTTTGGTTTAACTTTCTATTAGAGGTTATGTTCAATGTTGTAGTAATTCAGAAGTAAATAATGAGCTTCCAGAGGGTGTGATGACTTGGAAGTGTTTTGTGCTATAGCATTAATATGCAAATAGAAATATTTGTGAACATGTGGCAGTAGATTGGCCAACTTGGTGAGGTGGGCTTTAAGCTGAAGGTGTATTGGTAGTACAATGCAGCAGCTCACGTCTGTTCGTGTGACATGAAGTTCCTGGAATGCCTGGAGCACCTCTTCCTCCTACATTTTTGTATATGCCAGCCAGAATGAACTGCTGCTGGAATTGCTGCTCCCAAACCAAGAAAACCTGCTTTGTAGTTCCTCAGTTGATGCCTTGTGAAGGCTGAGCTAGAACAGAGGCTAGACAGAACTACAGAATAAAGCAGGGATTTATTGAAAGG
This sequence comes from Vidua macroura, assembly GCF_024509145.1. Classification (NCBI taxonomy): domain Eukaryota; kingdom Metazoa; phylum Chordata; class Aves; order Passeriformes; family Viduidae; genus Vidua; species Vidua macroura. The sequence goes on from NC_071579.1 coordinate 6,508,443, forward strand.
CCTCAATGGATCCACTTTGGGCAGCACAGGAGCCCAGCCAGGGCTACACCCAAGATGAACCAAAATGGTCACAAAATGCACGACCGCTCATGGGGTCTCTCACTTTTATCAGTTCTGCTCCATTTGCACATTGGAGTTCATTGTCCAATTCCAGCTTTAGCTTATGCAGTCCCATCCTGCTTGTTTTTCTTTCTTCAGCCAATGTTGTTCATGCTGAAATTTGGGTGGTTGTCCTTGGTCCCAAGCTGGGAAAGGAATTGTTTTGTCTCCCTGCTCTGTGAAGAGAGCTTACCAACACTTAATATGAAGCTCAGAACTACACACTAAAGCACAGAATCTGAAAAGTAGAAAAGCTAAAACCTGAGGCATCACAGTCAGTGATGGCCTTGACTGCAGTGATCACAGCCTTGTGCACTTTGGGATCCTGGAGGCTGTTCTAAGACAGAGGATTTGAATTTTAGAAGAACAAAGCTGAGCTTGCTCAGAGCTCAGTTGGGAGGGATTCTGTGGGAAGATTCCCTGGTGGATAAAGGAACTAGTGTGTGCTGAGGTTATTCTGGAATGTTCTCCTGGAAGCACAAAAACATTCATGCCTTTTAAAGGGAAGGGAAGCAGGCAGAAGAAGAGAACATTCTTGGCTTGGTGTGAGCTTCTGGGTCTGCTCAAATCTAAAAGAAAGTGTAGCAGAGATGCAAAAGCAGTCACTGAGAACTCCAAGGGCATTGCCAGGGTGTCAAGACCTGCAGTTGGAAAAGCAAAAATCTCAGCTCAAACTGACATTGGCCAGAGGTGTCAAAAAACTACAAGAAAAGGTCCATCAGGTATTGAAACAATAAGGAGAAACAGAAGAAGAATATAAGCCCACAGTTCAATAGGAGAGGAGCCACCAACAAAGCTGAAAAAATGGACACATCCCTCACCTGTCTTCACCAGCATTGTTGCACCCCCGTTTTTGGGAACACCAGTCCAGGTTCATGCAAACAGACCCACCACCAGTGAAGGAAGAGTTGTATGTGAGTTATTAGCGGCGCTTGACCCTTATAAATCCTGGGGATGTTAAGAGAGTTGACTGATGTAATTGTGAGGCTGCACCCCATAATCTTTGAGGAGTTGTGGAGGTCAGGGGATGTCCCAGAAGGCTGGAAGGAAGTAAGTGTTACCCCTATCTACAGGAAGGGCTTAAAGGAGGATTGAGGAAATTACACATCCATCAGTCTTCCTTTATGCCCTGGGGAAGTTAAGGAAAACCCTCATAAGTCAAGACAAGTCAGTTTACTTACGAAAAAGCCAAAGGTTGTGCATGCAAACAATGAAACAACAAGATTTTATTCTCTACTTCTCATCAGCAGCACACATCCATAATTCTTCTTTTTTCTGTGTACTGCCCTAAGAATTTCTAAGAGCTAGATTCTGATACCCAAGCTCATCATGAGTAATTAATATATAGGTGTCTCTCTCACCTACAAATACATATGTTATTGAAATCAAAACTCTACTGAGACAAGTAGCGTGTTATATATTTGATGGCAGTGAAAAAAAAAGCATCAGGAAGTGTCTACCAGCTTTCTTAAAAAACTTAAGCCTGTGATATCAACACTGTTTTTATCACACATCCTAACACAACCCCATACAAGCTATAATGAAGACAATTAACTCCATCTCAGCCAAATTCAGTACAGAGAGACATGTGCCTCTTATAATGGTGAAAGAGCTATGGAAAACTTGTCCTTTCTCTTTGAAACATCCAACTGGATGCCTTATGAAGACCAACTAATTCAAAATATATATAGTACAGACCAGCATCTGTTTCTGCAGTAAACAGACATATATTGAGTGTGCTCGTGGTTGCATAAGGCTTCAGGAGAAGTGAGGAAGATCAATACATGGATTTGTGTGGGAAAACTGTCCTGGTTTGGATTACAAGCAAGCTGAAGGTATTGACAACATATAAAAAGTAAATGCAGTATGGACACCATTTACTTTCCAAGAGTAAGCTTACTGGGATCTATATGGATTCCAGACTTGCTCAAATTACATTCATTTGGAGTTGTTTTCTCTCTGGAAAGGAAACATTTGCTTTTAGGTGCATTCCTCAGCAAATTTTTAGGACTGGCTTTAGGACTAGAAGCCCAGTGTCCTGTGGCAGGGTTTAACTCAGCCCCTGATGGCATGGCTGAGGTGTAGTAGTGTGTCCTTAGGGTTGCTCAGCTGTAGCTGTGGTTTTACACTGTGGCTTAAACTGCTGGGGTCAACTAATGAAGTATGTTTAGTTTTGACTGCCATTGTCATCTCCTTGACAGGGAAAGAAACAGTGCTGGAATATTCTGCTGAATTATCTGGAGTCTGCTTGCTCTCAGAGGTGATTCACACCGGGTTTTTATAAACTCTTCACAAATTTTATTTGTGGGAGAAAAATAGCTGGGAGAAGCTCTTCAGTGAGACAATGCTGATAAATGGCCTCCTAGATACTTTTGTCCTATTCTCCAAATTTGCTTTTTGCAGTGCACCTGATTCCAGCAGAGCCAGGCTTCAAATTGAGGCTGGGACCACGAACACTTGATTATGTTACACTTTTTGGTACAACCAAGTCTGTTCCCTTGCCTTGGGGGCTGACAGGTGCTGCTGATATATCTGAAGTACCTAATCATGCTTTGGAAAATCATTTGCATTGAGTTCCTAATTAATGACTGACCCAGCTGTAACTTAGGAAACATGTAAAATTGGACATATCTTGAAAGCTGCTGCTGATGTCACAAGGTTGGGTACATCAATATGTTGGTACTATCAGGATTTATATTGTTTGTGCCAGGAGGACATTTCTGGATTGAAAATAGTCTAAAAGGTAATGGATTGGAGGCAGCAGATTTCATTCATTCCAAGAAGAAAAAAAAAAAAAAAGTAACTGATGGGATGGACTATTTTCAAAAAATGTAACTGATGGGAAGGATTATTTTCATGAAATAATCCTTTCTTGGCTTCTTTGCTAGAGAAAACTTGCCTGAAAGCTTGAGAAACAGATAAAGGCTCTCCCCAGGTTTTGATTGTGCTTATTACTGAGTGACTTTTCAGTAGGTTTTGTGACTCTGCTCAGACACAGAGTCATCTGGTGGCAATCCAGTACAGACTGACACTGCTGGAAGCTCAGAACTCAATTATTGTAATCATTTTTTGCTTGATTACTGGTGAAGTTGGTCCACCGAATCAGCGTTAGTTCCAAAGCCAGTGATATGATTGCATGCATTTTTACAGGCAATTCAGCCCATTTTGTGTGCTTCAGGGTTGGCATCCATCAGTTTAAACTGCTGGTTTTGATTGTGAGAAGTATGGGAGGTTTCATTTAGGAATTTCCTCGTCTTTACCTCGTGTTCCTGTATCAACAACTGAACATCCATGATAGAAGTCTGTGCTTCGTGAGCTCACCATTTTGGAAATAGATGTGCCTTGAAATCAGAAAAAAATAATCTTGCTCTGCTTCTAAAAAGTGTCCACCATGATTTTCTAACTTACCACCTCATTAATTTTATAGTCTCTTTGTTTTTTTTCTGATTTCTTTACAGGTTTGATTACTTTAGAGATTGATGCTTAACAAATAATTTTGCATTTGGTTTTGTTATTCAGCACCTCAAGTACAAGTACCTTATTAAAAGGGAAAAATATTAGTTCAGGTCTGTATATAGATGTGGCTAATTTGTAGTCTTGTTCAAGTTCTGAAGGTGAGACTTTAACAACAAATTCTTCTGAAAAGAAAAGGAGAATCCTGTAAAAGCAACAGGGTTTTCAAGAATAGCACATCTTTCTGCATTAAAGCACGTCAAGTCTTATCTCAAGTGTATTTCTGAGTTTGCCACTTTCCATTCTTGTTCTAGTGGCACTGAATTAACCTCTCTATACACAGTACGATCTCAGAATCAAAAAGCTGTTAAGACCTTGAAGGTAAAATTCTAAAGTTGTCATATGTCTTCAGAGAATTACTTGTCTGAATGAAGCTATCTTCCTTTTTTTTTTTTTTTTTTTTTTTTTTTTTTTTTTTTTTTCTTTTAAAGAAAGGGAAAAGAACATTGTAAAAATACTGAGCTTCATAGTTGTGAATCCTGTCATTGTTCCATGCAGAAACCAACTGATCAGCTATCCTGGAAAATAGGTTGTTCTCACATTAGCAGAAGCCTCCTGTTCCAGGCAGAGTCTATATTCACTGACACTTGGAGTTACCTTAACAACTGCTGGTCTTGTTCTTATATTTTTGCCTTGTGAAGGGGTACAAAAATGAAGAATTAATCCCCAAAATTCTCTTTGTGCCCTCTAGCATTCTCTCTGCAGCTACTGTTACTACCCCAACTTAAGTAGTCTTAAGGAATGCCTAGCTAAACCTCTGAATAGTTCAAATCTAAGTGTTCTGTTGATGATAGAAATTAAAAGTGTGCCCATTACTGCAGCATCTCTCAGTCTTCAATGCAGACAGCCTTGTATTACTTTGGCAAAGAGGGTACTATTAGGAAGGACTTACAAAGGGATGGGTAATTGACTAGCACTATTATACTTGATATACATTAAATTGTTTATTGCTCAAACTAGCTAAAACCCCCCAAAATAAAAAAACAAAATAACTGCATCTCATAAGGCAACAAGGAATGTAGAAGGCCTGGTTGTCAATATGGTTGAAGAAACACAGATATGTCACTTTTTTTTTTCTTTTAAATTAATATTTGAAGTTTGCATTGGCAGGAACTCTTTGACAGAATTGACAACTTTAGAATTTCATCACTTTGATTTCTATCACTTTTTCATTCCAATTTCCCTTCCACTGTGAAACAGGAACTCCAACACTAAGTGCCACCAATGTCATTGTCATGTTGGGTCACTAAATCCCAAAAACTAGGCTGTACAAAAGTTATTCTAAAGCTTTGGTGTTTCAAGTATGGGGCTAAGTATTACCAATCATTGCTCAGAAGAGAGGGAAAGCAGGAGAGGAACTCTGGCAGAAGAGATAAGATCCCTGACAGGAACCAACTGCATGGAAGGCTGCACAAAGGCAAATAATTTGAAAAATTTCCCCCTTGTATTAATATTTTCTTCATAGTTTTTCCTGGAGCATCATAGATTTTGAAATCTGATGCAAGGCTATTGAAATAAAGAAAAATGTATGTAATACTTTTCTGTAAATTGCCAGCTAGAAAGAAAAGTGAAAAGGGGACACACAATCAATTAAGTAATTACTTAAGTCCATTATTCACAAAGACTGAAGAGTAGTGAAAACACAAATTTAGAACAAGTTTCCTTTGAAAGGACATTTCAATGCCCGAGTTTGCTGTTACACTATGATTAAATATCAGCTGTGTAGAATTAAGAGACTATCAAAAGGTGTTAGAAGTGCTATCATGGCTCCTGGGGAATAGGTGTCTTACAGTTCTGGGCCTTTTCTGAGCAGATGTCTAACAAAGTGATCCCAATATTGACTGCTCCAGCTAAGGCAAATATTTGCAGAACTCTGAATCAGAAAGGAGGGATTATGGGTTTTCATGCCCTGTGATATGCTCAGGTGATGACACATGCAGCAACAACCTTCTTTTCTCTGTATTTTGTCATCCTTGAATTCCTACAGTGAGTCAATAGCATTTATCACATCTTTTTCTTGACCTGGGCACCTCTATTCCAGTATTTGGTCTGTCTCCAAAACACACAACTCACTTCTTGCAGCTGAAGGTTACTCTTATAAAAAATCAATTTATATGTTGCGATCTTGTGTCCATAATAAAGGTTGGTCAGAGGAATAGGAAAAATGGAACTGAGGATTAAAGCTGGCTAAAGCACAATCCATATTCCTGAGAAATTATATTGTTGAGCATTCCCTTGCAGTCCAAAGAAAAATCTGTAATGCTGGACATTCCTTCGTCTGTGGGCACAGACAGAAATTTGTCAGGAAAGTGAAAGGTGCAGCTGAGCCTTAGGGGTGGGTTCAGAGCAGGGTCAGACCACAGAGTCTTCCACAGCTCCTTTTCCAACACACATAAGCCCTGGGCTGCACTCAGCTGAAGGGCTTCAAGCAGTGGCTCCTTTCCAGTTTATTCTGCTTAACTAAATTCTTTTACAGCTGACTTTCTTCTCCTGCCAGAAATGGTAGAAGGGAATTGAAACAGTATAGAAAAGAAGCTGATCCTGAATATCGTGGTTTATTTTATTATTGTGGTTGATTGAAAGAGACAGCTTCAGTTCGGTTTCATTCTCCCTACAGCACACCCCTGCCCCACACCCCCAGTCCAAACCATTTTTTTATTATTTACAAGTGATACACATCATAATTATCAGTTTATTTGTTAGAGACTTGACCTAGTTGAGTTGAAAAGCTGTTTTCACTTACACAGACCAGCAGCACCACTCTGGAATGTTTATGGGAAAATCTGGTGTCTAGAAATGTTCTCACTGTAAACATTTTTCTACAAAATGTAGGCTTCCAAAAGATAAAACAGGCCTTCAGCTGTTTCAGTGTAGTTGTTGTAAATCTGTGTGGTTACTTTTTGATACAGGACTACAACCATATTAACGGGAATCCTCATGAGGTGGCTTAATGTGCATGGTGGGGTTCAGATGAAGGTAGGACTTGAACACCTTGGAGGTCTTTTCTGGCCTTAATGATTCTATGAAGTATGGTAATGAAGCAGTTATTTCTTGGAGTCAAAAGTTAAAATGTGGTGCCAGTATTTTTACTGCCACCATAGAATATTTCTTCTCTCCTGCGAGGTGCAACATTATTGAGAGTGCATTTTCAAAATGCGAATGTCATGAACACGGACTGAACTGATGCTTTTGACAGGATATAAGCATTTCACCCCATTTAAGATTGATCACCACGTGCCTAAGAGTACATAGATGCAAATCCATAGTTTATGATACAAGCAGACAGCCTTTCTCCAAAGGGAGAATTCCATAAGTTCAAAGCTTTGTCCAGCTGGCTGCACCAAGAACAGTGTTCTTTTCCTCATTGCTGTGTGCCATGTTTTATTCAAGTCACACTTGCACAGAACTTTCACAGTATTCCCTTATTGTCTGAGATAATTTACTTTCAGCTTGATCTTGAGTAACTGGCCAGAGCTGGTTCTGTTCATCTGTGAAACAGAAGGTGTTACATCAGCGCTAAAAGTGTTTATGGAATGCAAACACTGTGCAAATACCACCAGAAATATGCATGCATGAGAGTATTAGCACTCTAATTTTCAGCTGCTGAAGAATCCCACGTGAGCTTTTCAGGTTTTTTGAGCAAGGGGAAGTCCTGCTTGCTTCCTAGCAAATTCCCAGGTGTGTACCAATGAGACAGGGTTAAATTATATTGCAGAATATATAAATTGTCACTATTTTACAGTGAAGGAAAATTAAAATTGTAACTGTTCAGCATAGTCTATGGGGAATTGGCTGGTCACATAGCTTTGTGGACTCCTTGTAAAACTGCTAAGGCAGTAGGACTCTGCCCAGTGTGTTGTTTGTTAATTCATGTGTTTGGTTTTAATTTTCTTTTTGTTAATCTTTAAGAACAAACATGTGCCTTATTTACCTCAAGGGGTACCATGAAATTCCCCAACAGTCCTTTTAATTTAATGTTATAAGAATGGAATGAAAAGACAGACTTGTGATGCCAAATTTCTACTATGGATTTTGTCCTTTTCCTTTTTTTTTCCTCTAGTAACTGAGAGAGAGAGGGTTTCATTTAAATATTAGGAAGAAATCCTTCCCTGTGGAGGTGGGCAGGCCCTGGCACAGGGTGCCCAGAGAAGCTGTGGCTGCCCCTGGATCCCTGGCAGTGTGGACAGGGCTTGGAGCAACCTGGGCTAGTGGAAGGTGTCCCTGCCCATGGCAGGGGGTGGCACTGGATGGGCTTTCAGGTCCCTCCCAACCCAAACCATTCTGTGATTCTATGACATCAGTCTTATTAATTAAATTCCACTGCCTTCCTGCCTCACTGCCCACAGCTCAGCTTATTATATTTCTCAATACAAAAATTTGCTACCTCTTCTTCTCTTGGCCTTCTTTCTCATTTTAATCTGCTTTGGGTCTTTTCATCAGAGCCTTCATCTCCAGTGCCTTGTCTTCGATTGGGGCTTTCTTTGAACTTTGCTTCTGCCTTTGTTTCTCATAATAGAAGATTTGGGGTCATATTCATGAAAATGTTCCTGGCAGTGGGGGGCACAAGCTGATCGTCGTCAGGAAGAGAAACTGGAACCTATTTTTTTAATTTGTGGAGAGATACCTGTTTGATACAGTTCTATGTAATCCATGTTGGAAAAGATAGAAATGAGCCCCTGTTGATTTTATAGAATTATACCTCAACTGAAGTTCAAAAGGGAGAAAAATCTTCCTGCAACTAAAGCAAGAGTTTCATATGTGAAACAACATTCAGTGATGCAATTTGAAGTAAATTCTACCATATTAAAAATAAACCAAACAAACAACCCTTATTTGTTTTCTCAGAACTTTCAAATTCTGGACCAGATATTTCACTGTGGAATCCTAGTGGAAGCTCTTGAATGGGAGAGGGAGGGGCAAGAGGTTTAGAGACCCTGCAGTCAGGTTTCCAATTAATCCTGGTAAAGTTTGTTTTGGGACTAGTTGCATTCCCTGGATGATCCTTGTGGACTACGAGGTGGTTTTCAGTCTCTTTTATAGAGAACATTTAGCAGAGTGGAGTCTGGTCCTGCTGGTGAAGTTCACAAATATTGTTCTGATGATGGCACTACAAACTTGAGTAGCACTGTGCTGATAGCAAACCTTGACCCACACATCAGGGAGCAGAAACCTCACCTGCATCCTTGCCCAATCTCTGTATTTTTGGGAAACTAACGTTTGCAATTTCCAAAGAGAGAACCCAACTTTGCTCCTCAGACAGCACAGAGCTTAAAAAAAAAAGCCCTTCCACTTCTGCCCACTTAGATGTAAATCTCAGGCATAACCTGGCCTTGCTTGGTATAAGAATGGGGCTGTTTCACAGCTGATTTTCTTCTAAACCCAGGCACTTTCCACTGAGTTGATCCCTACAGTTACATTTTAGAAGGTACTGCCACAGGAAATGGCCTCAGCAATCATCCCAAATGATTTATGGGATGCTCAAATCCAACACATCTCATTCACATTATGCCTTGATGCAGATCTGTCTAAGCAGAGTGTGTGCAAGCAAATTCATTCACATGCACTGTAATAAGGCTTCATATCCCTTCAGGAGCTTTGAAAATATGAGGGATACTTATCCCATTTTTATTCATTGATCCATCCATTCTCAAAGCAAAAGATATTATATTTCATGGCTTCAGCTACAAGGACCTCCAGCCTTGCTGAGGAATTTTCTGAACCACTGACTCTAATTTCCATATTCTGGGGAGAACAGTAGAATGCATTAGATTAATATCTGAACTTAGTAAAGAATTTGATATCATAGTTCACAAGAATTATTCATGAAAATAATCTATCTTGGCTTGACTATGATCCTTTGGAGGAATTAATACTTTAAAATGCTTAAACGTGATTGTCTATGAAGATGTAGCTGACCTAGGGAGCAATCATATCAACCTCAGCCCACAGAATAAAAATAAAAATAATGTCATTTATGTAGTCCCTTATCCTACTCAAGGGAGGAAGTTTAGAGTCAGTAAAGTGTTTGAAAAGTGCTTTGCTATAAGTGACTGGGATATTTTGGCTGACATTCTGCTTTTCCATGGTATCCATTTTAGGCTTACTTGCATATAAATACACCCTGGTTTATTTTCCCTAAGAGGCCTCTGGGTGCATTTCACCAATTAAAAGAATATTTTATAAACCATTAACTATACTCTGCCAGCTACTGGCAACACTTACTCAAAGCCCAGCTAAATTAAAACTGCCATGGTGCCGCAAGTGAGGAGCAAACCCCACCCACACCTTTTTACAAGACTTTGTTCCTTCATTACCATTTAGAGAAAGAGAGACCAGCAGATGCCATTCTGATGGGCATTGGGAAGTGCTTGGGTGAAATACAAATGCCATGGAAGTGTTAGATGGTTCATTTTTGTGGAGCAGAAAGAAGCAAGAATAGAGTTAGGTACTCAATTTGCTCTGACCTTGAAGTAAAAAGGTTAGGATCACTGAGGATGATTTATTTTAATCTAGTTGCTAGCTTTTAGGTTCTCTAGCTTTTGCCCATAGTAATGGAGAGAAAGGCATTCACAGCCACAAGTTCAATCATTTTCAGGACCTATTGTTTGACAAGAATTTCCTATTCCCAGAGTCACCTTTTCCCAAAATTCCCTATAGCCCATGTACAAGCTGGAGAATTCTGAACTTGAAACTTAAAATTAAGGCTGAGTGTGAACTTGCCTTTTCCTGGGGCAGTGGAGTTTGATGCTTTCTAGGCTGTTTTAGTGATTGAGATAAATTTTGTCCAGCTTGTGCCTTGAAAATGATAGGAACTTCAATTTAATGAGCAGTTGCACTTGCTAAAGTGCTTTGCTCAATTTTTTTTGTGCGTGTGCCATGATCAAGTACAGCATCAGGGTCACTAAACTGTATCTTTATACTTTACTTGCATGCCCACATGTGTGATTGACTAAAAAATTGATAAATTTGACTTCACAGAAAACAAATAGCTGAAACAAAAAAAATCTCTAGATCAGATTTTCTGTTTGTTGCCTTATTTCCCCTGCAGCAAAACTCTGTGCAACCCTGACAGCGAGGATACAAGGTCAGTGGAGATGCTGACATTTAATGCCTGTAGTAAACATTTCAGCATACAGAAAGCAATTATTTACAGCTTAAGCAGTGAGAAATTACAAAGCTTCTCTTCAGACCTTGTGGCTTCTTGGCTGGTATTTGCAGAGGTGATGTATACACAAAAGGATTTCTTTACTGCTGTATTTTCTTTACTGTATTGTCTCTAGATGTTATTGTGCTGAGCTTTCTGAAGGCTAATAGCTCACAGAACACAATAAAAAGTGGTTATTTAGCAACACTTCCATGGGTATAATACTTTTCTTTTTTACCCTCTAATGCACCTTTTTAATAACTTCCAGCTGAAAATACTGCCCTTATTTCCTAAGAGCTCTGCGCCTTTACTAAATCACCAGCAGGTATTGTTGTTTTTACAAACCTCCTCACAAAAACAGCCTGTTAAATATTATTATTTCAAATAGCAGTTCACAGGAACAGAGCAGTCCCTTGTACTGAGCAGGAAAAGTCATGTAGTAGGATGAAAACTTATTCTTTTAAATAGTAAGGGTTTTTTAGAAGTTTACATTGTTTGGGTTTTTTTTTTTTTTCTGTGAGTGGTGTGTGCTGTAGTCATATTTTATAATGCCTACTGTGTCATTTGTCTTTCACAATTAAAATTATAAAGCACTTAAGTAATACATTCTATATAAAATCTGTGTTTAAAAAGAATTTTCCATATAAAACCAAACTATTATTGCTTATTCTGCATTGCAATTATTGAATATTTTAATCCATATCACAGCAGGTAACAGAGATGAGTAAAATGTGAATTTAAAAATGTAGCAGACTGTACAAGGAAAAAGATACAAATAAATAACAACAGAAATAAAAAATTGAGCACAGCAGCGATGCTTTGTTGTTACATTGTCTGAGAACCAGGCAGCTTGATACAGGTTGTTAAAATACAAGAAAACAGGAATTAGAGGAACTAAAACTTTTTCTATAGAAGAATGTGGTATATAAAAAACCAGGAAGGATTAGGAAAGCCAGGGAATTTGTGGCTCTCTTAAACACTCCATATTAAATTCTCATTCTAAATTTGGGGATTTTTTAGGATTATGGCTGTTGGACCTTTGCTGGCAATTCTCTCCTCAACAGGATGTGAGAATGAGATGAAGAAGCTCATGGGTTGGCATACAAACCAATACACCACATACCAACTACCAGGCTCAATAAGGAAAATTAATTTAGTTTATTGCCAATTAAAATGGAGTAGAAAAGTGAAAACCAGAGACAAGAACTCTGAGAGAGATTTCTGAGAATATTTTACTTAAAAAAAAAAAACCAAAAAAAACCAAAAAACAAAACAAAACAAAACAAAAAAAACAAAACAAACAAACAAACAAACAAAAAACAACAAAAAAACCAAAACAAGCTGAATAATTCTTGTGTGTGGTCTGTTCCATTCCTTTTTTCTTTTCTCTCTGTCAAACAACTCCATCATCCAAAAAAACCCCAAACTCTCCAACAGTTCCTTTCTTTCCAGCTCTTGAAAATTCTTGAGCAACCACAGTTGTTGGCCTTTCCCTTTGGGGAAACATAAGAGTTATCACTCCTCAGATAAAAGCAAGACAATCTGGAAGTCCAGAAAAAAGCTGAACTGCCCTTGGTGGCTGTACTTGGAATCAGCCTTGGCTTCCCTAGGGTGGGTGCCCCAAATGGCCAACTTGGGCCTTCAGTTAGCACAAGAGATGCACAAGACAGGCAATTTAGGTGAGCAGATAAAATATGGGAGCTCATGTAAAGATTTTGTGAGCAACTTTTAGTCCAGGTGCCTGGCTCAGTGATACTTGTGTAGCTTGTAATACATTCTGCTCCTCCAGGAGTGATGAGCTTCTTCTTCATATTTATTTGTATGTGGAGTTATAAATTTCTGATCTTATTTCTTGCTTGTGGGATACATTTTCTCCCTATGCCTTCTTATTCATGCAGGCTTTCATTTGATCCTGCTATAAGATTCTTTCCTCCTTTTCATGTGCTCAAAAATTGTAGCCACGGCAGTTTCCGTGGTGGTGGAATTATGCAGCTGCTTAACACTCCTGTCTTTCTTGTTGTGCTTGTTCTCCTTCTGCAATCCCAGGGACAGGAATTATGGCACTGGAGCCTCTTAAATCACCAGGGTTAACACAAGCACAGTTTGCACTCCCTGCAGTCAGAGATCCAAAGGCAAAGGATGCCCTGGAGCCAGGCGTGCTCCTGTCTCGTGGGGCTCCTCGGGGCAGGGGTGGCTGCAGCTCTGCATCTGAGGGACAGAAATCACCTTTCATGATGCATTTTGAGCTTCATTGAAGTGCAGTATTTTCAACTGCCACCTAAAAAACCCAACCAACAAATTGAGCAAATTATTTCCACTGCCTTTAATTATGCATAAGCATTCCTAGAAAGTTGTTTTAAAATGCATCCAGTGTGATCCACGGATTGCTTTTCATTTTCTTGCTGTTGTGGACACTTCACGGTGCCATCCTCCATTCAGCTGGCTGAAAAGAATGGAAATAATGCTTTCAGATAAATAAAGATGCAATTTCACCCTCCAGCCCTTTCCTCCTGCCCTTGATTTTCTCCTCTTGAGAAGCTGATCTGATCTGTCAAGGTCACGCATTGGGAAGTACAAAATGCAGGTGCTGGGAGTTGTCCAGGAGTCTGGAAACATTTATTTGTAGCTCAGACAAATTGTTCATTTAGTCCTCAGACTGTTTAGCTCTCTGGCTCCTGACATTTTCAAATGACAATAGTAAAAATGAATGTGGTGAGTGGAGTTGTAGTTGCTGGTTTATGTACTGCTTGAGCAGGGTTAATGAACCTTTTCTATGTTGTGAGGTTACAAAGCAAAGCAAAGCAAAGGCTTGTGGGGGTGGAAAAACCCTGAATGACATCAACATCTTAAATAAATACCTGAAGTAGAATTGGTTTTATCTTCTGAGATAAATTTGATAGCATAGTACAGGAGAAGGGTGAGGCACACCCAAAACAGGATTAAAGGTCGCTATGAAAAGGCAAAAGTTGAGCAGGACTTGCTTCAACTTTCCTGCAGTAAACCTAAAAGAAAACCTTTGACAAAAATCCATGTCCAGTCCCACCATAAGAAGTACTAGTCTCATAAAAAAATCTACAGCATTAAGGATTAAAAATTGCTAGGATGAAGAAAGGAAGAAAAGATCCTGGGAGAAAGATTCTCCACTATTTGTCATACTGATTTATTTTTTATCCCATGTAACCAGCACCACGAGCTTTGGAGCACCTGGTACACCAGCAGAGACACCTCTTGTAAACCAAAAGTGGTTTCATGAGATTTAAATCAATTTGGAACTGAAAAAGTGTGCTAATGCTAAACAGTTGACTGTCAGGATACATTTGGGGTCAATATTGGTAATGCAATGGATGAACAACAGTAATAAATAAAAGAAGGATAAAAGTGCACCCCTAATTTCCTGGTACTCCTCTACAACTGATCCAGGGAGCTTTAATCTGGCACAAACTGACAGAAATATGCTCCAGTCCCTCAGCAAAAAGTGAAATAGCACCTAGAGAAAGGAATGAGTTCTTGGGAGGAAAGTGCAGCCAAAGTAATAAATAGTAACATTGTGATTACTGGATCTGGAGAATAAAAATAAGCTATTGCAATAAAAAACATATTCAAGAGAGCAAATCAGAAAACAGATTTTAGGAGTTTATCCTGATTTTTTATATAAAATTAAAAAAAATCTTAAAATAGAAAGTATCTAAAACTTCAAGAAAAATTAAGCAAATGAAAGGGGAACTCTGCAGGCTTATATGTATGAAAAGGCAGAGAAATAGCATTATTTAAATCATCCTTTAATACCAGACGTACAAGGGTGTGGGGGGTTGTTCCTCTTTAAAAACAAGGGTAAAATAATGCATTTATAGAAAAATTTGGTACTGTTGCTATGATAAACACAGATCAATCAAAACTTAACTGTCTTATTTGTTAGACATATAGAAAAAATAGTTCCCACTACTCAAACTGCAAAAAAAAAAAAAAAAAAATCCCAAAATAAAAAGCTTTTTTAACCTATACCTCTTTGATCCTTGCTTTTTATGTCCCTATATTTTTTTGCAGTTTATAAAACCTGTTGCACCATGCACACAGGTGACTGAGCAATTATTTGTATGTCTAAGCTCCTATAAAGCCTGTAAAAGGACTGAAAAATAAATATTTATGCACCTAGGGAAATGGCGTGGTAATCAGAGAAAAGTGACTTTATATGCAGTCTGAATGGTTTATAAAGGGATTTCAGTGTTTTACTCTAAAAAGCAGAGATAAATGATTATCTTTTCCAGGGGTACAGAAGCACTTGCACAACTGGGCACAAAACCTCCCAGACTTCTTTTTCAGCCCCTTCCCACCAGTTCCCCATGTTGGTTTTACCCCCATCTCCATATTTTCTCCTTCTCTGTCCTGGCCTCCCCCTAAATAGATCACTTGTGCCTGGTTTCTTTTTCCCCAAAGAAGTATTTTTTCCTATATCAGCACACAAATTTAGAATGTTTGACAGCATTTTCAGGGTAATCCTGGTGTTGCGGACACAGTTCCCTGGGTCCTGCTGGCCTTTCAGACTTTCTCCACAAAAAGTCCCCAGTGCTCCCTTCCAAATATTTCTAAAAGGTGCCTTTCTCTCCCATAAATCCCATTAAACTCCTGAAAAACTGGCCATTCCTAACAGCAGTATCTGTAATTTTATTTTCTTACCATAGTGCTCTTTGTTACATCCATCAAATTTCTCATGTCATTCCTGGTGGTTTCCCAAGGTCTGTTCTCCTCTCAGGTCAGGGATTAGTCCTTTACCTGTGTGCCCAATTCTCTAGACTCTTTGAAAACTTCAAGTTAAAAGAGCCATAAAATCAGAAGAAAAATTGAAACTTAAAATTATTATTAAAATTTAGTATTCTTTTTCCTTTCTTGTGTAGTATTACACTTACCAAAAATATTTAATAAGTCTAATTTGATAATAAAATTACCTGAAAATGCTTTGATAATTCCAGTTTGATTTTCATCCTTGTTATATCCTCATGCTTTACAAAACCTCAGAAAAAACGTGCTACAAAAGGAGGCTGGGAAAAACATCTCTCCTAAGGATATAACCCAAAAGTTAACAAAAAAATTAATTAATACAGTAAAATATTGACCATATTATTTGCAATTGCTATCACATGCAACCCATACATGACAAACTGATTTAAAAATGGAAAAAGCCCTCCACGTGTGCTCTGTATCCCAGCTGACATGGCAATGATAGCAAAGTACATTATTAGACCCTGCAGCTAAATGTGATATTCCAGTGGTTCTACAAAAGCCACACACTTTGGCACAGCAGAGAAAACTGGATGCATGGCTCCCCAAACTTTGTTCTGTCACATCAATGCCGAAGAGCCAACGACCTCAACGCGACCAAACACCCGATCAAAAAGGCTCAAATGTACAAGCTGCAACTTCACAATCAATAATTTGAAACCCACATATCTAACCTTCGGGGTGAACCCAGAAAGACAATGTCTTTGAGCTTCTTGACACTGGATTCCCACAAGGACAGTGCTGGATTAATGAGCACTCTATGCCTCGTGGCTTGTCACCTCTCAGCAGCAGTGGCTGAGCCATTAGCTTGCAAAACGTTCCCTGTCATGCCAGCAATCTATAGATGCTGCTCCTTTGACCTCACAGAAACCTGTGTGTACTGATCATCCCATCAAGAACAGGTGCTGAGCCAGGAATTTAATGCAGTCACCTCCATCCTGCACAGAGAGGCATCCCTTCACCTTGGTGCACACTGCCAGGATACACATCAGTCTCCCTTGGTGTTGAAGTGTCCCTGACACGCCCCACAGACCCAGCACGGGAGGTTTTGCAGTGAGCTCGTAACCAGTAACTTCACAAATGCCTGGTACATGGGTGAACACTGGAAATATTCAACCTCCACAGAAGGTTTTGCCTTGAATTTTCCTCAGGAATATTGGTCTCTTGTTTTCTTAGGGTATCAGATAACAGGCATGAGCTGCACTGACAAACCTTGGGATTTGGATGATGTCCCTCTGGGCCCTGTACCTTGATGCAGAAACAGCAAGGAAAGTCTCACAAGAGCTGTTTTTAACAATATTTCAACAAATAAAAGCTGTTGAACTCTACACCATAGAAAGGAGGTCTGGACTTTTGAAAAGCTCCAAATCTGGGCTCTGCTCAGGTGCCTTCAGCCTGGCAGTAAGCTCAGAAGGAATGAAATGCCAAATCCCTAACATGAGAAGCATGTGGTTACCACGTGAATGCTGTCCAGATGGTGACCATCCCTCTACCTGTGCTTTAGCCAATTTGTATCTGTGTATACAGCTTTGACAGCTATTAAGTTCTCTTAGTTCTAACACAGGTTTTGGAATGTATTTAATTTTCATACTAAGAGACCCAAATTGCTGATGTGGGATGGAATTCAAAATGCACTGAACTGAGCAGGAAAAAAAAAAAAATATCACAGCCTGACTACATCTTGGAACTAGTAATTAGTGACTGAAACTTTTCTACAGCTGGCATCACACTCTTTAATAAATGTAGCAGAGTGTTGAAAGGAAAGACATGGACAGAACTGCATTGCCATGTGTGTGACTCTTCTCCATTTATTGTCTTTTCTTGTTGGGACTAAACATGATTGAATATGAGGTGGAAGGGATTCTGGAAGGATAGCCTGGTTCAGACAGCTCATCACAGCAGGCAGTTGAACATCAATATAGTGTGTAAATAAACACCTTTGTAAATGGAAAACAACCACATTTCCAGTCTTTTTGTACTCCAGGGCCTCAGCTGACAGGCAGCACTTTTGCTTCCTTGATGTGGCGTAATTAATGCAGTGCAGCTATACTGCTCCTCATAAGCAGGATGGTGCTTTTAAAAGGTGCCCAATACTGCAAAATCTCTGTTTTCACAGCCCCAGGAGCCTATTAAGGCTGCTCACCGTCATTTACAGCATTTTTTTGTATTATCAAGTTGAAATATAGAGTCACAGAATCATATAATCACACACTGGTTTGGGTGGGAAGGGACCTTAAAGCCCATCCAGTGCCACCTCCTGCCATGGGCAGGTCACCTTCCACTCTCCCAGGACCCTGACAGGGAAGAATTTCATCCTTGGAGCCTTCTTTTTTCCAAGCTGAACAACCCCAGCTCAGCCTGTCTCCATAGCAGGGGCGCTCCAACCTCTCCTATATTTTTTTTAATAAAATAACATCAATTATTTTATTATTTAATGCTTATGCACAACATATTCTGGTTCAAAGTATTACAGTATATTGCAGGTTAACAGGCAAAATTCCCCAGATTTCTTAGCCAAGTGGTGTAAATCAGTTCTCTGAGTCACTGGGTGAGCTGGCACTTGGAGGACTTTGGGTCTCTCAGGCCAGGCCAGGCTCGGTTTAGTTTTCTGTATAAAATCCATTTCAATTAAAAGCCTTGCTGACAGTAGCACCATTATTCAATCTGGGAAGAGTCATTCCATGCTGATAAAATTGGATTTCTTTGTCACAGTCTTTCAGACTCTATCCTCACAATGTGTAGCAATTTTGCACAGAAAAAAAAAAATTAAAAAAAAAAAAAAAAAAAAAGAAAAAAAAAAAAAAAAGTGATTTCATCCAGAGCAGTTATTGCAATTACAAACAGTGTTCACAAAACTGAAGAGAATTCATAATTCTCCAAAGCATCACAGTGCCATTCAGCCACAGCACAGCTGGGGAAGAGAGTGCTGAAGAAGCTGAACAAAATAACTGACTGGGGTGATCACAAATGGGAGTGGTTCAATGCTGCCACCCAGCAGAAACCACCCACTTCCACCCACCCCCTCAGGGTTTGCTGGGAAGTCACAGCAAAACCCACTCAGCTCTCCCTCAGGAGGCCCAGGAGCTGGAAGAGGAGAGTCTGAGAGGGGATGCTGAGATATCGCTGCCCTGTGTCCTCTGGAGCCTGGAAATCTGAAAATGGCACCAAAGTCTGTGCCAGAGCTAAAGGAATACAGATGGGACAGTTGCAGATTTGGGCATTTGACTAAATCTTTGTAGCTATTTGTGGCCATTCCTAGAATACTGACCTCATAACTCTAAGTATGTACTCTGCAATAGCACAGAATCATGGAATGGTTTGGGTTGGAAGGGTCCCCAAAACCCATCCAGTGCCACCCCTGCCATGGGCAGGGACACCTTCCATAGCCCAGGGTGCTCCAAGCCCCATCCAGCCTGGCCTGGGACACTGCCAGGGATCCAGGGCAGCCACAGCTTCTCTGGGCACCCTGTGCCAGGGCCTGCCCACCCTCACAGGGAAGATTTTTTTCCTAATACCCAGCCTAAAACTGCCTCTTCCAGCTCAGATCTATTCCCCCTTGTCCTGTCACTCGAAGCCCTTGCCCAAAGCTCTCCAGCTCTCCTACCAGGCACTGGAAGGACTCAAGAGCTTTACCCCAGAATCCTCTCTCCTTCAAGCTGCACAATCACAACTCTCCCAGCCTTTTCTGGTAGGAGAGCTGTTCCATCATTTCACAACCATGGGTGCCCTTGCTAGCAGGGTTAGTTTCACACCTGTGCATGAAGAACCTCCTTTGCTTCAAGGAGGAATCAAAATACTCTTCTAAGCACAAAATAAGCATTCATTAGGATTTGTCTCACCTAACTTGTCCTTAGGAGGGCAAGGTGGGAGCAAACAGGCCCTGCTGATGCAGGACAACAAACTCTGTGGGATGAGTTACCTTATAAATTCCATTTTGATGAATTTTTCATTCCTTCCGTACATGAAACAGTAAGCAGGAGTTGTGAGGAAATGTATATAACTTCTGAAAATACCAATTGTATGCTGCTTTTTAAAGCGAGTCATTGAAACACCATGAGGATTAGTATGCAATGTGCAGAAGATGTTGAAGAGGAAGATATCTGCTTATTAATTATTAGAATTATATTAATAAATCTCCTAGGAAGTTATGTGTATAAACATAAATCAGTGTTTTTATTTAATAGGATTATTTCTCTTTCTCTCGTAACCTTATCTGGAAATGCAAACTGATAGAATAGGAAAGGAAAAGACCAATTAGATGGGGAAAAAATGCATTGCCATCCAAACACAGAGTTCCTGCAATTTCTTAGCCTTCATTAGCAAGTTCCTCTGCTCACCTCCCTCTTCCTGCTACTCCCACAAGTTCAGTTTAAGCTTTTTCAGAGTAGCAGAACTTATTCAAGCTCTGATTGATCAGCAACAAACATAAAAACAGGTCAGAACCTTGAGTATCTCTGAATCATACACTTCAAATGAGCACAACAGTGCTACCAAAAATAAAATTTTTTGGGCTCATAGGAGATATCTAAAAGATTTCTGTTTCTCTGAAGAGTTACAGAGACTTGAACTCTTATTCCAAATGTTTCAAACTTTTGAAGGACTCTGAAAGCTGCCATTCTTCTATAAAATAAAAACTTGCACAGGAATGATGCTGGGATGATTTTTCCCTTTGTTATGGCTGTGCCACAGCCCTGGCTGAGCATGAGCTGTGCATACATGTGCACACACAGCATCTGTGTCACAGAGCCCCCAGCCTGCTGTGCAAGAGCCTTCATCTCTCAATAAAAAAAAAGCACTTTAAAGTGCTTTTCTGAACACTTGTGCTACTTTGAGTCTTTTTTAGCTTACTGCAAAACTTGTTAGCACTGGTATTGAGTCTAGTGAGGTTAGAAACCTCCCTTCTCTTGGATATATGGGGGATTAGGATCTGATGGGTTCAGCTGTCTGCTTTGATCAGGGTTTCCACACTGAAGTTCAGCTATTTGGGTTCAATGTCACAAAAACACCAGTTCTGTTTTTCCCCACAGACATTGGGAAAACTTCAGAGTTACAAGTAAAATACCCCCCAACAACTCGCCAAACATGCTCTCCAAACATGCAGGGCATATTTGTGTTCTCTAATCTTAGAACACACTTCTGCTGTTTTAATTTTTAGTTTTCTAATCAGCATTAGCAATGGTGGAATTATCAGATGCTCTTCCCAGCCATAGTGGTGTTAAGAAGAAGGAAAGAAAGGAGAATGAGAGGAAAAACCCTTTTTGGAAAGAGTTATTTAGTTGACTCTGTCCTCCATCACTATCTATGACTATAATATCTGTATATACACTCCATGTGCATAATACTAAGAGTGAAAAATTGAAGTCTGTTGATAAGTGATACTTCCACCATCCTAACTTTTATGACCTAAAGGAAAAAATAAGCCCCTGCTAGGAGGGAATTTCAGACAGGTACAGGACACCTGGGTCCACGTCTGTGTCTGCCAGTGATCCCCTCAATAGTCATGGTCACCTTAGTATCTCACCTTTAATAAATTGTGAGGTGCTGGTGTCACAAATACTAAATTGATTTACCAAATAAAAATAGAAGCAGTTAAGGATGCAGGAGAAAGGTCAGGATTGATGCTCACATTTGTGCTGAGGGGTTGTCTCATACAATACTCACCAATTTCTTAGTAACTGAACTTGGAAACTCTTCTTGGTATCTGGTATAACATTCCCAAAAAACATACGTTAAACTTGTCAGCACCTCAACACTGCAGAAAGAGTGATGTAATTATAAAACCACAATTTTTATGAAAGAATATATCACACCTGATATATCCTGCATAATTTCAAAAGCACCAGCTTTTCTGCTTCGGTATGTCAGCATTTCCATTGAAACCCTCATTTTAATGGGAATGCTGTTCATCAGCAAAAAGTGTATTCTAAGCAGAAAACAGGAACGTCCAGGATCAAATACGAGCACAACAGCACTTAAAGGAGTACTAATGATTTTAAAGAGAGTCACTTGCCTCTTTTTGAAAACACAAACATCAACAATTTTGAGTTTAATTTTTGAAGATTTGTTAAATCTTGGCTGGAATTCCAGACAGTCCATAAACCTCTTTTTAGAGAAATATCTGCTACTAGGGGAAGGAATGGGCTTGGGGAAAAGATTTATTAGAGCTGTTCGACGTTGTTAACACAAATCAGGAAATAGTGACAGTCTGAAAATGCAGGATTTCTGAGGGGGGGGTGTGTGAAAAATCTCCATAATACAACCTAGTAAAAAGAATGAAGATAATTGGCTCTGATCCTAAGATGCCACTGGGAATTTCCAAACAGGCCCCAGAGGATGTAGGAACACTGATCTTCAAAGGAAGTGCACACAGGGCTGTTACAAATTATGTAAGGTCTGATAAGGAAGTTACATGGTCTGATAAGGCAATTATCTGGAAAAATACCGTCCTTAAATCCAAAGCAATCTAGAAAGGCACTTGCAGGAAGAATTGGCAGTGTGCTTTGGCCCATCTCCATGTGCTCCTAAGCAGGATGGGAGGAGGAGAGGGGGCTTAGTTCTGATTCTGGCATGCAGGACTGTATAGACTGTGCAGATTAATTCACTGCACCATTTCCAGCGTGTGGCTGCCCTAGAAAGTGTGAATATTACAGTTGTACATGATGGGCTTAACTCTAAACTCTCACATATTTGAGTACCGGAGAGTCATGATGGCACGGAAGGCCAGAGGAGTTCAAAGCTGAGGCAGCACCTCCAGCTGCACCTTGGTGTCGCTGGGTCTGTGTGATCCTGACCTCTGCAGGCTCCATCTCTGACCATGAAGCCAAGAATCACTTCCTGCACAGAATGTAAATGCTTCACACCCATCCCAGCTTGTTTCTCAGCACGAGCTTGCTCATACCTTAGGTATGCACTTCCAAAATATATTTTCCCTTTGCTACAGCCACCCAAGAACAAGGGCTATGATTGCAAATTTAGTGGTTTCTTTAGCAGGAACTTTTCTCTAAAATGTACCCGTTAAGCATCTTTCCTGTGATTTGTAGCAGCTGTTGTGTCTCCATGCCAACTGATGGGGAAAGGGGGAAGGACACGCTCAAAGTCATCTCTGAGCTCTGCAATATCTTATGAAGAAAAGCTCATGATTATAATGAGAAAAGTAATTCCTCGCCGTGAAAGCTGACTGAGAGCAAATGGAGAAAAGTAAGACTTTCAAGTAAAGAAAACCTGAGTAGGATTTCCTACATGAAAAAGGTGGAATTGCTTTGGAGATGAGACCTTCCTCTTGCTTCCTGAGATCAGCTCCTGGGAAGGGCTGAGAATTGGCTATTGTGAGTAATCTTTGTGCCAGTGCTTGTGGGGTGATAAAAGGCACTAGGATTTAAAGCAAATTTCTTTGCTTGATAAATCCAAGCCTTTTACCTGAGGAGAACAGTTAATTTTTGTCAGAAGTATGTGTGTAATTGCCTCAATGCTGAAGCGAGTGGGAACTGAGGCAATAACACTCGAGTCCTGATGGCGAGAGACAGCAAGAAACTCTTCCATGTCTCTATGAATGCACAAGTATTTCAGAAATGCAATAAATAAAACTCAAGTTGTCTGCCAAACCGGAAGGATGGTGACAAGATAGACAAAGAGAGCAAAGCAAACCTGGGGGAGGACGAGCTCACATTGAAGCAATGACACAGTTGCTGCACATGCAGCAATCTCAGCACATTCTCAGCTGTGTCGCCGTTGTTATCCCAGACAATGCATTTAAGTATTTGCTGCAGTGCTATTTAGCAGATGATAATGAAATGAGCAGGCAAATGTACATGAAAGAAGATGGAAATATCTTGTGCCTCCTCACAGGGAAGCCATCAAGCATAGAAACAGGGAAATGACACTCAGAGCACTTGGAGGAAGGCGAATGCTCTCCGCTGCTTTCTGCTGTAAATTGGGCACTGGGGAGAAAGGACAGAAGTTCCACTGAAGTGTAACAGAGGGTAACGTTTGCCACCATGTGTCACCACTGCACTCAGGGAATGCAGAGGGATGAACTGCACGAGGCACCAGTTTTAGAAATTTATCTGCAGCCACTTTGTCCTGCAGAGCAAAATAATAATAAATAAGAAAATGTTGAAGGCAAAGAATGATGTCTCTCTCATTTTAGCTTCAAACAAACCTAGTTGTGTATCTTCCTCTTCACTCCTCTCTGTAGCCTCTGCACAAGGTCTGGAAGACTGAGTAAATTTAAAATATTTTTGTGGACGGATCTACTGACAAAGGACAGTGTTTGAATTTCTAATTTTATTAACAGGCATGAAGGTAATTGGTCATATCAGATACCTACTGAAAGAATTGCCAGACCAATGGATTTTTGCTACATTAAAGTCATCCTGAATCTTTTTATTCACTCCCTAAATTGAATTTACAGAACAATGATGTACACACAGAACATGCAGGCAATATGATGTGAGGTGGGCACAATCGAGTGAATTTCACCATGGCCTACAAGTTACCTCAGCTTTGCAATTTGAGGTTAATGTGACTAATGCATTTAGACTAATGGCAGTTTGAAGAGTTTTCTTTTTCTCCTTCTCAATGTCAAAATATGTCCAGTATAATTTTATCCATTTTACATGAAATTGGATGTGCCTGTCCTTTACCATTCTGAAGCTGTTGGACATCTTTAACTCAGAAATTATGAGTCCTTCCCTCAAAACAAAAGTCTTATGATGCTCTGTGTATATAAAAATTGGTTGCTCCATACAAAATGGAAATAGGCAAAGGCAACTTTTTCTGGCTGGTAGGTTTTCTCATTGTCAGGGAGTTCCAGAGGAAGTTTTGACCAAACCCTTCTCACTTTTATCTACTTATGGTACTGCTTAAGAAGAGGTGTGAGTAGCACTGAGAAATCCTTCCAACAACTCACAGTTCAGATTACAATGAAGAAACTTCCAGATTAACTGGCAATGACCTTTCTGAGTCAACATTCCTGCACTTTGAAATTCGAGCATTTCTAGTTCTGCCTTTTTGCCTTTGATTTTGACCTGGTACAGCTGGAACTAAATATAGATGTGTAAGGTAAAACCCATGATCACTGCACTTCAAACGTGTCTTTCAACTTGCTTGCTAGAGGCCTTACAAATTGTGTCATACACCAGTAGTCAGTGGGCAATAATCGCCTCTCCTGGGATTAATTTATGATAAGGACACTTTAGTTTGGGAATGTGTTTTATTTAACACCACCACACTTCTTTTTGAGAGACAATTTCCTATCATTCACATATCTTGTAGATGCATATTTTATTACTTCGTGGTAGTGGCACAATGTTTGTAAAATTAGAAAAATATTTTACTTTCACTTATCAGTACTTATTTTACTTATTAATAGCATAAATTTCAGTTGCAACTCACTGCGGTGTCTAATTTTGTGTAATAAACCTTGCTAATCATATTGCTTAAGGTACTGGGACACTGCTAAAATATAAATAACAAAGAAGAACAAATCATATCTGAAACCAACAAGGCTGACGTATCCAAAGGGTAATTAAAAAGTCATTAGTTAAAGTAATCTGAGGTTTTGATTGATAAAGTAAAAATTTAACATTTGTGTTCTGAAAATTGATTAACAAACAGATACACAATTTTCATCACAGAAAACCAAGCTGTTGGTTAAAATTGAATTTCTCATGTACTTCAGATTGAAAAAAGATCATCTACTATACTCTAACAGGAAAAACTGGAGTCACATCCAGTAATGAATGGGGTATGGCTTTGGCTCTGGTCCAGTTATCCATAAATTCTCATGGATCCACAGGAATAGACAAACCCAATGAAGCTAATTTTAGCTGGCTGAAACCAACACCATCTGGACTTCTGGCCTTGGTAACTTTCTATTGATCCAATCCTTCCAGAATGATTGGATGCCAAATGCATACACAGTGTGCAATGGGAAGGTTCTGGTATCATCTCCCTTGAGGGTTTCAGATCCTGTAACTTTCTTTCCTTTTTTTTTTTTTTTCCTATTGAATAACCTTATTTTTGTGTGTATAGCAGATAAACATTAGTATCCATTTCTTTGCACAGTTCCAGGAAAGAAGTATATAAATTTAAATGATTTTCTCTCTGAAGCCACAGAAACAGTTTGAAGTGGACAGATGAGCATGTTTCCCATGTGGTTCAGCTCATCTATACATTCTATACATCTGCCTCCTTATCCCACTTATGTTAATTCAATCAGAGGAGATTCATGCAATGGTTCCAATTAAATGGCATTCTGGGTGTGATGTCAAGTAGATACAGTGAATTATCCCCAGTACAAAATACAAGGGAAATACTCTCAGTGCATTCAAACACTGAATAAAAGACACAAATAATCCGCTACTGGGCATGCTGTGAACAAAAAGAATTCAAATTGATCAGACATTGACTGTGAATAATTTACTCAAATACATCATTTTAAATCAGTTTCAAGACGAGAGGGCTAAAACAACCAGTTAAAATTTTGGTGGCTTGTGGATTTATTTTCTGTTTCTTCATTTACTTTGGTGGGCTTTGCACTGAGGTCTCACACAGCAGACTTACATTAGATACCACAAAGATTAGGGTCCACTTTACCATTTTTAATAATGGTAATTATAGTGCTAGCATTTGTTATGAAAAATAATTTGCCTCCACTAACATTTCTCTGTTAAAATCTCTAAATATAATAAACATGATGCTCTAACCCCTTGAGACTTTTAGCTTTTCTGACAGGCCTTGGTTTTAATTTACTTACAGAGCAGTAGAATTGTCAGCAGAGCTCACTAATGGCATTATTTTTCCTGAGTGTAGGTATTTTAGTGTATCATTAAATTACATCTCTTACACATGCTACATAAACCCCAAATATAGATATACACTTATTTAGACTGACTACAAATTAATAAATAGGTCCTTTTAGATTCAAGTTTTTTTTTTTTTTTTTTAGTGACTGTGTCCATTCAGGATGAGAACATTTCAGCTGCTGGGTTTTCGTCATTGTTGGGTAACTGCTTTTACATATCATCATTCAGTGCCACAACTGCTTGCCAACAGTATCAGAGGGGCTGGAATCCTAAGGCTCAAAATATTCTAGCACAGCATCACAACATCAGTGTCCTGACTATGTTTATTAGACACTTGATAAACCCAGAAAGTTGGCTTTCTTTGATGTTGCTATAAACACCAACTTCTGCCTCATTATTGAGGACACCTCCCAGGGCAAGGCCTCCAGTGGCTCATGGCAAATTTGCATAACTCCAGCAGGTGCAGAACAAATGTTCTTCACTCCTCATTCCCCTGCCACTTCTGAACTAATCATTGTTTACCTCATTAGTCGTGCTTCCAAACGAAGAATACTGCTTTATTGGAGCTATTTTGAAGAGGATTTTGAAGGCTCATCCTTGTAAAGATGCCTTGGGGAGAAGTTAGATATTCAAATGTCTGGGTATAGATTAAAACAAAGGTGAGCATTTAAAATTTTTTTAACCTATTTTTGATTGTCTTTAATCAATTAAGTCAAAAGCCAGGTGGGAGATGGAAAGGTGAAAGGGAATTACTGACACTTTGCATATTTACTCCTTACTGAAGCAGATGCTGAATTTAGAAGACCAGATTCTACCTTGAATTAAAACTACTCTATCTTTAATTTTAATTGTTCTCTTTGGCACATTTTAAATGCTTAAGATTTCCAGAGGGGTGAATTTCCATAGAATGCTTCTACTCTTTGATTTATCTTGATTAAGGTAAGATATGGGTAAACGAATCCCCCTCGGGTAATAGCAAGCTTATTGGTTTATGATCCTTTGCACAGGTCTGTTGTGCTTCCAGTTCTTCTGTTTGTGTTATATAGAAAGAGAAATGAAAAGCCAACTCATCCATCCATCCATCCATCCATCCATCCATCCATCCATCCATCCATCCCCATCTGCACCTTCCCAAAAATGTTTACAAGGCATGTGTAAGTGGTATAGTCTACTTGCCTGTGAAACTAAATATACTTGAATCTTGTTAACTTTGGTTATTGGCACATTTTTGAGTAGTTATTGACACATGGCTCAGATCATCCTATGGTGCCATGGTTATTACTTTGCTAAGAAATTATGCTGGCAGGACCATATTCCTGTCTTGTTTTTGGAGTGCAGCTCAGAGGCCCAAGTACATCTGCACAGGGATACAAATAATTACCACTGGAGCATCCCAGGGAGAACAGAAAAAATGCCTTTTAGGGGCAGCAGTGACTGCTTGGAGCTAGGGAGGCTCCATTGCTGCATGGAAGTGAAATAAGGTCCTTTAAAATCACAAGGGAAAAGGAACCTTTATGCCACACAGATCAAAGGGCATCCCCATTAAAATTATTTTTGCAGAAAGAATATAATGCTGGAAAACCCATTTTAAATCCCATCCCATTGTACTTTCAATAATATTTTACAGATACAGGTATTATGACTTCCATAAATGTCTCAATACTTATCTTTTTCCAGCTGGGAAAGCTGAGGCTGGAAGGAGCTGTTCTCTGTGTTTAAACATGTGCAATTGTCAATGGCCATATGAGACTCTTAAAACACATTTTGTTCTTAAAATCCCTAAAGCTGCTTCCCAAACAACATAAGGTCAGGTACATGCTGATTACTCACGTAGTTTGTGTCCTGGAATACTTGCTAGAAAAAAGAAAATATTTATTCTGATACAGTGTAAATGTGCAAGGACATAAAATACCTACAGAGCATAGGTTTAGCTCCCCATAAAAGTGAGTTCAGAGCTCAAACGGAGATGCCAGGTCTTGCCCACTACACAAAACCATTTGCATTCCAGTTGTTGGCTAAACAAATGCAATGGAAAAAATATCTTGATTTAAAAAGCCTGAAGATTATTTAAGGTAAATAGAATCTTAAAACAGCATTTCAGTTCCACTTTCCAAAAATGTTATCATCAAAGGCAGGGTGTTCTTGGAATCTTCAGCACATCTCTGATGCTCACATTTCCTCTTGTACAGCTCACTCGTAAGCCTTGTAAATGTTTAATGGGAGATCAATCCCCTCTGCTTCCAGCGTGGTGGGAATCCTGCTAGGGATCACAGCACTCCCAAACTGAGAGCAGAGCTCTGGGAAGGCTCTACCCCTCACCTGGGGGTTGCTGCTGCTTATCCATGCCCCACTTGTGCTCTCTCCTGGCAGCACATTCCAACCGTGCCAATGTCCCCGCTGGAAGAGCTGGTTGTCCCCCATGTCCAGCTGACAGGGCAGTGACTGTTGCCCTGATTTTTAAAAGTGTTAAGTTTTCTTTTATAGTTCTTTTGAAAGTTTTAAAGTTCTCATCAAACTTCTTTAGCCTTCCAATAATGTTTATATATTTAAGAGTCAGAGTTCCCACACAATTTCACGTATAAATAGAATAGTTTACATATTTCTCTGTGGGTGGAGAGAAATGATTGATTGATCTTTAGACCAGTGTGGTTGGAGA
This sequence comes from Vidua macroura, assembly GCF_024509145.1. Classification (NCBI taxonomy): domain Eukaryota; kingdom Metazoa; phylum Chordata; class Aves; order Passeriformes; family Viduidae; genus Vidua; species Vidua macroura. The sequence continues at coordinate 6,537,436 of NC_071579.1, forward strand.
GGTGGTAATTCCATCCTCCAATCCATGGTCACCTTTAGAATTCTATAAATACCAGATGTTTGAATAAAACTAGCTCTTTTTCTCTTTTAAACTTACCAAGCTTCTGTGTACTCATTTCGTGTCCAGTAGTGACAAGTGACCATCCCTGAGCTGCAGGCACAGCTGAAAACGCTACAAAATGCAGTTTACAAAAGACCCACGGAAAGCCTGGAAATGCTGCTTCCTGATAAACAGCTCTGCAGTTTGAAAGAGACATTTTTCCTTCCCTTTTCCTTCCCTCTGAGGACATCAGCTTCTAAAGAGTCAGTCACCTGTTCTCAGCGCGCTCACCCGAAATAATCCTTTATAAGGATTAATCCTTATGGGTTTTGTAATAAGGCTTTATTTTCAGGAGTTGTATGATTGCTATGAGCTGCCAGAGAGCACTTTAGTCTCTCAGCAGTGATGTAGACAAAATTAGCACTTTGCATGGTCATGCTTCAAGCAGTTACTGAACAATGTAGTAGAAGATGCAACAACATAATGCAAGTAAGAGCTGAAGGAGAAAAACACTTCATGCAAATTAAGTTTTGTTCTCTGAGGTTTCCCTCAAATCCCACAAAAATATCTGTTTGCTGCATGTACCTGCTGTCATGGGCAGGACTGACTGTTCCTCTTCCTGCCACCTCAAGCACAAAGAAACCCATGGTTTCAGGGAACAAGTAGCAATTTCTTTACAAGTACTGCTATTTGTATGGGTATACATAATTTCTTCCCCTCCTCTTCTTGGGTGTGAGATGAAATGATAAACCAGAATCTTAATAATAACTGAAACAGTTCAAATAAGCCTAGAACTTAATAGTAATAAGAAGTTATAGATATCTGTGCTTTTTCTTATTTTTAATCCCATGAGGATAAAAATTTACACTATAAAACTTTTAATTGCCCAACTTCTCTGTAATTAAAATGACATCTCCTTGGTGTCTCTGAGTCAAAATGTGTCAACTTTAGAAAAATACCAGCCTAAATATAATTATAGTTGATTAAAAAATTATCTTGAAATAAATTTAAAATCACTGAAACAAAGCATTTTATCTAAGCACGGTAAATCTACCAAAATATTGAAACAGGCAGCTTCTACTGCATATTTAACATTTTCAGTGAAAATAACATTCTTGACTACAGCTCTAGACTACAGCTCCCCTCTGGCATTTTGGAATAATTCCAAAATAATGGCATCCTGTGCCATCCACGACATGACTGATCCTTTAGGAAACATAGCAGTTATAATCAGCACTTAATTTCATTTATTTCATGTTCTTGTATCAACTTGTAGCAAACCCGCCTTTAAAAGAATTAAACCCAATTATTTTGCTGACAGTCCCTCATTTTTCTATGTTCATTTGCTTTTCAGGAACTATTGAGCTGAGCTAGCACAATAACTGTGAATATTATTAATTTGTGGATTGGGACTCACCAACATAACAAGACTTTCCTATGCTAAAGCGTGTACAGACACTGGGACACAGCTCTTTTTCAGCCTTCTTTGCCCCAAATAAAGTTTGTTTTTCCTAAGTGAGCAATTGTTCACCTCCTGTCTCTGAATAACATTCCATATGTTATTGGAAGTCTTGTGTTCTCCAATAAGATCCAACTGTGCAACCTTTCCTACTAAGGAATTTCTTATACCTTTTTTTATCTGCTTGTTATTTTGAAAATTATTTAAACAGTTATTTAGTATTTTATTTTATTTTTTTATTTTATTTTATTTTTATTTTATTTCTTTGGGGGCTATGATTGGGATCTTAGCAGCCCTCTAGAAAGTGATGTAACTAATTTTTTTTGTTGTCACATGTAAAACCTTCTTGTTTTATGTTAGAATTTTTAGAGATTGTAGATTTGGATTTCCAAAAATAATTAGGTGGACTTTTTGGAAATGTGTTGTATTTGACCATGTTTCTACTTGCATAATTATTTATTTTCATACAATTATGTATTAGGGAAGACCTCCAGGATCACTGAATCCAACCTTTGACCAAATCCCATCATACCCAGTAAACCACATCTCTTAGCACCATTTCCAGTCATTTTTTCAACTCTTCCAGGGATGATGACTCCACCACTGCCCTGGGCAGCCTGTTCCAATGCCTTTCCTTTAGTGAAAATATTTTTCCTAATAACCTGGACCTCCCCTGATACAACCTGAGGCCCTTTCTCCTTGTCCTATTATTAATTGCCTGGGAAAAAAGGCTGACCCCCACATGTTGTGGTATTTTCTCTTTTTTTTTAGCCTAGTGCCTTACCTTTTATCACATGCCATATTCTCAGTTTTCAACTGCTTCTCTGGTTTCTCAAAACCTTCCAAAGTACTTGCCAGGGCCGTCAGCTTAATATTGTCTGGGTATTCTATGAATATATTTTCTATCATTCTACTCAATAATAAGATTTTTTTTTTAAAAGAGCAGGTTTTTAAAAGAGGGTAATCTCTGTAGGATCCTTTCTAACTTGATAATGCACCAGGAACAATGAACCCTTTGCAAATCGGGGTCTACTAACTTCAGCCAAATGACTGTAATCACTCTTCCTGCGCTGAAATACACAAACGTGCATCATTGATTGGGACTCTAAATGGACACTTATAGATCAAATTCTCTCATGAGGGATCAAGCTGATCCACAGCACAGAGATTTCCACTTCCTGATGATTTCTGAGTTTCTGTGGAAAAGGAGATGATTGTAGCAGACCGCAGTGAGATCTTCGATTATTTGATGCAACAATTTCATTATGTGAGTTGTAAAACTGCAATTTGTGTATGCAGAATGCTGGAAAAATTCCACTAGAAAACTGAAATTTGCATGGTTAATATTTTATATTTTTATGTTATTTTCGCATAAGCGAAGGTGCACTAAACTATTAACTAGAAAATAGATTAAAAATTGCAGTGCAAGTGGAAAGTATTTGAGTTACAACAACTTTTAGCTTTTCTTTGGTTCACTAAATTAATTTGAATGTGACACGGATATAAGATGTGGAGGATGGTTTTTTTCTGTAATTTCCTTCAATTTCAAAAATTTCATTAGTTATCACAAGAAGCAGCAATACCACATAGAACAACTTACAACAAAATCAACCATTTTAATAACAAAAAAGGCTTGGATTGCTGCAGCTCTTTTTATTTCGTTTCAAGGAAAAATCAGAGAGGAAATGAAATCACCTGCTGTCCCAATTAACATTTAAATAGTCCCTATTTGGCAGCGAACTTCGTGTACTTATTTAGGTTAAAGAGGTGAAGAAAGCGTTTGTTCTTATCTGTGCAGCTGTTGCTGGGTCAAGTTTCTCTTGAAAGGATGCAGGGATTCATGACTATGTCAGAATTGTTGGATCCAAGACCGTTTCCTAAATCTTCATATCAAGGGCATTTTTGGTGTTATCCAGATTCAGAGCAGAATATCCCTGTATTTTCCTTTTGCTTTAATTTCCTTGGGAAAAAAATTTAAAAAATAAAAGGCTCAGGTTTGCTCCCAGAGAGGCAAGAGTATAAATCATCTATATCTATATCATCTATATCTATATCATCTATATCTATATCTATCTAGCTATCAATAAAACAGGGCTCTGTGTAACATGCCTCACTTCCAAGAGTAGATCAGATGAATCCCAGTGCTCTTGTGGGGTTATAAATTTCTTCTGGAAACCTGCTTTTCTACTTTTTCTGCTGTGGTTTCAGCAGGGTGAGACCCCTATTGCTGCAGACCACCCCTGGGCATGGACACCCATGGCCCTTGTGGGAGAGGAAGAATTATCACCACTCGGAGGTTGATGCTTAGAGAGGCTGACCTGGAACAGAGACTGGACAGAGTTAAAGAATAAAACAGGGATTTATTAAAAGGCATTCACAGGATACACCTTGGGCAGTACAAGAGCCTGGCTGAGGCTACACACATGATGGACCCCAGGTCATGAGTTTTCACACTTCCATAAGTTTTGGTCCATTTCCATATTGGGGTTGATTGTCCAATTACAGCTTCAGGTTATGCAGTCCCATCCTCCCAGTTTGCTCTCCTCAATTTGCTGTTGTTTGCAATTTTTGGGCCTGAAACTGCAATGGTGTCCTTGGTTTTGGGGCTGGAAAAGGATTGTTTTGTCTGATTAAACTGTGAAGAGAACTTGCTAACACGTTATATGAAATTCAGAGTTACCTATTAATGCAGAACAGAATCTGGAAAATATGAAAGCTAAAACTTAAGGCATTAAGGTGACCCTGTGGCAAGGGGAGTCAAACCTCAACCACACGTGTCAGGTTTAGGATGAGCAGAAAGCAGAGTAATGAAGAGGGTGGTTCCATTCTGTGTGTCTGAGCAGTTGTTTGAAGCTTATGACAAAGTGTTTGAGCTCCTGCCAGAAAATTAAAAGGAGAGATATTCCTTAAATTTGAGATGTTTGAGATATCAAAATCAAGATATGCCTCAAATCATAGGAATATTTAACTCTGCATCCTGCCTGACAGAGATGGTATGGACGGATAGGGAAGTTGTAGGTTTGTGGCTTTGTTTGTGTGTGAACTACTTACAAGAAAAGTACAGCAAGGAGTCTCCTGTCAGGGAGATTTCTGTTCCTGGGATGTTTGGATAGTCATTAAATTTCTGCTTTTTGACCTGATTTTACCTGGTCTGGGGTTCAAGGGGGAGGGAAGTTGCTCAGCACTTGTGGCACAGCAGCTCTCTGACGTGGTGTGAGGCACAAGAATCAGCAGAGGCTGTACCACCCATGGTCCAGCTTAGAGAACATCCATGTCTCTACTCACCTTGGTGGCTGTGGGTTTCTCACTTATACAGGACAACTCAAGGCACCAGCAGCACAAAGTCAGCATTTATCTTGATAAAAGGAAATTTTCAACAGTCCTGTCTCTTTTTTTCCACTATTTACATGCTGTGAGACAGGAAGAGCAGACCTTGGTGTTATGTAGTTTCTGCCTTGTTTTCAGTGAGACTGTTCATGAATATGCTGATTAGCTTGCTCCTGCAATATGTTGATATATTTCCCCCAGAAACTGAAGCTGGGGGTCACTGCCAAGTATCAGATGGCAAAAATTCCTCTTTTGTTGCCCCTTGAACTGTATTCAAGCTGGCAGATCAAAGGGCAAGATTTCATAACTGCTCACAGGACTCTGTCAGCAGATTTGTCTTGTGCACTACCATTGCCCATAAGTATGATATAAATGACCTCATTTATTCTCACACTTTTCATTTAATGGAAATATTCTTATTACCCATAAAATACTGGACTATATTTAACACTTAATCTCGATTCAGGGAAAGCAAGACACACTGAGAGGTACACTGGTGTTTTTTCCTGGCTGCATTGCAGAGCTGGTGAGTGCTACAGCCAAACAAAAATCATCTTGGCCGAGACATTAAGAGCAAATATTAAATTTATTCTGGCTAAAACTGAATCCCTGGTAATTGCTCAGCATTGTTCCTTACACAAAAAAAGTTGGAGAATAAACACCATCACGTGTGTTGGGCATATGGATTGGGAAGTCAGTTAATCTTGGGTTTATTTCTAGATCTGTAGAGCCGTGTTTCATTCTGTTTTTTTCTAAGCAAGCTTCCTAGGAAAAACCTGCAATGTTCATCTAGGCCCTCATTATCCTGAGCCTGAGGCAGAACAGCAGCCAGGACAATGTGGCCCAAAGCACAGTTGCTATACTGTGACTAATAATCTGAAATTATTGGCTAATCAGCCTCAAACTGAAATATACCTAGAAGATAAGTAATAATCTTTATGCTAATTTTAGTTAAATTATTGTGCTTCTTCTTAATTTCAACTGCCCTGCACATCTTATGGTGCTCCCAAATATGTTAACACTCGTATTCCATAAAAAAAATGAGGAGAAAGGCAAAGTAACCCTGTCTATAGCTAAATGTTTGGGAGGATATGTCTTGTAATGCTCCTCTTGGCTGGAAAATACGTCCCTGGTCTGCAGTTCTTGTCCCAGCCTCTGCTGGGTGCATAAAATCTCAGTCCCTCCTGCTCTGTGTCAGGACTTGTGGTATTATAACTAAAATCTACAGTGTAGATGATAATTACCTGGCATTATTAATGCTATTTTATCTCACTCTGGTGTTGATATCCCATTTGAAATTTTCCAAAATCACCTTCGTTTTTCTCTCTAAGACCTCTTCTACAAAGGTGCTGGGAGTGATAATGAAATGAATTCAGAGGCACAGAGATTTTATAGTAATGCATTTTCAATACATATATTTTACAATAGTAAATATGTAGAGCTTCATTCTATTTACAGCTTCTTTAAATGCTCATATTTGGACTCTGTAGAGGGGTTAAGTATTTTTCTCAGAATTTTTAATGTGGTTTGAGCTTCAGAATAGGTCTAGGTGCACACAAAATGTGTAACTCTCTAATGGATGTATTAGAAGGATGTATGAGAATATTACCAGCTGACCTACCCAATTTTGTGCAATTCCCAGAGACCTGAAGGGTTTTTTTTTCCCAGTTTGTTTCCCTATTTTGAGTAATTTCCACATCCCTGCCATTCAGGAAGGATAAAGATGGACCAGAGGGCCTGCACAGGTTGGGGCTCTGTGAACCTCACAGATTCCACAAAGTGGAGTGCAAGGTCCTGCACCTGGGCCAGTGCAATCCCAAATTACCAACAGGCAGGGCAGAGAGGAACTGAGAGCAGCCCTGGGAGGAGGACCTGGAGGTGCTGGGTGAGGAAAAGCTCCCTGTGAGCTAGCCCTGAGTGCTCCCAGCCCAGAAACCAACAGAGTCCAGGGCTCATCCAAAGCAGTGGGAACACCAAGTCCAGGAAGGGGATTCTCCTCCTCTGCTCTGCCTTTCTGAAACCCCACCTGGAGCTCTGTGTCCAGTCCAAAATCCTCAACGTAAGAAGGACATGGAAATGTTGGAGCAAGTTCAGAGGAGGCCGTGAAGTTGCTGAGGGCTCTGGAGCACCTCCCCTATGGAGCCAGGATGGCAGAGCTGGGAATGGTCAGCCTGGAGAAGAGAAAGTTGTGTGGAGACCTCACAGAACCTTCCAGGGTCTGCAGGGGCTCCAGGGAACTGGAGAGGGACAACTCATCAGGAACTGGAGTGACAGGACAAGGGAGAATGGCTTCAAACTGACAGAGAGTAAGTTTAGATTAGATATTGGTAAGAAATCCTTCCCCGTGAGGGTGGGCAGGCCCTGGCACAGGGTGCCCAGAGAAGCTGTGGCTGCCCCTGCATCCCTGGCAGTGTCCAAGGCCAGGCTGGACAGGGCTTGGAGCCACCTGGCACAGTGGAAGGTGTCCCTGGCCATGGCAGGGGGGTGGCACTGGATGGGCTTTAAGGTTCCTCCAACCCAAACCATTCTGGGGTTCTGTGATTCTATAAAGTAAGATAAATATAGGCTTTATTCTTTCACAGAACACATTTAACACTTCAATGTTTCTGTTGAAGAAATTAATAACTGAACTCCCATCCAATGCTCTGATTTAGTTAAGAGCATTAGGAAGCTCTGTGTTTATAATCTGGAATTATATTGACAATTTTCTTGCCCTGATTCTCTATTTAGCTCACCAGTGCAATTCCACTGCTTCTTTAGAGATAGCTGCAATTTAGTCCACTGGACAAAAAAAAACCCACCAAGACCATTTTTAATAAACTAACATTCCAAATTTAGTTTGGAATTAATACAAATAATTTTTCCTAAAGGAGAAGCATCCTTTGCTGTGGTGGAATTCTTATGCTGAATAAGAATTCTTGACTTAATTTTTTGTGTGCATGTAGAGATCTGAGCATTTCCTGCTACCAGTGAAACAACACTTGCATAGGAGGAGAGCATTTAGATGCAAAGAAGATCATCTGCACATTCCCCCAAGAGCTAAGCCATAAACAAACAAATACAACAACAAAGTATTTTCAGGAAATATTTTGGTTCACCTCCTACTCCTTTCAACAATTTGAGTTGCTACAGACAACAATAGTGCAGATGTTATATTTCACAATATCAAGACAGCATTTATGCATATGTTTGTGAGATTTACACTTGTGTGAAGCCAGATTCATCCCAGAGGGTTGGTAGAAACAACTGCCTTTATAAATTCAAGTGCAGGTTAAGTAACTGTCATCCATCAGTGCTGTAAATAGCACTGCTGGCATCAAACTGGAGACAAAAAGCCTCCACTTTGGAAGGATAAACTTATAAATTGAATAGAAAATGAGCCAAATAATGCACACTGTAGAAGGTTAAGTTTATACAACATTCTTTCTGGAAAAGGAGCAATTCTGGGTTTTATATACAGCCTTATAAATAAGGCTTTGGATCAGTATTTCTTTGAGAAAATATTTGAGACTATATATTTTGTTTGAAGCCAACAATTTAGGTACCTTTTCCCTCTTTCAGGCAGTCAGGAGTAACATCAGCTTTTGTTTGGAACAGAAGGCAATTTGGTCTCTGTGGCACCAGGCACAAGCCAATCCTGAGCATCAGTAACATCCCAGAAACAAGCAAGCACACAGCTTCCAAAGGCTTTAAGGACTCATATTCCCTGCCACACTATCCAGGTCATAAAGTTTTTTTTGTTTGGCTCTGGGTACGGGGTAGAAGGAGGTCATGGCTGCTCACAGCACTGCCAGAATTCTTAGCCTGACTGTGCCTCATTTTTCAAATGAGAACTAAGGTGAGCAAGAGCACTCCCTTGAAATTTTAAATCATTTATCACGGTTTGTCTCTAGGCCTCTCCATTGCCCAGTACTGCAGATCAATTTGTAGTTCTGAAACAGAAGTTGTAAAAGTGGTAATAAAAGGCATTTCAAAGACTTTGAGACTATGAGTTGTATCACATAATGATGAAGAATTTTAGCAGTTTGTGTTTCTCCTGTGATTCATCTGCGAGTATCCATCAACACTGAATCTATGAATCCTCTGCTCTATTTTCTCCAACAGATCTTTATGCTGATTCACTCTTCATAAACTGTATTTTCATTGATTTATGCACTAAAACACTTCCACAGATTCAAATTTCTTCCTTATCTCTACAAGAAACATGGTTCAATTATTTTTCGTTTTAGTCAGGACAAAAAGAGATGGAAGAAGACCATGATTTTCATGCTGGTTTTGAAGCAGTATAAGGTGTAGCCAAATCCCTAAAATCCAGCCCAGATGAGAGTTCCAGAGACTTTTGAGTTTCATTTTCTTAGGATCCAGAATAATTAGGTTTTTCTCCTGTACAATTAACTACAGGGACAGGACCATAATATCAATTGGCTCTTAAGGTTAGGCAAAAGACTGTAAACAGACCTTTTTGCTTCTCTTTCTCATAACTCTTCTCCTTATTGTGTCAATAAGCTCTTTTCCAGGCCAGTCTTCTCCATTTCAAAGGTTAACTACTGTTTTAACTGTAGGTAAGATACATTCTTCTCTGGAAGTGAAACAGTCTTTTATCCCATTTGCAAAGTATAAATCCATACCTTTTCCTCACATTGAATTTCAGGCAATATCAGCTTTCTTAACAGTCACAAATAAAATGGATAAAAAAGAGCAAGAACCTTCCAGTCAGAGGAATTTTTTTTTTATTTCATTTGTCTTCTGCCAGTCTAAACAAATGCACCATTTTATCAAGTCTGTTACCTGTTTAGATAATAAATGATTCCTATGAGCAGATGTGAACTGGGAAAAAAGGATGCTTTGAGCTTGCGTGTACAAGGTGTTGGAAACTCTTTTGATACTGCCAAGGGGAGAAAGAACAGTTTTCCAATCCCTCTAGGACATATGACAAATCATGAAATCAATACTTTTTGCAGGGAAAAAGAAATGTATAAACCAGTGAGAATGGATTATTATAATTATTTAGATGGACAAGTACTTTTGACTCCAAATATGTCACCATCTTACCTGCAGGCTGTAAACCTGAGTTGTTATTATAATTTTTACAAGATCCCAGACTGGCTGGGGTTGGAAGGGGCCTCTGGAGATCACCCAGTCCAAGCCCTGCTAAAGCAGGGTCACCAGAGCAGGGGCACAGCATCACACCCAGTCAGGTTTGGAATGTCTGCAGAGAAGGAGAATCCACAGCCTCTCTGGGCAGCCTGAAAAGATTTTCGTCATACTTGGATGTAACTTTCTGTGTTTCAGTTTGTGCCCGTTGTCCAGTGCTCTGCCACCCTGAAAGCAAAGAAGTTTTTCCTCATATTTGGATGGAACTTTCTGTGTTTCAGTTTGTGCTTATTGCCCCTTGTCCTGTCTCTGGGCACCACTGCAGGGTCTGGCCCCATCCTCTTGGCATTCACCTCTAAGATATTTGCATGCATTTACCAGTACCTACAGGCCAGAGCACATCTAAGAAAACGAACCCCAGAAATAGAAAAGAGGTGCAAAATCTATTTCCTGCTTACTCAGCCTGTAGGAAACACCTCTCAAACATCCCACTCATTTTCCATTTCAGATGTAGCAGAGGCAAGGGCAGGTTTTACTGGGAATTCTCCCTTTCCCCTCTGCTCCCTGATACCACTGTCACATGCAGAGCTAATGAACTTTTGCTTGGAATTTAACCCTTGTCTTACAAGCCTGTGCAAACTGGTGAGATCTTACAAGATAATTCATCACTCTTAGATGGTTCATACAAACACATTTCAGTTCTGAAGTGTTTTCACTCCTCCTGTACTTGCTGTTTATCCCTTGTGCCATTTGCAACTTGCTCTTGGTAAGTGCGTTTCTGCTTTATTCTCTGCTGCTTGGTGATTGAGCTGCCTCTGAGGCAGGAGGTTAATTAGATTTTTTACTCATGAGGAGCTACAAAATACCTTTGTATGAATATAGGTCCAGCTAAATATGTGGATGGCGAGATCCTGAATGAATGTTCACAAAGGTGTTGGGAAGTTAATCACGAAATCTAGGTAAAAGGTAAACAACACCACAGGACAAGACACAGAAATAATTCCCCCTTGGATTTCATCAGGGGAGGAAATTTTTCAGTACATATGTTATAGAGGCTAAATATCAATCAGACATGCACAAAAGAAAACCACATTCCTTCCTCTTGTGTCCCTTTTGGTGCTCATGACAGGTGAGAAGTTTGAAATCATTGATGTCCCAGGAGCTGACTCAGTAATCTGACTATCAGGAGTCATAAAAAAGAAATATATCTGAGTACATTCTAGGTATAATGTATGTACTTTTTATTAAAATTCATTAATACATTTGCACATATTTCTTATGCATAATGCAAGAAGACAGTGAAGCTGATATTGATGAATTCTAGTTCTGGAAGTAGAATTTCAAATGCTAGGAAGCTGATAAGGCAAAAAAGGCATAGAAAGGAAAAAAAATTACTAGGATAAAAAGACATTAGGATAAAAAGAAATCTGACAGTACTTATTCACTGCAAGGTAAAAGCAATAATATGGAAAAAAATGCATATGTTCAGTAAACCTTTCTGTTTTGACCTTGGCAAAATGTCAGACAATAACAAGCAGAAAGTTAATGAAGAAATACTTTCCATTTCATCGAGGGCAAATATGTTTAAAAGGAGCTTATTGAACTTTTTTTTTTTTCTGATCACCACATGTAGATAATTGAAAATGTTAAGGGACACAGATGAGATGTGTTCTGTACTATCAGATCCTGCTTCTTTTCCTCCAGGGAGGTTGTTCTGTTTATTTTGCTCATATTGCCATGTTTTTCTCTATTGTCATGTCTCTATACAAAGGTAGAGTTTTCAGGAGGCTGCTCAGCCACGTGTAACTTATTCCCTTCTTTTTCACATTGGATAGAAAAATCAACCATAACAAGCATTTAGTAAAGATTTTGGCAGATTGTCCATTGTTTAACTGATTGTAATAAGCATTGAAAGTTCTATGACCTGTGCTGGTAAGAATTTTTTCAGAATTGACAACCTGTGAGTAACACAGTTTTGGATATTACCTGATTCTAGATCGGTCCACATCTGGCTGAATCCTCTCTTTAAAAGTCAATTTAAAATTTTTTTTTTCCTAGCAAATATTTTATCTGCTTCCTGTTTTGGAACTGCTAGCAGGTAGAAGCTTAATATAAAATGGAGCTACTTTCATCTCATCTTGGCCTTATTCAAACCATGGCCTCAGGCATTAGAAATCCTGAGGCTTTTAAAGAAGGTAGGAGGAGAAAAACACCATATACGCTCTCAGTGAGCTGCTCTGCCAACAGCAGAACTTGGAGCTGCATGGGAAAACACTGGATTCAGGCTGCCACTGTCATTCCAGCCCATTAAAGCAGTCATGTTCTCACCATCCAAGAGTGAAGGTGCCTCATTTAGAAGACATGAAGAGAAAGGAGCACAGAAGAGTTCTTTTATTAGAAATTGTATGAAGTTCATTTTCCAAGAGTGTTCTCCACATTATGCCACAATATTATTCAATAACATTTATGCTTACCAGTAATAATATTGATTTATAAAACATGATAAATTACTCCAAATGAGGCCTAACATTGTTAATTTTGCCTGGGCTCTGTTTTGTGAGTGGTTGACCTTTAGTAGTTAGGAAGGATCCATCACACTCACTGTAAATCTCTTTATAGGCTGATTCAGTCACTGCAATGGAAGAGAATATATTCCCATTTCAAATCTCCTCACGCTGCCATTTTAGAGTACAATGGCATTTTAAAAAAATCCTTTATCTAGTTGTTTTATAGAGAGCTTTCATAGCTCCCCATGCCATAAGATTTAAAATGTATTGAAATGAATACAGTGATAGAACCAAGTGTATAATTAATGTACACATTTGGAAAAAAAGCTATGGCCTGAAACTCAAAAGAGACATTGACAGCCCTAGGATTCCTTTCAGATCCACTTACAATTTAAGCTTCTTTGAAGATAAAACCTTGTCCAAAACTTGTATGATACTTTACTAACAGGTCTTTCCTGTCAGAACACTAATGGTTTCCTGAGATTAAACACCTCTCTCAATGTCATTAATAAAAGAAATAGTGTTGAAATGCCAACTGCATTTTAAAGCGTGCTTCTTCTCATGCCACATGGACTCTCTGGCTGGTCATTCTTCATGGGAGCTCCAGGGCTCCCATGGCCATGGCAGCCAACCAGCCAGGGATCAGATTTGGAGCAGCACATGCAAATCCATGGCTCGGATATCTGGGAAGATGGAGAGAATGCTGCCCATGGCCTGGGGCACTACTTATGATAATAACATGATTCCATTATAGGCTTCAGCCTAGGAGCCAGACTGACTGATTTCCTCTCTCTTGTGCAAGCCTGGGCACTCTGGGCCATCATCCTTCTCCACAACAGGCTTTGCCTGGAGCACTAAAGAGCTCCATGCAGTGAATCACACTGGAAATAGATGGGCAGCACATCCACCTGCCATTCTCTCCTTGAGAACACAAGGGAAGCTGCTGGGCTGGGCTCCTATAGAGCAGAAGAAGAGGAAGGGTAGGAAAGAACAAGCTTCTCATAGCTCCAGTGTTTGTTCTCAGTGGAAAACTGGTTTTCTTGAGTAGCAGCCAGCATTGATGCCATGCTATTCCATGGGAGGTGTTCTTCTGATGGATGGAACTCAGTGGCTCTGGAAAGCAGCATTTTCTCTGCTCAGAGTAAGATTATTAACTCTGAAATCCTCAGGCTTTTAAAGAAGGTAGGAGGAGAAAAACACCATATATTCTCTCAGTGAGGTGTTCTGCCAACAGCAGAACTTGCAGCTGCATGGGAAAATATTAGATACAGGCTGCCACTGTCATTCCAGCCCATTCAAAGCAGTCATGTTCTCACCATCCAAGAGTGAAAATGCCATGCTATTCCACGGGAGGTGTTCTCCTGGTAAATGGAACTCAGTGGCTCTGGAAAGCAGCATTTGCTTCATTACATCTCTGAGTAAGATTATTAACTCTATCAGGCCTGCTGGTCTGCCTTTGGCAATGGGTAAGAGCTTGATTTCCCAAGGGGAATAATGCACATTGGGCACAAAACAAAATGTTTGAGGCTGGAGAGTTTGTGCTAGAGAGACTGCAAGACAAGCAGGTGAAGAAAGGGGTGACAAGAGAGGGAAAAAGCACTGCTTGCAAAGTGAAATTTAGATAAAAACCAGAAATTATATGGCTAGAAATTACAGGTAGATATATTTATATATATATATATAAATATCTTATATAAAATGAAGATAAGGATATGATTTTACTCGTAGTGACATTGCTAAAAAGGGAAATCAGCTCTAATTTTAGGAGCTACTAGTGCCCCAGAAAGCATTTACGAAAACTTCCTCACTCAACATGCTAGAAATAATGCACCATAACCCCTCACCCTGAACTTCATCCCAGCTTTTACCCTGCTCCTACATTTTACTCTCATAAACCCAGCTCCTTCTGAAGTCTGAAATATTTCCTCAGCTCTGGAAGCTGCTCAACATTTCTCTCTTGTCCAAATCCAGGTGTCCCTGCTCCTGCAGACAGGCAGACACTTTTAGTGTCCTGCATCCCTATTTTATCTTCAGAGATGAACCTTCTTCTTGTCTCTCTCAGAGAGTTTAGGTCTTCATCTCTCCATATTCCAAAATACCTTATTTAAGAAAGACCTCAGCAAAATAGAAAAGCTGTTTTATAAAATCTCTAAAAGCTTCAGCTCTGGCTGTGGCACAATTATAAAAATGTCATCTTTTTAAAAGGGCTCCATCTTCCATATTCTACTCCCCCCGATTCCTCAGCAGTGATTTTCAAAGTATGATTACTTGCTGCACTAATAAATGTTCCCATTGATATGTTCTGAACCAAAAAAGAATGACAAAACTTTTACAAAAGCATTTTTGCCTACTTCCTCTCTAAACATACAGAAAAAAATCTTTCTGTAGCAAAAACTGTGGAAGGATCTCAAATTCGTTTAAGCCAAGCAAGTTTCTCTCAGTGCCTGAATAACCCAGTCCCTGGATTCAGTACATAAAGGATTTGTAGTAGGTCAGGGCAACATCAACTTGGAAATTCTTCTGAATTTGTCATGGATGTGGCCATTGTTTCCAGTTTAACTCTTCCAAGAAAGGATTTGCTGCTTGTGGAGAAGGGCTGTAAGATATAATTTCTGAGCCCGCTGTTGACAGAGAGACACCAAGGAAGGCAATGGGCTCAGCCCAAGGTTAAGAGGGATTCAAACAAGAGCTGTAATTACTTGCACAGAATGTATCTAATAGTTAGAAAATTTTTCAGTTGCCCAGCATGCATTAAGAGCTCTAAAAATTGGAAACTGGAATTGGCAATGTTCAAAGTGAAAATAGAATGCACCCTCTGTAGTTAAATACCACAACAGATTGCTGAGGATTTCTGAGAAATCCTCAGAATTTAAGTCAAGATGTGATGTTTTTCTGGGGGACAGTTCTCAGTCCCAAAGGTGTGACAGCAAGAGGCGTTTGGTGAGGTTCCTCTGACTGCACTAAAAAGGGGGCAGGTTGAGGGGACTAGGGTGGTCTTTGTCCTTAAATACTGACAACGAAAATCAGATCAAGGGTGACAGCAAACTTTTATAAGAATTGTATCTTTTCTGTTAGTATTGTGTTTGAACCTCAGCTCAGATAGCGGGCTTAGAACAAAAGGTTTCCTCGAGGCATAAAATAAATATTTTACAACATAAAACTTGTAATATTTTCGTGGTGTCAAAGCAAGCCTGTCTTGCTGGTCTGTTCAGGAACTACAGTTAACCAATATTTCCTGATGTATTCAAATGAAAAATATGATCAGAAAGCAGAGAATTTAAACAACAAAAAAAAAAAAAAAAAGGAAGATTTTTTTAATAATTGGTTTATATTTTGGTGGTTTGGTTTGTTTTTCACTTGAAAATTACATTTACAGTGCAGGGTAAGTCACTGTTTTTAGTGTCTGCATTAATGTGATCAATATACAAAATGAGGATTTTTTTTCACTTTACAGGCAAAAAATATTTGTGTGCAATTTTTTCATTTCTCTCTACTCCATAAAAGCTGCAAATAGAAGTTATATGTTTTCTAATTTCCTAAAAGGAAAGGCAAGTCATGAGAGAAAACTTCAAAACCTGACTGAAATGAACAGGGCTAATGCCTTTATTAATGTTCAGCTCTTTATTAAAAAGATCAGCTGGGCAGAGGGCTCGACGCAGAGCTCGCCCCCGCGGTCGTAGCTTTCCCAGGCAGCCGAAAGGAAGGCGGCGTGCAGAGTCGGTCACTGGAGTCCCGAGCAGCAGCTGTCCTTTCTCCTTTCCTTGTGGCCCACTGGTGGCCCGAGGATGAGGAGGCGTGGTGTGCAGAGTCTGTTGCTGAAGTCCAGAACAACAGCTGTCCCCGCTCCTTCCATGGTGGCAGCACCAGGGCTCTCTGTCTCTATCGCCCTGCTTCTCAGAGCCTAATATAGTCTGTTCTTTCTTAGGTGATGGCAATGGTTAAAAGCCAGTCAGGGGATGTGTTTCCCTCTTCCTCAGCTAGGGCATTTGTCTAGACTCCTCTATTGTGTTCAGTTTTTGATTTATATTCATTTTTATCTCCTAAAAATACTCCCATGATCCTAAGGGGTTTTTATTTGCATGTTAGTCCCAGAATGGCAGCGTGGAGGGGTGGGAGGCCAGGTAGTTTAGAGAAAACAAACAGAGCACTTAGCTAATTAGCATTTCAATATCGGTACTTAGCTAGAGTTAGTTGTTTTCTTTTAGTGTTGCCATGGGAGCTAGGAAAGCCCTGCCCGCGTCTCTGGGGAACACCTGGAAACTGTTCATAACACTGACAACTAAGATGGAAAATCCCCTATCAGAAAGCAATTCTCAAATACTAATTTAGCACATTGGTGATGTGTAGAGTCTTTAGGAACTACAGAGATCTGTTAAACCTCATTCCCTTACTGGTAAATGGCATTAAATTTCAGTTAAGTTACAGAAATCTCTCCCTACCATCATTCTTTACATTGGTTTTTGATTAAAGAATGACATCTGCCAGAATGTGTCTGAGAGGAAAGGCAGTTTGTAGCCAGGAGAGAAAGAGGAGGATGCTGGAAAGCAGAAGGGCTACACAAAAATGTATTTATCTGGGTACCGTTGACAACTGTGGACTTAAAAGTGTTAAAAAATCCCACAGTTGAGAATGTGTTACACAGCCCTGGTCATTCAGCTGCTGACAGACCTTGGTTTCTGGCATCCCTCAAATATTCTTTTTTTTTTTTTTTTTGGCTGCATCTTTGATTTCTGCTTCTGTGTTAATTTTGTACGTGAGCTTTTCTCTCTATTTACCTGGGACCTTCAGCAGGTTCTTGCAAGGTTGCTAAGCTCTTTGCTTTTCCACAGTCTTGTCCAAGAGGAGTCCTAATTGATGTGGTTGTACAAACAACTCAACAAAATGGTGGCTGAGGCAGAGTCCTCAGGTCCCTTGCCCTTAATTCCCAGAATCTGTAACCAAAACTGCTATTGCTGCATCTGGGAGAAGCCAAGCTACTGCCAAGGCTGCCTGTCCTGTCTAGATCTGAGGACAATGAGTCCTTCTCACTAATAGCTCTATCTGGGATCTTAATTGGCAAGTAAATTAATAAAAGATGTGTTTATTGCTGTGCAATGAGCTTGTTTGTTTTCCCTGCTGTCTCTGATTTACTTTGGAGAGGGGAAGGAGGCAAGTCTTTGAATTTGCTTATATCCCTCTTACTTTTTAGGAATCAGTCTTCCTGTGTATTTTCTCAAAATGGAGGCCAAAAGTACAGAAAACTGGAATTATCACAGTAAGGTCAAATGTGGTGCAGTGTTTCTTTAGGTTATCCAATTTATCTAGTTCTGTACCTAAGTGACTTAACATCAAAAGGCAGAGAACGTGGACTCTTGTTACGGTTTTAAAATTTACCTTGTTCTAACAAAAATACCTGTTGCATCAGGTCCATATTTGAGGAAATCACTGCTTTAATTTCAGTTTCTACCAAACTGGGTTGTTTTAGAGCTAAATTCACATCAGAGGCCACACAAAACCAACAGGAGCAGCAGCAACCTAAGTGGCTTAGTTTTTATTTATTCCTTTCCCAACAATTATTTTATTATGGAGTACTTGCCCCACTTCTAATAAATAACCCTCGTTGCTTGTCCTGTCTATAACGCATGACAGAGTATCACTGTCAAGGCCCGTTGTAATTCCCAGCGAGTCGCCCCCAGCTACTCAGCAGAGCAGAGTCGTTTGCAAATGAAGGACATTTGTCTGAATGACACATTTCTGAATGAGAACTGCTTTGTTTTCGCAGAGAGTTTGGCCGCTGGAAAGTAAACAATCTTGCTGTGGAAAGAAGAAATTTCCTTGGCTCCCCACTGCCACTCGCCCCCGAGTTCTTCCGTAACATAAGGCTGCTGGGACGGCGCCCGACCCTTCAACAGATCACAGAAAACCTGATCAAGAAATATGGGACACATTTCCTGCTCTCAGCTACCCTGGGAGGTAAGGTTAATTCTTGGGAATGTTGGGGATGAGCTTGGTGTGAGTAGACTAAAATGCTGGTCACAACTCTTCCTCCTCCAAGCCACTAGGATGGGCAACGCTCTCTGTGGGAGCAGGTTTTGACCACAGGTCTTGGGACTCCTCCTTGTTGGTGCTGTGTATAGAATTTTGTGCAGAAAAGGAGAAGAAATCCAGTTGCTAAGATGGAGGTGCTTTACCTGAGCTCTTGCTGTGCGGCCCCATGTCTTTTGGGGGTCTTTCTCTGCACTGAGGTCATTAAGGATAGTGACATTTTTCTGTAAAAGTTCCCTGTAACAATTTACATTATACGAGCATACAGAAGTATCTGGGTCCGTTGCAGTCCTGCAGAAATGGAGCCAGAAAACCAGTAACAAGTATTTCCAACAAATCTTGTAATTTATGAGACGTTTAAACTACTTTGTCCATTGGAAAATCCCTATATTGTCACTCTGCCCTTTTTAGAATTAGTCTTCACTTAACCAGTGGGACTGCATTTTCAAAATGGGATGATGAGGCTTTGCCATGTCATTCCCATTAACTTAATGGAATCTGCATCTTTCAGTCCCCACAGACTAATCTGGAAAGGGTAGCCCCATGGATAATTGGGATCCAGTCACCAGATAGATTGAAGAAATCCAGTGAAGAGGTCTAATGTTCAAAGGAGAGCATAAATTGTTCCGAATGAAAGATAATTAGTACCTGTGATTACCCATCTAGGCATTACACAATGAGCTGACATTTTAGAAATGCAGCTCTATCCCATCGTGGGTGATAATATTAAAGATAATTCTGATGATTGAGTGTCCTTCCAGCAGGACAGGCTTGTCGAAATCCTTTATTCACCTGAGGAATGGTTCTTTTTAATACATTTCATAACTGAATCCTCGCCATTTGTAAAGGAAATGAGAGCCCTCCTAGTCTCTCTTGGCTGATAGCTGAGACCTGTAACTACCCAAATGGCTCACAGAGGCTTCCTTCTGAAGGAGACCATCCTAGAAACAAGGAGGAATTTCTGTCTTGCTCTATTTATTTTAAAAAATAAAGAGCTAATTTCTATCATTATTTTGTGAACTAGTACCTCTGCAGCATTGCCATTAGAATTTGAAGAACAATTTATGTGTGTTGACCAGCAATTTCTAACAAAAATCCCTGAATTTCTTTTAATTACTTTGAATATTTTTCCATGCAAATATACACATTTTATAAGTGATTGATTTCTTGAGTATGGTATACATAGCACATTTGAATAGGAAAAGTAAATGCTGAAGACAAAGAAATGTTTCTTAAAACATAGGCCATAAGAATTAAAGCTTTGGCTGCAGCATGCATCCTACTTGAAGGATTATCCAGTGGTAAAAATAATTTTTCAGTATTGCTACCTATCTGCTAATTATTATTGAATGTAAATAGCGGTAGCTCCTCAGCCATGTGATGAAATTCATTGTTACGGTGAAATTGGATCTAGCAGGTCTAGGCAAAGAGTCTGACATGACCACAACTGATCTTTACATTCAAAGCAGCATTATCACACTGATCACCACAGAGCCACGGAGCTGACAACTTTCAGGAGGTCTGGACTAAAACTGAAACTAAAACTTAATGGTATTTCCTTTGAAGACATTTGAAAATTCTAGCTTAGACCTTCAATATTCTCCCCAAAGCCTCAGGATTTACTGCAGGGCAGCTGAGGTAAGGTACCATTTTCTCACCTCAGAAAGGCTCTAAAATGCAGTAGCTGCCCCAGCCTTTCCCAAATTTTCACTCAGAGGGAGAAAATGTTGACTTCTGGGCTCTGTTGCTGCTTAATGGAGTTAAAGGGAGTTTTCATACTAACTTGGGGTTTGATTTAGGTCCCTAGTCTCAATTTTTAGGCATGATTTGAGGCACACCTGCTGCCTTCCATTATCACTGGATGGGTGCTGAATACTTTGAAAAATTGGTTCAATTACAATAATTACAGGGAATTAGTAATTTCTAAGAAAGCTTTCATGAGGTAGCTAATAAACCCGTACTTTCCTGGATGTGTTAGTTCTCATTTTCAGGCTGGATTGAATGGGGATTCCCACAGATGCTTGTCCACATTTGATTAACACATAATTAGATTTTTTTATTATTTTAATAATGTATTAGTACTTTCCCTTTAATTACAAGTTGTTTTATTGTGAAAGCTTGTCACTTATGCAGCTTGTTAAAAGCAGAAGACCAAACGGAGTGTGCACAGTACTTTTATTTAATGAATCCCCAATCATCTGTATTCATGGACAGAAAGGAAAACTTGGCAAATGAACGATGCTGTGATAAGATTTGTGTGCCTCTGTGACCATTTGGTTTCCATAAAGATCCCTTTTTGAGCATAAAGGGAACTTCTGCACATGCTTGTTTGTGAAACATTCCCTAGTCTTTATTCACAAACACAGAAATACACTCCTCAAGGGCACCCAGAAACGAGAACTAAGGGAAAAAAGTTCTATATTTCTTGCTGCCACAAGATAATGTGGAAAGTGACATTTCTCACTGCCTTTATTTCTTATGGAAATTTTATCTCCTTGTGCTATAAGCCCAAAGTCCATAACGAGCATCTCCAAGCTGCCCGATCGAAGGACCTTGTTCGACCCAGCGGATTGAGCACTCTGTATGACTTTCCCTCCTTTTGTTTTGCATTTATACCTTTCTCTTCTGCCTGCCGACAACATCATGCAATGAAGGCTCAGTTTGCTGGAACTACTCTTTAATGGCTTGCCAAAAACCCAGATGTGAGCTTCAGAGCTGAAGGGTGTTGGGAAGCCTGGGGTACCGCTGTGGGGTGGGTGTAGGAGGACAAAACCCAGTATCTCCCGCATTAAAGACATTCCCTTTAATGCTGTTCCTGCAGAAAAGGCCATTTAGCAAAGCAATAGAGTTGGTGATGAAGATAATTAGCACACCATAATGACAGGCTCTTGTTCCAGGCATTTGGGTGAAGTGAGGCTGATTTGGGTGATTTGCAAGACGAAGAGAGCAGGTTTTGCAAGGAAGTGCTCCTTGCACCTGGAAACTGCTCTGAATGAACCAATTTTCAGGACAATGCCAAAGCTTCTTGGGAAACGAGAACCTCGTTAGGCAACTGCCTAAGTGGTCATCTGAAACGTTCCAGGTCGATTTATTTTTACTGCTATTGTCAGTCATCTTTGCTCAAGGTGTTCATTACCAGACCATCAATCCATTCAGCTCTCCAGGTCAGGAAATAGCCCTTGATGTTGTTGAAGGCTTGGTGAATCGGAAGGAAAAGAGGTAGTTTTGTCTTTAAAACAGACAGGCTTAGCAGGTGTGGGCAGATCAGCTCGACCCCAACCTCTCTCCACTGATTAAAGACCTGCCAGAGTGATGGTTACACCTTTACTTTTCCAGCTTTTCTGCCCCTCATTAATATTCCCCTGGAGCTGCGAATTATTCTGCCTGCAGAGACGGGGGAAATTGTCAGGTGGTGTAAAACAGTGAATCTCAATGGATTCTGAAGGATTTATTAGCACTTACACTAACTGCTGATATGACCTTTGCTTTCTATACCACTCTCTCAAGGTAAGATACAAATTACTGGCAAATAAGGGAAGGAGGGGACAGTCTCAAATGACTGATGTGAGAAAGAAACTTGAAAATTTTGCATCAGATTTGCAAACACCAGTCACACCCCCCGTCTGGGTATGTAAATTCCCCAGAATTTAAGATTATGGAAGATAAGGGGAGGAAAAAAATCACAAAACACATTAACTTTCTTTCCTCTCCTGTTTACTTAATGAAGAAAAAATTTAAATCCTTAAACAGATGGTCTGTATAGAATTAACGTGCACTGTTATTCACTTGAACCATGGAAATGATACCACATCTGGCCTGACATTAATTTATATCGTTTTTGAGCCTGTGCATTTCCATCAGCATCTGCTTAAGTTTGGGAAAATGACCTGATAAAACCCTAATGGTACCTTTGGTGATTCAGACAGGAATAGATTTTCCACTAGCTAGTAGCAGCTGATGCATTTATTTAGGTGTAGTTATTTAGGTGTTAGCTAAGGTATCTTATTTAATCAGAAGCCTTTGGGGAGTTCACAGGACAAAGACCTTTAGTCCTGTGTAAGATACATTTATGTGTATGAAGAGAGGGCTCCGAGTAGGCATCTCTGGGTTATGCTCAGCTATAGCTACCTTGGAGTGTTGTCCTTTTATTCCTGTTTCCTCTCTTTCTGACATGAAGTGATGGGAACTGCTTGAATCACTGCCTTTTCCTACCACTTCCCAGTCTACAGATGAAAATATGAAACATCAGGGTCTATAATCCCTTTATTATTCCAAAGATGTGGGTACAGGCAAACAATCTCTCAACAACTGAGGCAGAAGATAGCACTAAGCATTTAAATCATATGAATATGTATTGTTATGTATATAAAAAATATATTTACTCCTTCAATAGATGGTTATATTTAGTTACAGTTGTTACAGCATTATTCCAATTCCACCATGTTGATGGAGATTTGCATTTTTAATTTAAATAATTCCTGAATATGTTATTAAGATGAACACAAAATTAATTTCTAATTTCTGAATGCCACTTACCAACTGTTATTTAGGAGTCTTATATCTAAATGGTTACAGACAGCTTGTATATCTGGGTAATTTTCTATATGCATTTTATTTTTTTTTTATTTTATCTTATTTTATTTTATTTTATTTTAACAGCATGTGCTATTGGGACCTACCTGAATTTATAAAGATATGTCATGGACAATCTGTTCCTATAAACCTAGCAAGAATTAAAAATTGAAGTTAAGTTATAAACTTGCATATTCCAGGGCTGGTAGGGACAGGATTGGACACTGTGGCAAGGTCAGTGAAGAGCATGAACATCAGTCCCCTGCCCCTGCAGTGTCAATCTGTCAGGGACAGCCCCCACATGGCAATCAGACGTCCCTGTAGTGACTGAGAGCTTCTTGAACCACCCAGCTCGGCTATGTGGAATTGTTTTGTGAGCATAACTGAGTGTTTCCATGCTACTTCTTTTAAACCTGATAAAGTGAAGTTTACTGTCTCTAGAATTTTGGGAAGGAGAGTGAATGCTGCTCTCAGAGCTTGTGAAAAGCACAGCTGGGAGGATTTGATGCTGAATAATCTTGTTTTATAAATGTTCACTGTCATTACTCCTTTTCAATTCTCAAAATTCATAACTTTGTTTTCTAAATCACACGTGTTTTTAGCTGATGCTTGGATGTCTTCTTAGCCTGTTTTATGGTGGCAGACAGTAACGAGTGAAAAACAAGATTCATTCATGTTTTCAATGTGACACAAGAGTCTCTTTTGGCACGGCTTTAATTTTCTCCAAATGAACTTAAAACTCAAATTGCCATCCCCAAACCCGAGTTTGGCAGTGTTACTTCCCAAACCCTGGAGTTCTGGGTGCTGAAGGGAGCCCTTTCACAGTTCTGCAGGGACAGAGGCGCCTAAGCACCAGTGTAGGGGGGAATCCACTTTTTCTAGCGAGAGCTCAATCAGCTCTGACAGATTAAAAACTCTGTGAAAAGTCTTTTGGGCAGTAAATATTTTTGAGCTTCCCCTGATGGCACCTGCTGGTAGCACAGTGCCTGGGAATGCCAGTGATGAGCCAGGACTTCTTGTGTGAGATGCCATTCGAAGTCCTTTCAGTCTGGTTACAAAGAATGAAAACACAAACATATCTGTCAGGGTGTGGGGATGATGCCTTGAGAGGGCTGACCTAGAACAAGAGGCTGGACAGAGCTAAAGAATAAAGTAGGGATTTATTAAAAAGCCTCAATGGATCCACCCAAGATGAACCAAAATGGTCACAAAATGCACGACCGCTCACGGGGTCTCTCATTTTTATCAGTTCTGCTCCATTTGCATATTGGATTTAATTGTCCAATTCCAGCTTTAGCCCATGCAGTCCCATCCTGCTTGTTTTCCTCTCTCCAGCCCACGTTGTTTGTGCTCTTGGGCCTGAGATCTGGATCTTTTGTCCTTGGTCCCCAGCTAGAGAAGGAATTGTTTTGTCTCCCTGCTCTGTGAAGCTACTATCCCTTGATATGAAGCCCAGAACTACACACTTAAGCAGTTCAGAATTTGAAAAATATAAAAGCTAAAACCTCAGGCATCAGGGACAGAGCTTGCAGGGCTTGGGGTGCCAGGGGATCCTGCCTGCCAGAACACACCCACCAGCCACTGCCATGGAAAGTGTCAAGCAGTACGAGGCAAATAGGATGACATGATAGCTCTGACATGGTCCAAACATTCTTCTCCTGAGATGTTCTAATCAAATTAAAGCATCACAACACACAGCCCTGTCCTTTTTCAAGGTTTGTTTGTTTGTTTTTGAAATGGCAGTTTTTGTTGCAGTTCCACTGTCTGCTTGGGAAATGGGAAAATGCCTGAGATTTTTTTGGATGTGAACAAAACTCAACAAACTCTGCTTAAATAATAATATCATTTGTGATAACGAAACACAAAGAACCTCAAAAAACTTATTTTTTTATCTTTTCCAGAGATTTTCTGCAGCTTTAAGTCCTTGTTTTCTTTGCCCTTACAATTCATTATATTTTCTGTGAAAAGGTGGTTGACCTTGCAAAAGCCACTTTAATCTAAATAAACTACCTCAGATCTTTGGAAAAGGGGAAAACATGGTGAGAAAGCTCCTAGTAAAATTTTGCACCTAGATCTGTGCAGCCTGAACTGGTCGCTGGCACAATATTCACCCTCTGAGTTCTGAGGTCTTCTCTGATACCACAGAACCAGAAATGGTCTGGGCTGGAAAGCATCTTTGGGCTGGGTTGCTCCAAGCCCTGTCCAACCTGGCCATGGACACTTCCAGGGATCCAGGGGCAGCCACAGCTTCTCTGAGCACCCTGTGCCAAGGCCTCACCACACTCACAGGGAAGAATTTCTTCCTAATATCTGTTCTAAACCATGTCTTTGCAGCTCCACAAACAGCTGCACAAAGTCCATGGCCCCTGGCTCAAAGCTCACTCCATTGCTTTTCATCCCAGAAATATCTTTCCTCCTGGCTGGAGTTGCATGGCAGGTTTTATTGCATGGGCACAGTTGAATGCCAGCAAAGCTGGAACCTAGAGCAGGTTCTGATGGCAGATTTCTCTCAGGGGACAGGTCATTAGAGTTTGCTGTGCTTTCCCAGTTCCCTCCTCATGGCAGTTGTGAACCTTTGTCTACATATTACAGAAGAAAAATTAAATAATTGGGTGGGGAAATCCTGGTACTTAAGGAGGCTGTTTTAATTCCTGGTTCTTTGGAGCTTCAGGCAATTAATCCTTGCATTGAGGACTTCATGGACAAAATAATGACCCATTAGGAAACTGTAGGAGGAGAAGCATAAATGTAGTGGTGGAAAGTGAGGTAAGCTCCAGCTGGAACAGCCACCTGTCTCTTCCAGGACAAAAGGAATATTCTGGACAAGCCCTGCAGGTCTAATTAGATAAAAAGCTCCTGTGTAATGCCAGTTTTGCCTGTGTAAGGTCTGAAGAGCTTGACTATCCTCTGAATTTCTGAGAGATTGGGAAACACATATTATACATTGGAGAGCAAGGAGTGTGCTTGTGTTAACCAAAGACAAATTTTGTGGGTCAAAATTTGCCAGCAGATGTGATCTCCTGCACGGAGGCACACGTTCCTCACTTAGCATTGCTCACCACCAAGATTAGCTCCCTTTGAAGATGATGTCATGTTTTCAGCCTGGATTTTTATCCTAGAGCTATTACTTTTTTGACATGTAATCCCATCTGAAGTTGTTATCCTCTGAACGGGCACAGTGCCACTGCAGCAGATGGGTGAGCAGTGAAAGTAGAACAAGTGGCAAGTCAGACCTTAGCAGGGTAACTTCCTTTCCAGGAGCTAGGAAAAGGCACTCAGTGGAGTTGTTCAGCACCTAAAATCCAGGTATAATGACATTATTAATCAATTGTTGAGCTAAATGCTGAAGAATGCAGGTTACCAAACACACACTCAGAGAGTGAGGAAATTTACTTCTGTCCAATTTATTCTGGACATAAATTGCATAGAAGAAAATACTGGGTCCAGAAATTACTTTTCCAATTTGCTTTGTGATGCAATGAGTCTTGCCTAAACACTTTACTAAATGAATGAATTCTTGCTTAGCCTGAAACACAGGAAAATATATCCATGAACTAGACAATAAACATGGAAAACAGTATCAGTTGGTGTGTTCTGGAAATGTTCCTAAGAACTCACTCAGTTAAGCAAGTCAGATTTTTGGGTTTCAATAATCTTACAGAAATTAAAATTTCTGAATTCAATAGTATTAACGTCTCTATAGAGAGACAGGAAGTGAGAAATCCACAACACAAGATGCTGGAGCTTCTATTTTCTTTTGGAAAAGCACCAACTTTCTGAAACCCTCACATTATTCAGTTACAAAAATTTGGTTCAAAGCAACTGTTCTATCAGATTTCAGGCACTGCTGAATTGATTAGAAAGGACATGGTTGCTCATAACAAGGTGTAATCAGCTCTGAGAGAAGGAAACAAACAAACATCTCAAGTATTACACTGGTTTCATTTTCTTTTATGCCAACATAGAACGCTACAGAATGACTGCATTAAGTGACCTTGGAAATAAACATATTTTGTATGTTCTTCAAGTTGAACATTTACAAAGTCTCTCCTTATTGTTGCACATTGCTGATGCCTGCTGGGGCTTCTCTTCCTCTGCCCAGGAGAGGAGTCGCTCACAATTTTTGTGGACAAACGGAAGCTGAGCAAGAGGTCAGAAGGGAGCGACCCCAGCGCCAACAGCTCCGTGGTGACCCTGGAGACCCTGCACCAGCTGGCAGCCTCCTACTTCATCGACAGGGACAGCACCCTGCGCCGGCTGCACCACATCCAGATCGCCTCCACCGCCATCAAGGTAGGGACAGCTCCAGGGGAGATCCCAGCTTCACCAGCTCCTCCATGAAGTGTGGTTTGATTGGTAATTGTTAGCAAAATAACCAGTTTTATTCGGGTTTTTTTTGCCCAAATCAAAGAATTTGATTTATAAGAAAGGTGCTAGTGTCGAAAAGGATCTAAAGATGTACTAGAGATATTAGTGATGAATGATACACAGTTTGATTGGTACAGAAGTTTTTGGTCCTTGGGACAGTCTCATGAACATGTGTGACCAGTAACTCCACTTACAGACAGATTTATATTTCTCACGCTTCTTTCTTTGTCTTCCTTTTTTATTTTTTTAATATTTATTTATTTATTTTAGATATAGTTATTGTACTCCTGTGCTTGAAATATTTTTTTTTTAAATGATCTTTGGAACACTTTGGAGCTCTTGGCTCTACAGCTTTACAGAGATGTACTATTTTCTGTTAGGAACTAGTTTTAGCACAGTTTGTCAGTCGAAACACCCTCTGTGCTGATTGCTGCAGGTCCCTCCTAGCACTGGAGGATGTTTGGCCAAGATCAGTGCCCCAGGTAGGACATAAAGCAATAACTGTTCTCCTGAGGAGATCTCTAATCTTATGTTACTCATTTGAAATAGCCTCTCCCAGTTTATTTCCAGCTTTGAAGGGCAAACAAAATTGTAACTTGCAGTTAAATGTGCAGTAATTGTGAAGCTCTTGATTTAAGATGTGATTTAGGATCCCTTCTGCTCATTGGACCCTTCCACTGGTAACCAAGATCTTCGTTAAAGACACCTGAAACCAAATGCAATTCCCAGCTGCCTTAGCTGTTACTCAAGCAAATATAAATGTACTTCCCTGGAAGTGCCTTTACTGGGAGAAGGATACAACATGAATTTGTGGCTTCATGGCACATGTTCAGTTTGGCTGCTGGTCTCTGGAGGATATTCCCAAAGTCCCATCCATCCCAGAATGGTGCCATGGCAGCTCAGCCCAGCCCAGCTCAGGGCTGGTCATCTGCTGGTGCCAGAGTTGAGCTGGGAGTGCAGCAGAACAAACCCAGGGTTTGCTTGGGGCTGCCCATCTCATCACCTGGTCTTGGAGGAAGGACTGGATTGGGAGGTTGTGGCAAGGTGGGATTGGAGTCTTCTCCCAGGCAGTTAGTGATGGACAAGGGGAAATGGCCTCAGGTTGTTTCTGGATAGGTTCAGGATGGATTTGAGGAACACTTCCTTCACTTAAAGTGTGGTGAGGCATTGTAAGGGGCTCTCCAGGGCAATGGTGAAGTCCCCCTCCTTGGAGGTGTTCAAGAAGTGAGTGGATGAGATGTGGATTAATTGACAGAGTGGCTTGAAGGTTGATGCTCTTGGGAGGTCTTTTCAACCTTGATGGTTGAATTCTCTGATTCTTGCTGCAGACCATGGTATCACCCATCCCTCAGATGTGACTTACCTTCACAGCCTGACTGTTTATTATGTAGATGTACAGCTACCTTAAAACCAGGCCCCCTCCACATGCAAAAATTCCTTCTATGTGAAAATATTGATGACTGCAACCAGTGGTAACTCAAGTGACAGAACATAGAAGTGTAGAGACAAAACACTGCCTGAAAGAAATCTGCCCCTTCCAGCCACTGAAATATTTTAAAGAAAATTTGTGTTACAATGCAAAATTCAACCCTGCCCACCTACAATTTACAGAGTGAACCTTCTGCATGTCCAAAGATTTCTACAAACAGTACAAATGAAAGCTTTCTCTCCAGCCTCCTGCTAAGGTGGATGCAAACGAAGTGTTAGTCCACCAGCAAATCTCATTTCGTTAATTGACGGCAGGAGCCTCCAGGAAATGGTTCTCACATCAGATGCACCAGTGCTGATAGATGAAACCCTGGCTTCTCTCACCACTTTCATTGAGAGGCTGGGAACATTTGCATGACAAATTTCTACTGTCAGAACACTTAATTGAACAAAAAACCTGTTTCTGTTGAAACATAGAAGCACAAATCAGCCAAGGAAAGCATTTTTTTTTTGTTCTATATGCATATGTTTTTGAAAGACTGCTGTTTTTAAATTGGAAAACCATCAAGTAAAGTTTTAGATCCAGGGTGTAAGTAGCACATTTGCAGATTTTTCATTAAAACATATATCCTGACATCTGAGTTAGAGTACTTTCCATACAGCTGCTGAACCAGATCTCTGTCCCATCTTGAGGGCTGGCTTGGGAGAAGTGACACCTTGAAGGACCTGGGGACCAGGGTGGCCATCAGAGCCTCCCCTCCTGTGCTGCTGCAGGGAGGAGTGACCCCAGTGCTTGTTACACCATGGATTCCTGAGCAGCTTTTCAAGTGCCAGTGTCACCAAAACTGCGGGAAAAACAAAAACTCGGCAGCATCATTTTAGAGAATTAAGGCATTACTTTGTTCTGGACAGGATGTTGTTCTGGCCAGGATGTGGAACAGAAATAATTTCATCCATGTGTTGCAGAGTAGATAACTTCATGACACATGGCTCTTTACTAGACTTTTCACACACTTATACAGACAAAACCCAGAGAAATTAATTGGTTTGGTGTTCAATGGTCCTAAATTACACAATTCTCAATATTTGGTTTCCTGTGGGTATTGATCCCTTCACCTTCAATTCTAATTTGATACTCATGTGCTGCTTCCAGGCTGTAGATGTTAAATCACCAGGCCTTGCCCAGGCAACAGAATCTTTTGAAAAGAAATTTTAATTCCTTTCTCCTGGGCAATGACAAACAACCCCCCTGGACCAAAGTTTGTTAAAAATGTTAAAATTGTATCATTTCCAACACCAGCACTTCCTCTGTCTGGCGTGCTCACCACAGCTCTGCTGAAAGCCTTCCTTTGCATGAGGGATTTGCCAAGGGAGCCCAAGGAAAGGTCTCACAGCTTGGCATAACTCCCTTTTGACCAGCATCAAAGAAATCCAAGAGAAAGGTATTACAACAGCTTGAGAAATCCCTAGAATTCTGAAGTAGTATTAGAAGTTTTCTCAGCAATCATTTTGATTGCTGACTAATTAGCAACAACAACAACAACAACAAATCATGTTCAGGACCTAGTTAGTATTTGATACTGTCATTTTTTATTAATTTTGGATGGCTTTTTTCATATGCAGTATTCTAGACTCTACCATACTAACAAGAGTTGTTTATATTTTAAGAAGAGAGAGCTGAGAGTATCAAAAATATTTCATATAACTCATGCTCTTACTAGGAAGAACACAACTGCCCTGCTGGGAGTGCATATCTGAATATGATATGGAACAGAGAATACTTAAAACACAAATCAAAAGCCCTGACATTTGCAGTTAAATCAGAGCATTCTGATGCACAAATGAAATCTGCCATTCAAGTTCCTCGAGTCTGGGGCTTCAAAATGAGCAGGAATAATTTGCTTTGCTATTTGACTTATTGTTTGTCACATTTCCTGTGACAACGGGCAGTCTGGAACTGCAGCAGGAGTTAGGAAAAAATAGCACAACTGCTTGCACCTCTACATATTTTCTGATTGCAGTGCTCAGAGACAGCTATCTTGATGGCTGGGACACCTCTAAAATATTATTTGAGAAGAGAGATTGCAAATACAATTTCTTTCTCCCAAAACCACACAACCCCCCACAAACAAAGCCAATTCATGTTCCTTCTTTTTTTTCCCCCAGATTGGTATAAGCATCCCTTTTCAGGTTAGACCACATCACTCCCACACCTCTTTTTTTCTCTATTTCTATGACAAAAATTGCATATTTTCTCCTAAAAAAAAGAGATAATTTTTATCCACACGTGATGTATCTTCTAAACAAATTACTACATTAATTCTGCGTCCTTTCTTGTAATTTTTTTGTTTCTCCTGCTACCTGTGACGTAATTATCCTTAAAAGTAGCATTGAGGCTGCTGCTGATGGAGGCTTTGCATTAATCATGCAGAATCCACTGTTTATTCTACATTAAAAGAGGTAACATCATCCCGTGGCAACATTTTCTGACTGGAAATCAAAATGTCCATGGGA
Source organism: Vidua macroura (assembly GCF_024509145.1). NCBI lineage: Eukaryota > Metazoa > Chordata > Aves > Passeriformes > Viduidae > Vidua > Vidua macroura. The sequence continues at coordinate 6,568,768 of NC_071579.1, forward strand.
AGAGCTGATAGCTTCTATCAATATTTAATATATTTCAAAGTCCCTGACACATGCATTCTTTCAATGTGATTTTAGCACATGGATTTTAGTGCAAGTGCTAAGGCTCATGTGCTAAATCAACAGTTTGGAGCCTCCAGGGCCTCTCTGGAACCTCACCAGGTGCCTGAGGGCTGTGTCTCATTTGCATAACATTTCCATGAACATACAGCCTGTTGTGTTTGAAATATGACACGTCCAACATCACTTTCTTGGCACGCTCATTTTAGAGGCATTTTCCTACCAAAACCTCTCTTCAGCTGCACGGATGGCTGTTGGTTCTCCTTATTAACAACCTATTAGGGTGATGGGGCTCTTGTCTAATAAAACCCTGCCCAGCTGTGGGAGCAGAATGCCAATAAGGGCAGCAGAATGCAGAGGATAAAGGCAGCAGAATGCAGAGGATAAAGGCAGCAATTTTCCCCATGTCCTGTCACTGCCCACTGGCAGAATAACCCTGCTGAGCTGGCCCAGGTGGTGTGGCCACGTTCCTACAGCACATTAGAGATTTTGTGGGTGGGTGGCAGAGGGCTGTGCCACCAACATCTGGATTTCTGTACATCTGGATTTCACTCTGCTTCCTGAGCCCCAGCTCTGGGAGACAGCAGCGTGCTCCTCTCAGATGACCACGATTCCAGTTTGCTACAAGCTGTAATTCCAGCACTGTCCCTAACAAACTTCTGCAATGAGTCCAAACAGTTGTGCAGAACACAAAAAAAAAACCACCTTGGCTGCACGGTAAATTAAATATTACTGAATAGTCTCACTGCATTCTGCAAAATTATAAACGCAGTTATGTTATAGCATTGCCATTAATGAAATGAGGCTGTTCCATAGGTGTCTCTTGGAGGATATTGTGCTCCATCCCAGAATACACCTCCTTCTGTGGGAGCTGGGCCAGGTGACTACAGCAGAGGTGTTATTGTAGGGTCCAAACAGTTCTGGGACAGCCACAGTGCAACAAAGGAACAGGAGGCAACAGCAGAACAGATGCATAAATTGAATTTTCCACCAGCTATTTACAGCTATTTACAGCCCATTTATTCCATCTGAGTGAGAAAGAATAAACATCCCTGAGAACGTGCCCTGTAATTCCAATTAAATTTTATTGTGCAATTTGCTTTTTACTTTCCCCAAACCACTTTTTTTTTTCTTTGCTATGAGAGATTTAAACATTTGGTTTTATCTGAGAAGTTTACATTACAAAGAACAGGGCTCTATTGTGGTGGTAACTATCTCTGATTATCTATAATTAACCCATGAATGACTCATGGTGGGCTGTTAGAGAGGAAACTTAAGTGTAATGAAATTAATTTCTCACTCAAAACTCAGACTGAAATACAGACCTTTTTTTTTTCTGTTTTCTTTTTTTTTGTTTGAAAAAGCTTGCTTGGTTCAATTTTTTTTTTTCCTTTATACCTCCTATTTGCATCTGTTTTTCTGTGAATTCAAGTAATTGCCGTAATCAAAAGTAGAAGTGCTAAAATACTATAAAGCCTTGAGCTTTTGTCAGATTTCTGGCAAATTCTAAATCTTAACAGTTTGCACAGTTTAGTATAAACAGCCAGTTTTTGAAATCTAGATCTCGAACCCTTCTTGCCCTCACTTTATCCATTCAGTTTGTGGGTGGAATTTAAGACTGTACAGCTGTGAAACCTTGTAAAGGACCAAAGACTGGGAAAAAAAATTGCCCAGCAACAGCTTTAAAGTATAAAATCACAGTTAGAAACATTGTTTTGGAAAGTCCTATGATAGCAGGGTTTTATTGATTCCATTGAAGAAATGAAATATAAATATAAATTTAATTGCAACAATCCATAAGATTAAGAGCCAGGAATGATCGATCCTTATAAAAAATTTGGGGTTTCCCTGTTGTGTAGGTTTGGTGACACGGCTTAGGAATGTCAAGGAAAATCCACAGGACAGATTTCCATGGACAGGTGCTCAGGACCATTATGAAACGCCAAGTTCTCCACTACCCTGGGAGATCAGACTGCCTTCATACAAGACCAAAGCTTGACATAACTCCAAGGGGGAGTTAAAAATTAGGAAATATACAAGAATTGTGATCTTGAAGGTTTTTCTTCCCTGAAATTTATGTGAGAATTGAATACTTCTGCAGGTCTCTTTAGAAATCTCACTCAATATTAAGAGTTTCACAAACCCAGCTTGCTGTTAATGTGGCTAGGAATGAATTTTAAATTTAAATTTGGGTCATTATTTTATCTTACCAGAAGGACTGGGACCTGCAATTAGATTTTGGGCATCACCCAAAGGTAGTTAAGAAGTCTCCATGCCATCTCCTACTGCACAGGATGAGATTTGTGTTGGTGTCACTATAAAAATGAAATACCTGAGGTTTTATACTTTTTTTACATGGAAACTGTTGGACATCCTTGGATTAAATTCACAGCAAGGTATCTTGTGACTGCTATGTGTGCACTGTTCACTAATTTTAAGAATATACAAAGTGAAAGGTTGGGGATCTATTTCCACATCTTATTTAAGGTGATGATATTAAAAAAAAAAAAAACCTTTAATTCATTTGTACAGTTGAGTTTTAATTAAACTGAATATCCAGGGCTGCTTTCTCTGAAAGGTCAGTTCTTGAGCACAATTCCAGTAAGAATCTGGCCCTCAATGTTTCAGAGGGTGAGAGAAAAGGATGAGGGGAACCTAAAATATCTAAAGGGGACTTTAAGAAGGCTGGAAAGGAACTTCTCACAAGGACAAGGAGATGGGAGAAGGAAAAATGGCTTTAAGCTGAGGAGGGCAGGGTTAGATGGGATAGTGGGAAGAAATTTCTGTCTGTGAGGGTGCTGAGGCCCTGGCACAGGGTGCCCAGAGAAGCTGTGGCTGCCCCTGGATCCCTGGCAGTGCCCAAGGCGAGGCTGGACAGGGCTTGGAGCAACCTGGGCTAGTGGGAGGTGTCCCTGCCCATGGCAGGGGTGGGATGGAATGGGCTTCCCAACCAAACCAGTCTGGGATGCTGCGATTCCAAACCCAGAGCAGGAAGTGAAGGCAGTAACATTTCACTGATCCCTCTCAGTGCTCACTCAGCAGCATCACTGCCACAGTCCATCACAGCAGCTGCAGCACCAGACACTCATTAAAGATGTGTCTTAGTGTCTTGGTTTGAAAAGACAGGTGTCTGCTAAGGAAGGCAGGAGCCTTCCTTGAAATGAAAAATGTAAACCCTCCCTCTGAATTATTATAATTTTGAAATTAAAGAGCTCTCAGGCAAAGATATGGGAGTAGGAATAGCAGTTCTGTACTAGGAAAATTAAAAATACAAATGCAATAGTACAGAAAACTACTGACAGAGTCAGAATAGGAACTGACACCCTGTGGGTCAGGGTGGTGGCAGCAGTCCCATCCCATGGTGGCTCAGCCCTCCTGCAGTGCCAGCTGTGCTTCTGCTTGAGCAGGGATCCTGGACAAGGGTGGAGTTTTCCTCTGAAGCTCCAGGGTTGCTGGAGATGGGCCTGGGCTTCCTCTGGGAATGCAGTGGGGAAGAAAGCTGCTCCTCTGGGAATGCAGTGGGCAAAGGCTGCTGTGCTGTTCCAAGGTCAGATTGTATCCAGGTAGGAATGCTTGGCTCCTCCCCCTGGGCAGAGCATCTCCCCATGGGATGATGGAATTTTCTCAGCCATGCAGGGACACTCACTGGCCATGAACAGAAGAGATCTCCTGGAGGGAGGATTGGCTGTGGGAAAGAAAAAGAAAACTGCCCAATGAACAGAAGACAACTGCTCTAACAGATGGGGATGGAATACAAAATCCCATTTCCAACCTAAGACACTTTGCAGCCTCCAATCTCAGCTGCACTCTGTTACCTCTGCAGCAGCGTGTGCAGAGGAGTCATGAGTGCAAGGAGTTACAGCATCTCCAGTTCATTGGCAACACAGCGTGAGATGCTTTCACAGAACAATAAAATAGCACATAATAGAGATGCTTGGATAAGCATTTTGGAAAGATTTTGGATAACTATTGTCCACTTAATAAAAAATACCCAAACAACAGAATAGGATAGAATACATTGTGTGATAGAACAAAACAAATTGAAGGGCTCTTCTATTAGTTGTGAGTTTAGTCAAGAGAGAAGAGTAAAAAAAAAGCCAAGGAGATGAAGACTGCCAAACCCCAAGCAGGCTATAAATATACATATGTAAACGAGAAACCTTAACAGCACTCACACAACACTTGCCACCATGGTTGTCAAAAACCTATAAACAATTCACACTACAGTTCCTTACATGTTCCATACTCTTTTTTTTTTTCTCTGTAAAAAAAGTGAAACTAAAGTAAATAAACCCAGAAGACGGAGAAGGGTTTTAGTATTGAGAGCTCCAGAGTGAACATATTGAAGAGTGCAGTTAGAGCATTCCAGCAGGAATTTGGAGGCACTAAGGTTTGTACAGATTTCAACTTGATCTTTAGTCTGGCTGGCTTGTGTTTGGGCTGGGAAGTTTCAGCACTCTGCCTGTCCACCCTCTAATTGGCAGCTACTGCTTGCCAGCAGGTCAGAGAATGTCAAGCAAGGACTATAAAATTCGCAGAACATTTCCCTGCCTCTGAGCTCTCAGAAACAGGAGATAGCATGTATCAACAGCTTGTATGAACAGAGGTCAGATTAGGAAGAATATCTCAGACAAATAGAGACTCTGCATCAGAAGAAATCAGCTTAGACAATGGTAAAAGGCTGTGGCAAGTTTTCAGTTTTCATATTATTTTTCTGAGAGAATTTTTGGCTAGAATACATTTTTGCATGTTTTTTTTTTTTAATTTTTTTTATTATGATTTATGGTTCAATCTGCAATCATCCCCTTTGATCTATTCATTTAGTGTGAAAAATTATCCCTTGCGTGGGAATCCTTCACAGCTAACTGGCACTGAGAGTTATATCATTGCTGTCTTCTGCACTTCACTGTTATTTTTACCTTGTAAACTTTCTCACGGAGCTCCAGCAGAATTTGCATGTCTGACAGCAAAACTATAATTTAATCTCTTACAAGATAATGCACATAACGCCTCTACATGGTGAAGCAGAGCTGGGTTTAAGAAAGGTTTCATTATTCATCCAGGAGACTTTCTACACTGTGGAGTGATCGTTATTTTCAGATCTTTAATGCTTGAAAGGTTGGAAGCTGTTCTACAGGCTTTGTAGCAGAATCCAGTGAGCAAAATAAAAAAATGTTTCTAATTTTTCATGGTGAGGTTCTGACCTTATGCAAGGAATAAACGGCACTGATGTCAAGGAAGTTTCTGCTCATTCATGTTGGTGTCGCTGAAATCAGGGTTTCCACAAGCGAGCCTCAACTACCATCTGCCCAATTTATCAAACTATTGTTCATGGCCTCTCCCTGCATGGCCCAATTTAACCCTTTAATTCCCAGGAGATAGCTAACACATTTCATGGGCTTTGGATATTCTTCCTTTCAATTTTGTTAAAAGTAATATGAAAAGAAACAATAAAAAACGCCCTTTTGTGTCAGGGTTATAATAGTCCATAATTTTCCAACATTTATAATAATTCCATCAAATGGAGGATATGGGTGTCTCCAAATAATATGTAAATTTACAACGAAATTTAATTTTATCTTCTCCAAGTGTATCTATATTCTGACAAATGAAAAATCATTCCATGTTTTTTCTTCAGCTTTTCATGAAATTCTTAATGTGTAAAATTTGGTGATGATAAAACCTTGATGATAATAGAGAAAATGGTTTGAAGAGGACCATTAAAATATTTTTCCTGTCATACTTTAATCTACTCCAGTTCTCTGTTTGAAACACAACATTCACGACAATACTGAGCCCATAATAAAGTAAATAGCCTGTGTCCCTTCAGGCATAAAAAATAAAATGTGTTGGTCTGCTTTTGGTGCTTTGGTATTGGTTTACATTGGGGATGATCTGTCCTTCCTTGATGCAGATATCCCAAACTGACAAGTCTGTAGTGTGTGACCTGAGAGTTCTACCCTGATACCACTGTGCAATGGCTTAGAAATAATTGTGCATACATACAAGATAAACATTCTGATAGCAAAAGGGCATAAAGAAAACATACAGTGGCAGATATGACTTTAATCCAGATATTTGCATATGTAAGAGCTTTAATTGAGAAAACAGCTCTTGTCAAAAGGCTTTTCACCTACAGTACTGTGAAAAGAGCTGGGTATCTAGGAATGTGCTACCTCACATGTTCATCTGCCTGGAAACAAAGCAAAACCTGCAGGTGGTGGAGTTGCTTTCAGTTCTGAGCAGAACAAAGTCCTTTCACTTCCTCTGGGCTCCACAGTCCTGACAATAAGTCCTGCTTTCCTTTCATAGGTTTCCTCCTTTTCCTTATGAACTTTCCTCCTTCCCTAGATTCTTGTGCTCATAGGAACTCTGGCTCTCTCTTTTTCTCTTTTTTTTTGATGGAAGAAATGCACTTGCCCTTATGATACATCATTCTTTGCCCTTGCCATTGGCTCATCTATGTGAGGACCAGAAAGGAATGAATAAAACCCTTCAGACAAGATCCTATATTCTATATTCTAAATATTTTTTCCTACCCATAGTAGGACACATTCATGTATGTTTTAATGAAACGGTCTTGGTATTTGATAGGTCTTTCTGTTCCCATGAATCAGGATGATGTGAAGGATTTTCCAGCTGGGCTCAGCAGTCAGCCTGGGTAACGCTGCCCTCAGAGCCTAATTTTAAGAGCAGTCTTCTGTACATTAAAATATCTCTTCTAGTTTTGTTCATGAAATAACAATATTGAGACTCACCAGGTTCTCAGACAGAACTTTCCATATGAATGAAGCAGCCATATGAAATGAAGTTTAAAGCTTCAGTATTAAGTTGCTTTTCTTCTGTAACACAAATTTAGCAGAGCTAAATTCCCTTTGGCTTGAGCAACTAATAGGGATTTAATGATTAAATTATAGATCAGTTGTAGCTGCCTGGTCTGTAGTAGGTCTGCAAAGAGGCAGGAAAACACTCTAAAAACCAAGTTGCATAAAAACAAGAGTTCAGCAAAACTCTAAATTGAGAGTTGGCCGTACCAATGAGACAGAAAGGGCAAATGTGTTACAATCATTTACCAGAGGGAATAAATGGGTGGGAAGTAATGAGGATATAACCTAAAAATAAATCCCTGCACACATCCCTGTGAGCCAGGCAGACACCCCTGTTATGGACACTAATGTGATTCCTTGTGAGAGCTTGGGATGACAACTCCAGGAGGGGGAGTTTGATGGCAAAATAAAATGGACATGAAAAATGTCCTGCTGCAGACGTGACCGCCAGGGAGGTGCAGGGTGTGCTGAGCTGGAGTGCCACGGACAGCACAAATAACTCAGGAGTTTCTGGGCAGCAAATCTAAGAGCTGGAAACAGCTGAAATTACTGACTTGTTAGAGATGTTGCTGAAAAGAATACTGCAGCCAAGTTTTAGAATTGCACGGAAATGTATAATCAAAGGTAAAATCTCGATGGAAAATTGAGTCCTTAATTAACCTGCCCTTATCATTTTGATTTTTAAGCTTCAAGACTTTAAATGCCTTTCATGCTCTTTTTAGGATCTAATGTTAACCCATCACATTTTTTCTTTGGCACAAGTTTGGGGTTTTTAAAAATTTTATTTTTCTCTTAAAAATAGAAAATACATGATTTTAAGACTGGACCACATTAAAGGTATAATGTTGCCAAATGATCCAAAGATAATTTTTATATTTACCAAGAGGATCTTTCTCCTGACACCTCAAAAAGAAAAGGAACATTTTAGCTTGTTATCCTAATTTAGGAAGGACTATATTTTTTATTCACACTTTCCCAACATTAAAAAAAAAAAAAATCCATTCACCTGCAGTATTATTATGACTAATAATATCTGTGAGTTATAAATAGGCAAATCATTCTGTCTTCTTGAAACTAATGGGGGCAAAGTGAAAAATCCCAGTGGCCTCATCACTGCCTGCTGGAGCTGGTCCATGAAGATACAAAACCTGTACCCAGTACTCTTGGGGAGTCCTTGCATGGGATTTTGCAGTTGGGTTAAATGTAAGTAGACATTTCACCCAGACAGTATGAGCCCCCAAATTTCTTTGGAGCTTTTTGTCCTTCATATGCAATTACTGCAATTGCAGTAATGCAATTATGTTTGGAAAAGGGTATAAAGTTGGGCAATGGGTTTTTCTTAAGTAGGCATCTTTGCTTTTGCTTTCTGCAGATACCTTGAGATTTTTATGAAATATTATTTTAATTTGTATCTGCACTGTTCTCTCTGTTTCTAATTTTATCTTTTAAAGCAAATATATAGATTTCATTTGCTGTTTGTTGCTCAGCTGTCTCTTTAGGCAATAAAAGCTGAGAAAAAAAATAATATTAGTGTTAATTTAAGTAAGATATGGGCAAGCAGAAGTAGCTAAATGGAGACTGAAACAAAATCCTCTGTTTTTATTAAATTTTTGCTAAATCTATTATTTCTCTGTAAGAGAACTTCACTGTCATCTCTTCAAGATTAATTAAAAGAGATAACCTGTTCTTTTGGAGATAATGCCTGTCCTTATTCTCTGTATGAGGCTGATGCACCTTTGATTTCTGAAAGTGCAGGAAATAAAGGCTCTGGCATGGCTGCCCTGACTGGTTTTCCAGCAGCTTCATTTCCTGCAAACTCCCCTGTTGCAATCCAGAAGGTTGCATGGGAATGTGACATCTGACAGGCAGCGGATTTCAAATGTCCTTGAAAAGGGAAAATCGTGGCTGTGATGCCAGAGCTGTCAGTGCTGCCAGACTTGTTCCAATATTCTTGTGGATTCTCCTAGAACTTACAGACAATATATTGCTCCCTGAGATAGTGGAGAATAGACTTGAGCAGAAAGGGGATTGTTCCCTATCAGACAGACCTGAACAGCCTTAAAAAATCATGGCATTTTCAGCAGATGTAACAGAGCAGAATTCAAATAGTGAGAGTTCATCTCCAGTTCCCGAAATATTCTCATTTCTGAAGTATTTAATGTTTTATGTAAGAAGAACGCATTTCAATTTCCTTGTTATTTTAAGGTAACAATCTGGTTCACAGTAAATTCCTGGGAGTGTAGAAACAAAGAAGTGCGAATGGAAGGATTAGACTGATCTCTTGGGAAGCATTCAGTAAAATTCAAAGTCATCTCCTTGCCCAGAAACTTGAAAGAAGTCCCTATTTCCCTTCTAATGAAGTTAATGGAAATTTTGCAATTATCTCTTTTGCAGAAAGATCAAGTTTACTGCTCCTCTTCCATATTACAGATGACAGAAAAATATGGTGGGAGTGTTTCCAGGTCTCCTGAGTTAGGGGGCTCTTCAAATTAAAGTGTCAGCCCTATGCTGCTAGAAAATCTGTTCAAAATATGTCATGCCTTTGAGGTATTGTTTTAGATTCCTGGCAATTAAAAAAATCATATTGAAAACATGAATCTAACCTCTGACATTGTGAATGCTTCTGGTTTGTCTGTACCTCCCTCAGAAATGTTCATCTAGCCTGTAGCTGAGAAGTATCAGTGCTTGGAACACTCAGACAATTTGATTTATTTTAATTGCACACTCATTAGCAGGAGTTTTTTAGTATGTTCAGTGACAAATATAGGGCAGTGGAGCAGCAACTATTGTGTGGCAAAGGGAAGTGCTGGAATAAAGGTGCTTTTTGTGAAAAATTGTCAAGCCTGGGGGAAAAGAAAGAAAAGAGTTGGCAGGAGATGCACGTCTAAATAGAAAGTACATTTAGTACCTATTTATTTGATCAACTCTTTTTTAAGGTGAAATGAGCATTGACTGCAGAATGGGCAGGGACTACAGGGGGTGGGAGCATGGGCTTCAGGACAAGGCCTGAAGGTGAGGTTGGTAGGAGGCTCATGGAATCAGGAGCATCATGGTTGGAAAAGACCTCGAAGATCACCGGGTACAGCCCAGCACCACCGTTGTGTTACTCAGGAGAATCCCAAAGCTTCAGTTTCTCCACATTCCACACTTCTGCCCCATCTTCTGTCAGCACAGCCACTCAGAGCAGACTTTGCTCCCTCATGCAGATATGAGGAGTTTGCTCTAAATCCTTATTTGAACGTTTGAAGCATTGAAGAGGTTTATGTGAATGTCAGCATAGCTGCCTATTCTGCAGTGACCAGCAGAATTGCCTCATCCTCCTTTGTGCTGGCTCACTTCTCATCCTTAGAAGCCAAACCCATTTTTAGAGAGTCCTGCTAAAGAGGACAGTCCTTTATGCAAGGCACACACCACCTCTGCATGGGCACTTCGTTAGGAATATTAGCTACATGTGCTTAAAAGGACTCACCAGGAGCAAAATCTCTGCAGAAACGTATTTCCCTTTTATTAGGAAAGTCTTCTGTTGGCTTAATTACCATGGACAAAAAAAGCAGGCTGTTTCCCAGGGAAATACTACCCACTGATATCACAAGAATTCAGCCCTGCTTAAGTGCTAGGAGGTATGTTCTCAGTGCACTTATAATCGGGTCATTATCACCATGGTTATGAGATTTAACTGACTGAAAACTGTAGGCATTTGTCTCATTAATGCCAAATGTTAGAGTTTATTTCTGGGAACTGAAAACTCTGCTGCCCAGGGACACCTGTTCTGTGATAATCTCTGAAAACAAGGCACTGGAGAACATCCTGCCTGCTTCGTGTCAGATGACTTCACAGGTGTTTTTTACTGGTTCTTAGGGGGTTTTGGTCATTTAATAACTTTGTTCTGTGGTGCTTTGGTTTGTGAGTTAATGTTCTTTGTGGGTTGCAGGTCGTGCAAAACAAATATTGGTTCTGGAGCTCTTTGCACAATGTCAGTCACTTCTGGACCATGCTACATCCCAGCATAATCTGAATTTCTATTTATTACCTGTCCCTCTCCTCTTTTTGGTTCATCTTTTTTTCATACTCATTCTGACAAAACAGTTTTCAGCTGCGATCTTGGGACTGAACATAGTCACACTTCTTTGCTTGGCAGATAATTAAAGACGTGCCATTGCCTTTCCAATTTCATTCCTATTGTTGCTGAAACAAAAAAAAATGTAAAATCATCAGTAACACTTGGCTCAAACCACAATTAATGTATTTTTATCCTTTCAAAATTTTTTTTCTTCTTCTCTAGTCTGCCTTTTTATCACCAAAGTTATCCCAAAAGGTCCAAGACCAAGCTGGATGGAGATTGGATTAACTCAGCCTAGTGGAAATGTCCCTGTGGCAGGGGTTGGAACTAGATATTCTTTGAAGTCCCTTCCAACCCAAACTAGCCTGTACCTGTATAATTCAGGAAAATCAAATCCTTTAATCTGATCTGAAAATTTGATAGAAATTTGAGGCTTTTCATTTATCAATCACTCACAATTTTTTTTTTCTACTTTACAATCTTTATGGAGTAGGATTTATGTAGTGTACACAAAAACATATGTAACTGCATAGCTTTGACCTCTGACTAGAATTGTCATCCATCAAAAGTTGAAGGTTGGATGACTTTTATATTCCTTAGCATTTCTTTTTTACATACTGAAATTATTCGTTTTGAATTTCTTGTTGCAATGTATTTTCTATGCAGAAAATAAGAGTACCAGAGCAAGGCAGCTGACAGAGGATATGAAGATTCCTAGAAAAATAAAAAGAATGAATAACATATACATAGAGATTGGAATGAAAAATTAACATTTAGAAAAGGTCCTTATTTATTGACGTATTTATAGAGCATTGTCTATTATTATTATTATTACAATTTTTAATTACTTCACTGCAATGATTGTCTGTAATTCATATCAAAACTGCTCTATATAATTTTCTTCTGAATCAATGTATTTATAAATGTTATCAGTGAAAACAGTGGCAGTCTCTACCTATGTCTGGCATAATTCAGATAAGAGTGAAGAAATATGAACAAAAAGGGGCACAATAACTACAAAGCTCCTTAGCACCCTTCCTTATTCTGTGATTTCAGGGGACATAAAAGAGTAATAGGAATGGATAGGAATGGTAATATTTGCTTTATAGTTTATACATTCCATATAACTTTATGAAACTGCATTGCCTTATAGAGAAATGCTTGAAAACGATAATAATAATATGCAAACGAAAGCATCACTAAAATAAATGGATCTTTAAATAAAGAATTGCACAGATGAATGCTGAGCATAATATGTCAGAGTAAGGATAAAATTCATTGCAACATTTACCTTTTTTTTTTGTCTTCTGGCTATTTCTCTTATTTAACCTAGGTAACACTCTTTGTTATTGCATAAAGAGATTAGGATTCTATATATGGACTGGGGGTACTTCCAAAAAAACCCATATTTTAGAATGGAATCTTAGACTACTTGTTGGCAGAGGACTGAAGGATCAAATCACAATTGTCATTCCAGCCATGTCCAATCCAAATCTTATCCCTCTGCAAGAGTCTTTGTGCTGATTAAGCAAAAACCATGGCAAATCTGCTGCTGTCATAAATATTAAAGATTGCCAAATATGTGCAGAGAGGACACAGCCTGGCTTGGTCCCTTTTCCTCATGCATGTCGAGTTCTGCTCACAGGTTTGGTGTAGGCCAGTTCTGTGTCCTCTCCATGGGCTGTCCACCCTCAGGAACTCCACCTGAAAGTGATGGGAAGGTGCCAGGAGCTTGAAATGACAGGAAATGTCCTATAGTCTTTGCAAAAGGGCAAGAAGAATGTGAAATCTCAGAAGAATAAATCAGAAGAACATAAACTCAGAAGGTTTCAAGGACATCATCGCCCAGCTGCAGCCACCCACAGGCTGTGTGCGAGCCAGGGAACCCTCAGCAACATGAAAAATCAGGTTTTATATCAGCAAACCTTCATATTGCCATCAAATCCGACTGTTCAAATTGCCCTCTCCCTTCTGTTCTTTGCAATTTGTTGTCTGGTTGCATGGCTGGCACTTGCTCAGTGCATGTCTGCATTTTGGAAATTTGCTCCCTCACCCTGTAATTTAGGCTTATTCTCCAGGAGATCCAGAGCCGAATATGATACCTGAAGTAACAGAAAATAGAAGTGGTTGTATTCAAAACTGAGGCAGGTACAAAATAAGGATAAATCTGGCCATAATTTCTGAAACAGTCAAAGGAAGAGAAGTAGGAAGTTCCAGCAGAGTGGCTGAGAACAGTTTGGGAGGTGCATGACAGAGGGATTGGTTGTACTTCTCATTTTAGAAAGAAACTCTTAACACTTAAGAATTATACATAATATTCCAGGAAGCATGTAAATTTTTAAAATTTATTTAAATGTGTTTACTCACCAAGTTGCACCAGGGATAGACAATTAGCTTGGATATTAGGAAAAATTTATTCACTGAAAGGATGGCCAGTCACTGGCAGTGGTGGAAGCACCATTCCTGGAAGTGTTCAAAAACCATGATGTGGTGCTTAGGGCATGGGTTAGTGGTGTATCTGGCAGTGCTGGGTTAATGTTTGGACTTGAAGATCTGAAAGGGCTTTTCCAACCTTAATGATTCTATGATATAAATAACTGCTCTCTCCCAAATTTAAACCTTCACTGTTAAGCCAGAGCTCTGCCGGTGGAGGTTCTGTTTTGATAAATGTAGCTGTATTTTGGTTCTGTGGCCATGGATTTGGTGATTACAACAGACAGAATATCCAGAATTTTGTGCCTAAACTTATCTTAGGCCCTTCCCTTATGAAAATAAAAAAAAAAAAAATCCCATCATTACCACCATTATAAATACAGTTCATAAAGGGTTTTTAATTCCAAATCCTGATCTTCTTCACTGGAATAGTCAAAGCTTTTTCCATGACTTAAAGTAGGACTTGTCACACGCACAACTTTCAAGAGGGGAAAATGACAGTCCATTTTTTATAAACTTAGTATTTATATTTTATTTTAGTATTTTGTAAACTGAGTATTTAGCAAACTCATTGTAATTCCCACAGCTGTGGAAAATAAATTGTCTTTAGACTGTTGGTGTGGCATTACACCACTCTAGCATTATGCTACTGTAGTATTTGTGTATTATTGTGAAGATGGGGTGTTTGTAAGGATTCTCTGTGATAGAAGCAGCACTTCCTGCTGCTAAAACATTTGCACTCATCCTTTTGGCAATTAAATAGTTATTTATTAATTATGTATATTCGTATATTCTTAATTGTCACCATAATTAAGTCTGACATGTATTTCTGGCTGAAATAGGGGGAAACTTTATGAAGCAATCTTCTGAACTCCTCATCTGCTTTGGATAATCCAGTGAGTGCTTCTCCCTTCCCACCAGGTGACAGAGACACGGACGGGTCCCCTCGGCTGCAGTAACTATGACAACCTAGATTCTGTCAGCTCTGTTCTGGTTCAGAGTCCTGAAAATAAGATTCAGTTGCAAGGTATGTAGGTGCAATTTCATTAATTTGTTTTTGGAATGGGGTGACATTTATCACGCTATTTGTTTTTTCTTTCTCTCACCTCATAAAAGGTCATTTTCCTAATTTTTGTGTGTGAGTGTGTGCAGTGGGTTCATTCCAGCCAAAGTGAAGGAAATGTCAGTACCTCGTGTTGCCTTTCAAATGGAAACAATTTCTGCACCCATCAGAAAATAATTTGAATGGCCCTGTTAACATTTTGCATCCCTATTTAGCATCCAGAGGCACACCTCTTAAACAGCCTGAATTCCCAGAGATCCCACCAAGCTGGGGGTGACATTTAGTGTGCTCAGCCTGCTTTGCACATACTGAGCAGTAGCTTACGCCCCCTGCACTTGTTGCACCAAAATTGATGGAGTCACCAGAAAAACAGGGTGTACATTTTCAAATACTCTACATCAGGAGGAATCAAAGCGCTCCTCCTCTTGGAAATTAAAAAAAAAAAGAAAAAAAAACAAAAAAAACTTGGAAGGTTAAAATCTCACTCGTTAGGAAAATAGTAGTAATTGTATATAAATAAAAATGAAAAATAGAAGCAGAAAGAGGAAGCAAAAGGAAGAAGAGAGTCATCATTTGTAAATATTTTTTTCAAAATCCCAGCAAAAGCATTTCCCGACCTACATATTAAGACATAAAAATTTTTGAAAAGTCACCCTTTATGGTATTAGGCCATTAATAAATTTTTATTTTCAGTTACAAAAATAAAGCATGAGCAAATTATGACTATGAAAACAAGCACTAAATTCTCTTTAATGTGTGTGCTTGTGCACACTTCTGACTCTACGCCATGAGAGAGCAATACAATTCTTAATTTGCAGTTGAAGGTAGATATACAGTTATTTCCAAGATTTAAAGTTTTCTATATGAGTTTGTAAATCACTCAGACAAACAGTGTGAGGTTGTTGGTGATATTAGGAACAGATGTCAGGAATGATGATTCCTGTGATCCTTTCAGTCTCAGGATAGTCCATGATTCCATGACTCTTCCTTAAAATATCCATATTTCCTTTCTCCCAAGAACCAATTAAATCCATAAAAGCATAAAATTATTTCCCAGAGATTTTTCTTTTTTACAAAAAACTTGTCATTTCCACTGGGATGCCATGAATATTTCCAGAAAATATAATTTTTTGACAGTTTCCAGCATATTCATGACGTTTGTCAGTTAGAATTTGGAAAATAATCTTTGCATCTCTCAGACTCTGGTTTGTTGTCATGTGGAGAAATGTATTATCAGAACTGTGAAAACTCTTTAATGAAAGAATTGTACTAGGCTTTTTTTTCCTTTCACAGCCTCTATGGTTGGAAAAAGAATGTTTTTTCACAAGAGAGTAGCAGAGTTTTCCAAATTTTGACACGAGACAGAAGGAAGCACAGCCAGACCAGGTTTCAGCAGTTGTGATATGAGTTTTGACTTGTAAGGGTTCTGAAATTCCCGTTATAGCTATAGTTTTGTATATACCTAAAAATAAGGGATAAATCTCTGTGAAATCATCCAAGTGCCTCTGGAGAAGAAACTTATATCATCAAATACCCCATTGATATGATGAGAAATTCATTGGAATTGTAGCAGGAGTTTTTTGAAGCCTCACAGGAGATGGACTTTGCACCCTTTCCATGCTACAACTTATGTAGATTTAAGAATGAATTTTCTTACTCAAGGTTTTGTAGCCCTACCCTTCACATCCAATTGACTGTACCACAGCAATTTGCTACCAATGCTAGAAAAATAATCAGCCAAATTTTATTTTTCAAAGACTTCTTCCAACCCAATTTCCACCTTCCTTCTTAGTTTGCCCCTACAGAATCACAGGAGATAATGAGTTATTTAGACAAGCTACATGTTGTTGTGCCAAAGGAAACATGGAAAACAAGCCCAATTTTGGATGGAAATGTTTACACCTCTTTTTCTGATTATGCTGTCTCTTTACTCTGTCTCTCAGGGCTGCTTTCCTTTCATCAGCATTTTCAGAATCTGCATTATTGCTGGCACCAGGATTATAATTCAGCTGTGTGATTTCCTGCTGCAAGGCTCTGGCTGCTGTTCACTCAGCAAGGAGAAGTTGATGTTACCCAATCCCCCTAGAAAGATTAAGGCAATAAATGCTCTGTCTGAGGAATACAGGTTACTCATTAGTGGATGGATGTTCCATGCTGAGAGGGAAATGTGAGGAATATGTCTGAAAATAATTGTTAAGAAAGGAAATACACGACATAGTACAAATGCTGGACAGATGTGCAAATTGTCCTGAAATCTCCATATATTTTTGTTTTTCATAACTGTTTGTTTGTTTGCTACGTAAGCCGGGGAAGCTGCTCAGCTCCAGAATTTCCTCTGTGTTTAACACCAAAATATTTCCTCCATTTCCTACAGGTCTTCAGGTCATCCTTCCTGAGTACCTGCAAGAGCATTTTGTACAGGCAGCTCTGAGCTACATTGCCTGCAATTCAGAGGGGGAGTTCATCTGCAAGGACAATGACTGCTGGTGTCAGTGCGGCCCCAAATTCCCGGAGTGCAACTGTCCCTACATGGACATTCAAGCCATGGAAGAGAACCTGCTCCGCATAAGTGAGACTTGGAATGCATACAACAGTGAATTTGAAGAATCTGGTGAGGTTTTTTTTTTTTTTTTTTTTTTTTTTTTTTTTTTTTTTTTTAAATTAATTTTTTTCCCCCCTCTTTGGCTGCATCTCATAGAATGGTTTGGGTTTCAGCTGGCCCCATCCATGTTTCTACAACTCGCTTGTGACACATTAGATTTTCCTAATGCATCAAAGTTTCTTTCATGCTAGAACCCTAATTACTAAGAATTTTAGACTTTCTATACTGACAAATATTAATCCCCAAGAAAACACTACATTTAACCTGAGATCGTAAAGAAAACTTCCAAAATTAAATAATAGGACCAAAATTATAAGTGTATAGTTTAAATAGAAGTATATACCATCACACAGCAAAAAAACCTAGAGTTTAAAGTTTTAGAATATAATAATATATATATAACAAGATAGAAGTTTTAAAACAATAACTAGTCCTTCTTCTTCACCTTCTTCTTAATGAATTTAAGTAGCATTGTATAATTAAATAAAAAAATCCACATTACAAAACATCCACATTACAAAACAGGAGTAATTAGTTATTGAGTTAAAAATGAAAATAATTTAAATATAATTTCTTAAAAAACCTTATAAAAAGAAAAATACAATTCCATTTTTAGTTTGTTAAAATAAAATATTATGGAACTCACAGGTTGTGAAACTATAATATAAATAAAAACTAATTAACATCTAAACCTAAAAAATACCATCTTCTCATTAATTTAATCCCAACCTTAACAAAAAAAAAAAAAAAAAAAAAAAAAAATCCATCGTTTCATACATCATTTCACCTGTCCTGATCATCAGAACTTCCCATCCCACAGAGAATCAGAGCTACAGGTAAAATCAGCTTCTAAACAACTGTTTTCACAACTCAGTTGTTCAGTGCTATCAGAAACAGCTGTCTAGCCATATGGTGGGAAAAGTAAGGAGAGTTCAGCAGACCTGGGAAAAATTGTTGAGAAAAAAAAAAGAATTGAGGGAGATAAGGAAAAGTCAGGAAAAAATACAAAAAACACAGGTTCTAATGAGTTGTGTTGGAGAAAGAGAACAAATCAGTAGAAGAGAAAAGGAGGAAGACCAAACAGTGGTCAAGGGAAGGGTAGAATAAATATCAGTAAAAGAGTGTGAATGAACAGTACTTTATATACATCCATTTTTATTTCTTGCTTTATTGTTAAAGACTGATTCCTCAGTTCAAGAGACCTGATAATTTCAAGAGACCCTGTATCAGTTAAAATGTCATTTGTTGCAATTTTTAACCTGATGCTGTTTTTATATGAGTCTGTTTAGAAGATCTGAGGCCCTTTTCCCATCCCCATTCTCACTTTCAGCAGGAGGACATCAGAACTTAAAATATTTCTCCTTGGAGGATCACAGACATGTCTGACTGTAAAAGCATGAATTGATGTGTTGGTTTTGTGTACATTTGGGTGCATTTTCCCAATGACTATTTGGACACCTTTAATTATTTGTGGAGCCATGCTATCATTTACTACTTTGCAAACTGGGGCAAATATATTGACTCTTCAGAGAGCACATATTTTGCCATATTTTATCCTATCTGAATGGGCTGTGACACTGTTCAGTGCCTGAAAAATGTCCTTTGTAGGCACCTACTTAACAGCAATTTTAGTCAAGCTGGAAGGACACACACACACATGTCTGGGTCTGTGGAGGATTCTTACAGCGAGCTGTATAATGGACATCAAGTTAATTATGAGTTTGAATCATTGTCAGCTACATTTCTAGTGCTATGCTCAGGTCTGTGACACGAATGTCAGGGGAAAATTGGTAAGAGTTAAATTCTGGGCTTTTAAAAGACTCTTTAGCTCTGCTGGGTGAATCACTAAAATGCCAACTTCACATATATCTGTCAATTTGGTAATTGCTTGTAGGTGTGGTTACTAAGAAGTGTGAAATTTAGGTTATTAACATCATTAAGACATATGCCACGCTCCCCTCTTTAGCCCTTGAAATATTAAAATCATTTTCAATCTAATAAATATACCAAGCATGAATTCCACAACTCAGAGGTAGCATCTAATATTTCTGCTTTTATCTCATGAAGTGTTTTGCATAAAGATGTTTGTGGGAAGATGAGATAGGTAACCTTGTAGGGGTCTGCTCTTGGAAAAAAAGTTAGCATGTGTATTTTTGATTGATAGCTTAGTCATTGAGCAGCCAACCTCATATAAATCATATATTACCACTGAGCAGCTCTTCCAGTGCTGTCACACATGATCTGTAAGCATTTCCAGCCACACTGATTCCCAGCCACACTGAGGAATGTTTATATATATACATATATATATATATATATATATATAACCATTGAGACATATTCTGAAACATTTGTAGCTTGAGCAATATTTCCATAATGAAAAATTATTAACAAATATCAGTGTGGTCTGATCCATGTTAACAGCATGTTCTGGCAACAAAAGTGACCTTTATTCAGGAAAACTAAAGAACTGCTAAGTCTTTGTCTAAATCACTGGAAGTCAGCTTCTGAAATAACAGTATGTTGCTTTATTCTAATCTATTAATAATAAAAAATGAATTCACTAGAAAGGAGGCCAGATTATGAAATAATTTCAGTCTGAGCAGCAAGGGGCAAAATAACCAGAGCAGTCACTGCTGGCCCATATAGTCTACTATTAATGGCAGGGGAATTAATGAACTAATGAGTTACTTTCTATGACACTGTGAACTCCAGAGTCAGCTAAAGGTAAATACAAGAGAATATATTTTTTACCTTTTATGCTTCCAAACCCTTTCTTAGCCTAGATGTTACAAACTAGTCTTCTGACTCCAGAAACAAATCTTGTCCCCTAATACAGACCTGTAAGACTTACTGGGTTCACTTGAGGCCATTCAGTGTTTGTGGGCAGGATTTCGTTTAAAGAGGAACAAGTAAATATTCTATTTAAGATGGTTTGTTTATTCTTTGTGTTATCTCTCCTCCTGTCTACTCAAGATAAAACAACTGACGAATGTTTTTTTTTTTTGAAGAAGAAAGCATGAGAGGGCTGGGGTTGTTCAGCCTGCAGAAGAGAAGGCTCAGGGACAATATATAAATACCTGAAGGGAGGGTGCAAAGAGGACAGAACAAAGCTCTTTTCAGTGGTGCTCAGCAACAGGAGAAGGGGAAATGGGCAAAAACTGGAACACAGAGGGTTCCTCCTGATTCCTAGGAAACAGTTTTTCACTGAGGATGACCTAGTGCTGGCACAGGGAGGTTGTGGAGCCTCCATTCTTGGACTTCTCCGAAGGCTGACTGGCCACAGTCCTGGGCAGCTGGGTCGAGGTGGCCTTGCCTCAGCAGGGCTTTGGAGCAGGGGTTCTTCCCCATCTCAACCATTCTGAGATCAGAGAATCGTCCTGGTTTCCACACAGGAAGGCTCTGGTCTGCAATCTGGGCCTGCTGGTAGTGACAATTCTCTCTGAGCCACTCTGGCTGTTGCAGGTTACGTGACCAAGCACAACCCAAGTCAGAAAGTGCTGGTTATCCTCATGTGCAGACTGCATTTCACTCAGGATCTTCTGGCACTTTTAACTACTCAAATCCCATTTTGGAGGATGTGCAGCAGTATGTTATTTATCTCTCAGTAAATCTGGCTGCCTTTTTCATTTCTCTAGCTGCCCTTCAGCAATAAATATTTGATCACCATTAGCTCAATGAGCTTTGTACAACCTCTTAGTGTCAGGTTATGTACTAAGATCTTAAAAAAAATTATAAGAGCTTCTTCCAATTGTTTACTCTGAACCATCTGCTTTTCCTTTATCAGATCTTGTGGCCTCCAGACTCTACTACTACCCAAGAAAATGAGCAGCTGTTTCCTTATCAAAAATCCATACGAAAGCTGTTCAACCTTTATTAACAAATTTCATTAGCTTCTTGAGGCGTTTGGCTGGATTACTGTGTAAGCAAAGTTCTCCCTGAGACCATCATTCAAACATTCCAAGAAGCTGTGTTCTTACCACTAACACTAAAAATATCACCTCTAATGGAATCAAGCAGGGCTCCATTTGCCTTTCCTGATATGCATGAAAGTAGCCTTGCACTGGGTTTTGTAGCCTGATGGGACAACTAAAAACAACAAACAAACTGGTGATCCAGTCTGACCTGCTGCTTTCACAGGTCACTAAGTTTCCCAGAGGTTCCAGGCTATGGAGTCCACCCATGTTAGATTAAAGCTGTGCAATCTTCTCGAGTGTCCCTGCAGCCCTCCTCACCTTTTCAGTATTCCATTGTTCTTTAATATTGCCAATTTTCTTGTTCCCCTTCTGCCCCAATAAAGGAGCACCTACTTGTCCAGGTGTTTCTCCTACCTCAGTGCCTCAGTGAACTCCACCTTTCTATTTCAGGAAAAAGGTGTGACCTAAGCACTTGGATGTAATTTGTTTCCCTCAATAAAGAGTGTCAAGTTTCCTTGAAAAAATTCTGCCATTTTGGAAGTAGGTGGGACTTCCACAGCTTATGGTTGGGGCAGTGTTGAAGGCGATGCAGATAAAAAATTTGCTGTGTTACACATCACTGGTTTGGGAAGATTTTGAGAGTGTTAAAGAGTTAATGTACAAAGAAACTAATTCTGACGTACAACACTGAATGGAAATTTAGCATGTTCCAGAGATCATGATCCACTGTTCCAAAACATAGGAAAGTCAAGAAGACCCCCAAAACCATCCACAGGCTCTGGATTCTGACAACAAGGATAAGAACATGATCAAACATTTCTTGTGCCATCACACATTTCCTGATCCTGGCTGCTGAGTATCTTTGGAAATCTGAACACTCCATTTAAATAACAGCAATTTTCTTTTAAGGTGATCTGGCAGTTGACATTGAAAAAAAAAAAAATTGTAGCAGTCCCTGTAGTGTAATTTCATTTTTTGGAAGAAAAAGGCTATCAAAAGAAATAAGGACATGATGGTAGTGTTGCTCACACAATAGAAAAGGACAAAATTGCATTTTCATAATTTCTTTTTTTTAATCACTAGCATTTATGAGACCTCCTGGAAATATGAAAGTAAAATCTTCCATCAAGCATTTATTTTCACATATCTGACATGCAATGGGAGCTTGTTGCCTTCTCTCTGCATATTTCACAATATGCTTAGCAGTGGATTTTTCCTCCCTTGAATGCAACAAAATCCCTTTTGGAATATTTCCTTGGAAAGCATGGGATCAGGAGATGTACAATAAATATTATGATACATAATTTCAAAGTAGCTTTGAAACAACAAACCCATTCTTTTAAACATTTAGTTTAAATACCAGCTAAGATAGAAGGAAAGAGCACACCCACCACAAACTGGACAGAAATTTGACTGTCACAGCTGGGCTCAAGGGTGATTCAGTGAAGTGCTGAAATATGTGCCTGTGTGAATCATTTGAAGTGTTTGAGGAAGTGAAGATAACATTTTTTAAACAATTTGTAGTCCATTAACTTCAGGGATTTGGCTTGAATGTCCAGCAGAAGCTTTAGAGGAGCAGAGCCAGAGCCATGGAGGCCCTTGAAGGGTTTGACCACAGAACACAAACACTGCTCACTCCAACAGACACGTTGGACACAGACAGAATTAATCAAAAGTCACCTTGCAAATATTTTGAAGTGCATCCGTCTACAGCTTTAAATGACAAACAACTTCTTAAAATGTCGAGTTTGATTTTTTCCAGTCACTTCTGTATCTGCTTTGCAGAGATAATTCAAAAGGTAAATTTCAGTATCACAGAAAGTGCAAGTGATGAAAGTACAGCCAAAGTAAATTGATATTAACTTTCACATTAATATTTGCTGAAACTATTTTTCATTGTCCATCCATCCACCATCACTGCCCTGATTGCAAATACTAACAGAAATGAATTGCTGGTGCAAGCTATTCTTAAATCCCTGGTTTCACTGGATTTGGATTTCATGTCTAATGCATTCCATAATTCCTAATAACTCTGGGATGTCTTGCTATTGAGCATTGGTTACCCTTTACATGTACAGACTTAAAATCATCTGAAAAAATGCAGTTTTGAAAGGTTCACCTGAAAATGAGGTCTGAACCTCAGTTAATACATAGCACTGTATAGATGTTAACAAAGTTTTTTTGTTTGCTCAGCAGAGATTGCTTTGGAGACTTTGGAGTCCTGTTCCTCAGTTCAATTATATTTTTCCCTTTCTTTACAGTGATTGAATTAATGATGTTCCCAAAATCCCTTGTATAAAAGAATTGGATTTAAAGGGCTGGAGAAAGTGGATTCTAATAGAGGAGATGATAAGCTTATTACTGAATTAAAAATCAGTAATACTGAAGATGAGGAAGTCCAACCATTTCATTATTTTTTGGGGGGTAGCATTTGCATCCTATATAATTACTTTTATGCAAAACCTACAGAAAGTAATACGAAAGATCATCTCCAGCATTCCATAATCTGCAGTGAGATTTAGAGAATTATCCATTTAATAGTGCCATGAATTTATATCTCCATTTTCAAAACTGCAAAATGTGAAAAATCACCATACACCTTCCTAACTCTCGCTTCTCCTTCAGCTCATATTTTCCCAAATGAAGTAAGCCCATGCTGCAAAATACCAACTTAGGAACAAGAAAGGCTCTTTCCACTCTTTCCATCACATCTGTGGAATTGGTTTAGGAAAGCCGAGCACAACAGAAGATTGACCAACCCTTTGTGGTCACACGCTCTGTCTGTATAAAACAGGACCCTGCCCTCACTCCTGGCTTCAAAAATGTTCCACTGTTTTTTGTGGAGCACCCTGATCCCTGTTTTCACACTGGAAATTGCTCCAACAGCCAGGTTGCAAACTGTTGTAAAATACAGCAAAATCAAAGCTGGAAATGAGCATTGGCTCACACATGGAAGTGCAGGTGCTCAGGGGAGAATTCCTTACACTCCATGCCAGCCTCATGTGTTTGTTACAGATGGACAGCACTGCCTTTGTGATCGCTGAGGCTGTAAAGAAGCTACAAAATAGGAATTCTGAGATTGTCCCAACATCAGGGACAGTCCAACAGTCAATCAATACACCCAGCCATAGCAAGTGATCATACTTGATCTCAAAAGCTACACAAATCTCTTAGTACTTCTTAGAAAAGAGAATGATAGTCATAACTCTTGCATGTAGATACTCCTAGACGCTGAGCACATAGCAATAAAGAGTGATACATCTGTTGAGTTACTTTTTCATCTACTTTTTTTTGTAGCAATCAAAAAATAACAGATACAGCTGGACTTAATTTGCTAAAAATATATTGATGATGCTTTGAGACAGCAAGTGCAAAGCTAGGCAGTTAAACAAAATATAAAGTTATATCTTTAACTTGGATTTGAATAGACTAGATTTCAAGCTAGAAAAAAAGTAATGTAAATAAATTTGAATAGATTGTCCAGTGCTGAAGACAGAAACCTTCTGTGATGCACAGAATACATTATGAGGAGAGTCAAAGGCAAATTCAAATCTTCAAGATCAAATGTGAATCACAACATAAAGACACAGGGGGCAAGAAGTCTGCACCATTGGATAAGTACTAGCTTTTTCACCATTTCATACACTTTTGTTCTGGAATCACCTTAATTATGGATTATATTAATATTTCCTGACAGTGCATTAAGGAATGCAACCAGTGGAACAATCTTCTCCTCTTCTCAGACAAGAATTTTAAACTATTGCTGTCCTGTTCTTCCTGATGGACAGCTCCAGAAAAGCTGCAGCAGATCTGCATTCAGACTGTGAAATTTAATCTTAAAAATCCCTCTATATAGTCAGAAAAATCAAGTGTAATTTTGTTTGCCACCTCAATAAGGCTCACATTTTTGCTATTCCTGTGGCACAAATCCTTTCTTAAAACTGCTTTAGCAGAAGAGGACACTGTGGGATTCCTTTTTATTGCCTCTACCTGCATCCAAATCAAAGTCACCTGGCTGACAAGTACAAAAGGTAATTCTTCCCAGCAGCCAAGTTTGTAGATTGACATCATGGAGACACTGACCTGGGTCCCAGCCTTCTTCCTTCTTACCAGCAGTGATAATGACAACCCTAAGAGCTAAAAAATGCCCTCAATGACTCCTGTGTAAAATACAGTGATGTTGTCTTAAAAAATTTCAGACTGTCATTTAATCTCTAGCTAAAAATTATCTTGGCATTTATAGTGTTTGCTATGGTTCTTCTGCTACAGGAGAAGAGAAAATAACCACCCCCTGCCCCCTGGAAAAAAACCAGAAAAGCTCTCCCCCAAAAAAGGCCAACAAAAATCCCTCAAAGAGAAACTACATTCTAAGACAGACATTTTAAAACATGTACCAAATGTCTCATTTATACCTGTTTCAAATTACTAAGAGGAAGTAAAAGGGCAGATGGTAACTGCAGGCATAATTTGGAAATGTCAGTTTAAACAGAGACGTTGTGTTGTACACTCTGATCAGAAGAAACTTATTGCATTTATAATGGAGAAAAGATGCCCAGAATGATTTTCAGACTCAGTATTGAGATTTCAAATCCTAAATAACGTCACAAGATGACAAGGTTTGACTTGGCATCACAGACAGACTATAAATTCATAGGCCCACTCCATCATTTGCAGTGAAGGCAGTTTGCACTGGAAGTCCTGTCTTAGTCCAGTGACATATTCCTGCTTTTCCAGCTGCAGTGATTCAATTTAAATGCACATAAAATGAGACTAAAAATGAAATCTGGAATTCAGACTGAATGCTGGAGGATTTCTTCAATTTATAGAAGCCACAAATCTAACCTTGCTGTCTGATGAGCTTTGCTTTGGTGGGTTTGGGGGATGCCCCTCCAAGAGTCCTTGCACAGAGCCCATCCCAGACGTGCCCGGGTCACTCAACACTGTCTGTCCCTCTTTGCTGACCAGGACAGACCCATTGCCATGGAAAGTGAGTCCCATTTGAAATCTTAATTGAAAGACTCCTTGTGAACAGTCTGAACTGACTCACTGGCAGCTGAAGGTGCTTTTTAATCACAGAGAATAAAGACTTCAATCAATATGGTTCAACGTATTTGCCCCTGAGCAGTGGAGCGGTGGTTTGCTTCCAAACACTGCTTACAGCCTCAGGCTCAGGGCCAGGAAAACTTAGCCCCCTGAGTTCTTAATACAATTATTGTTTTCTCTATTATCTTGCAGGGGTGTTAATTTGCCTCCCAGTAATTAACTTCCCTCTGTGGTTGTCAGGAAGTTTAATCAATAACATGAGCAGATACACCAAGCTGCCATTCCGACTGTGACCAATGCTCCCCTCCCAGCTCTTCCACCCCTGTGGAGGTGTCACTGTTTTAGTTAAATGAACAGGTGGGATGTGCATAATGTCTTTGGAGGGTCAGTGTCTAAATTGTTCCTGTCCTACTGCAAAAAATGATGGTACAGCTGATATAATTGCCCCTGTTCCAAAATTAAAAGCATTATACAACTCCTGCTAAAGCTGCACCTGGCAAATCAACTTATGAAAGTTTTATGTGGCACTGCACTCTGAGATACTTCAAACACTGTGATGACATTATAATAAGAGGAGGAGCAGAAGGCTTGATCTAATATAATTCTACTTATGTCCACCATGTACAGGACATAATGTAATTCCCTTCAAAGCTAGTGACAAAATTCCCTCGTTCTTGGTGGAATTCCAACCTGCCTTGGCAGCTTTGGGCTTTCTTTATTAAGAGTGATGTCACTCTGTGGCCTCTCTTTTCTTCTAGGGCAGTGTTGTCTGTTCTGATTCATAGCTTCTTAAATCTTCTCCCGGAACAGCTTAACACTGCTTATTTACTTCAATGTGTTTTCCAAGAACATTTTTCAGTTTCACTCATTCTTTTCCCTCCTTTATCCTCTTGTGAATCATTCCATGTTTATTTACCCTACCCAGTTTTCAAACTGTAGGAGTTGCCAGCATGTTCAACTAAGGTAAACTTTAGACTGACAGAGGTTATATCTATATCTGCCCATAAGGAATAGGTCTTATGCATTAAGTGAATTTATAGTTCTGTAGAAGGATAAAAAAGGACTTTGGGACATCCATGTTGCAGGACTACTTCTAAACCACACTGTAGTAATAAAAATGTTTAACAAAAAAAAAAATCCCAAATAACCTGTAGATAAATTTTTGAGACATTTTTCTTGAAAGTTTACTATGACTTCCAAGGGCCATCCCTTTGAAGGGGAGGGATAGAAACATTTTAAGGAGTAATGAACCAAAATCAAACCTGACAGGATGAAGGGAATGGCCTTCAAACGCTGGTACTTACAAAGACAGCTGTGGAATCTGTCTGGCTTTTTGGTTTCTGGAAAGGGAACTTGCTGTCCAGGTCATATTTAGATTGCAACAAGAAACATGTTGCTTCATTGTAGGAAATGTGAGCCCTTCCAGCTTGTAGCAGAATCCAGGCAAGGTTATCTCCTGCCCAGCAGAACTTCTGAATTAATCCACTATTTATAGGATGATATTCTGGTTTCACTACCAATTTTGGCTGAAATTATTTCACCTTTATGTGGCACCAGGAGACTTTCCAGCCTTGTGAGAGGAGGATTTTTTCTTTCGTGTTCCTATGACAGGCTGACATTACTAGCATTAACTCTACAACTCACACATGTACACGTGTGTTTGTATATTCATACACATATCTGCCCTGGGCAGCCTGTTCAATACTTGACAACCCTTTCCATGAAGAAATTTTCCTTAATATCCAATCTAAAGCTTCCCTGGTGCAGCTTGACACCATTTCCTCTGATCACTTTTAACATTTACAAGAGGTTCCTCAGAATTATGTATATAAATGACTGACCAGAGGATCTCTGTTCCCCACCAATTCCACCTCCATGCTGACACTTATCCCTGTTGTTCCCTTTTTGCAGAGCACAGGGATGAGAGGAGCTATCCTCGCAGCATTCCTCACTTCAAAAAGAAATCAACTAAACCACTCCCCCCACCCCTCCAAATCTGCCCCACTGCCAGAATCATCCAAATTTGCTTTCCTGAGGTTTCTGTAGCAGCTGGATTGTTCCTCTTCAAATAGTCTGTCCAAAAGGAAGTGTGGACCTCCTTTCCTCTTTGGAAAACAGAGGCCATGTCTTGCAGAAAACACACATTTCTTCCCTTCCCTTTGTCCTTCAGAAAGTTTAAAGGAGAAATCCTTTGCTTTGGAGAAGGAAATGTTTTAATTATCAGGAGAGCTGGCTGATTTAGCCTAAATTGGAGGGAGAAGGGGAAGGAAAATTCAGATTTACTGTCTCTTCTCTGAAGAAATAAGGTTGTTTCCAGCTGCACTCTTCTGCTTCTTTGAATTGGATTATTTTCAAACATATATTTCTTGGAACACAGCTGCTACTTCTTTGACAAATTGAGTAATGCATCACGAAGAACTAAAATTCATGGCAACATAAAAACAAATATATGTTCATTTTTAGCACTTTGTTTTCTCCAGGCTTCTGCATCATGGTGGGATATTTTAAAAAACATCTATCTTTTATAAATCTCTTTAATAACATCCACACAATATTGAGGCAGCACTTTAATGAACAGCAATCACATCCAACCATTTGAAATGTGGGCCCCATGGTTTATATCCTCTCAGACTTCCAGCTTTGTGCTTTCAGGTCTTGATTTACAGCTGACAATGGTATTTGACTCGCCATCATATTTATTGCCCTGATTAAAATTAAAAACAAACATTGTTATGGAATAGGAATGATAACATGGTGGTCACATTGCTGGAGCAGCAACAGGTTTGCACAAACAATACAGTAAAATGTGTGATAAAATGGGAATTAGGAGATCTTTCCTTCCAGAACTCTCACCCCTTACGCTAATTGCAGCTCCAAGGAGGGTGCAGTTGCCTGGAACAATAGGCAAAATTATTTTTATTATTTGTAATAAATGGCAACAATTAAATTTGGGGTCTGATGTGCTGACTGCCCTATAAAGGTATAATAAGAGCCAGGCCTTTCTGAAGAGTTTGCAGTCTAAACAGAAAAGTCTCTTGAAGTGTAGCAGAGATTAAGATTTATATATAGGATGCTACAAAATATAAAGACAGATACTTTGAAGAAAACAACCAGGAATAATCTTTGAGTAAGTTCAAAATTTGTTATTGTTGTTCTTGTTTTTGTTTTTTTTTTTTTTTTTTTTGTTTGATGGTTTGGGTTTTTTTAATTTGGTTTGTTTTTTTTTTTTTTTTTCTGTTTTTTTTTTTTTTTGTTTTTTTTTTTTTTTTTTTTTAGGATTGCAGTAAAGTGTTTAGCTTTCATTTTGAAATGCTTATTAATTTATAATTTTTTTTGCTTCATAACTTTGATGTTATAATATGAAACTAAAAGTTGACATAACAATGAAAAAAAATTCTATTCCATCAAGGTGAAGTATTTTGACTGATTCAAAGCAAACAGGAAAACTGCAATATTTCTATTAGAGGATTTCAGAGGAATTAGAGGCATTTGGAAAATTTTAGGAAATGTATAAAAATTTAAGATAACTTTAGAATTCTAAAAATCCTTTCACCTTTTCTTTGCACAGTTCTACTTAAGAGCCCTTTTGGTGGTGACATTTTTAGCAGTTTTCCTTGGCTGTTGTGTGTGATGGCAGACTTCTTTCCAATTCCTAACCTGTAGGAAAAACCAGTCAGTATTTATATTAAATAATAGTCTTGTTTACAGTACCAGCAGATAATCACCGCTGAAATGGACACACAGCAGGGCTGGCTGACTTTGCTGCTCCGTGTCACTGTTTCTGTAGGGAAATAAACTTCTGGAGCTACTAGAGATATTTCCTAAGGTTTTTTTCAAGGAGAGCTTCTGGTCTGAATATTCTTGTTGGTTGTCATTGTCACTGCTTTCCCTTATGCAACATTATCTGTTTACTTTGGCTTCCTGATAGAAGGAATTGTGCCAAAGGAAGGCTGGAGTCCTATTAAAACCAGGTGTAGGCAAATGATTAGCAGAGACAAGGAGACAGGTTACCTTGAAGGAAAAACACTACAGGAACGAATTAAAACTGCAGCTGATTTTTTTTTTTTTTAATTTAATGTAAAGTTTTGAGTTCCTTAAGTAGATTTCATCTGTTGGGCAGTAATCTGGAAAGGCATTATTACAGGCACATGCCTCTGGAACGTCATCTCATGGATGGGAGGGGGAATGGCACAACTGGGAATGCATCAGGAGTCACACAGGCCTGTGAGGAAAAGGGTTAGAGGGTCACACATCCTATGTGAAAACTGGTGGCAAGTTCAATACAGCCAGGGTCTGTCCCAGGACTTGTTCTCTTTACTTTCTTCAGCAATTACTTGGAGAAAGTGCCCTCTTATCAAATTTGCAGATGCTGCCAGTTTGAAGGAGTGAGACAGAAATATTCAAGGTCAGGGCTGGCATACAGGGGGAGCTGGACAAGCTGGTGGACCAGGACAAGAAGGACCCGGTGAAGTTCAACAGGGCAAAAAGAGAAATTCTGCTCTGGACAGGCAAAGCAACAGCTGGGGCTGGATCTGCCTGGCCAGGAGCAGCCCTGCTGGAAGGTTCCTGGGGCAGAGGATGAAGTGGCCTGACAGCACCAAGGCCACATTTTGGGTGCTACAAAGGAGGGACCAGGAGATCAAGGAGGGGATTAGCCTCTGTACTTTTTGGACCACATTCAGATGCTGCATCCACTTCGGGGCTCCACAGTACAGGAAAGACATCAGGAAGCTGGAGTGTGGTCAGGGATGTCACCAGAGAGGTGAGGGCTGGAGAACCCAAGAGGGGTTGGTCAGCCTTGGGCATGGAGACCTCAGAGAACACAGAGCAGCCACCTTGTCTGCAGGGAAGGGAAAGAGAGCCAGGCTCTGGCTCTCTCTGTGGGGAGAGACAACAGGCATCAAATGAAACGAGAGGGATTCACACTGGGGATATGGAGAAATTTATTCCCCATAGGGGCACTTGAGCCTTGACTGCAGCAGATTCCAAATCCTGACTGGAGCAAGCTCTGAGAAAGTTAATCTGATGTCAGAGTTGACATGCTTGAAGCACAAGATCATCTCTCCTTGGACTACAGAGTGTCCAAGGAAATAACAAGTCTGACTTAACATCTGATCCCAGAACTCTGAAGAAGTGAGCTGGCTTCCTGAAGGAGCAGTGCTTTGTACAGAGGAGTGATCATTTGCAATTCACACTATGAGAGTGAGAAAACTATGCAGTGGAGAACAAGAATTCACTTGAGCTAATTTTGAAGCTGTCTGCAGCACTCTGACTTGGAGCAGCACATCAGTCGATATCATTGCTTGTTCAGACACCATCACACCCTCATGTGTTAAAGACCAGTTGATTTTTGCTAGTTTGCCTTAATCCCACTGTAACATTTTGTCAGAGCCAAAGCAGAACAGTTTTTGCATGAGGTATTACTCACTTCTAGACTGTGATGGCAGAATTTTAATACCTCTAGAGCAAGTTAAAGAACTTGACTAAAAAAGAGGATGTGTGTACAAATGACTGATGTACAGATTTTTAAGGGAGAAAAATATTTCCTTAAAGCCTTATTTAGAGAAATGACAAAACAGCTCATTACAATTGCTCTCTAACGGTAGATTTTGACATGATAATGTCAAAAAAAGGGTTTTCTCCTATACACATATTTTTACTGAACTTTGTTAAATGAAAAAAACCTCTAAAATCCAAATCCTTATTAATATTAGAAAACACATAGGCTACATAAAATTGTGAATAGTATGTTTCAGTCAACAACAGACTCTTACATTTTTTCAGTTATTGTCAGGCTGCTTTTGCCCAGAAAATATGACTGCTTTTTTAGGATTTCAATATTGTTTAAAAAAATTAAAATTGATTTTGGGTAGATGATGTAATCCACAATTAGACAAGATTATATATTTACTGAAGCACCATGCTGTAATTTCCAATGCTGAAAGTTTTGTTTCCATAAGATTATATTATTTCATTTGGGATAAAATGGCTCATCAGAAAATATGACATTAAGTTAAACAACAGAATGATGCTTGATGGAATGTCATCTCCCCAGAAACTGCCATTTCTGGAGACTGAAAGAAGGTGGCTGAAATTACTTGAGAGTTATTTTGCTATGAAACAATTTTTTCCTTAGCATATCACCAAATGTAGATGATTTTCAAACTGTGCTTTATGTTGTACTAAATTGTATGTAGATTTTCACCTCACTTAATTATTGTCACATGTATGTTGTCATCTATTTCAGCCATAATAAGAACCAGCAGGGGGAAAACCCCCAGTATTCTATTTCCTTTGATAGAAATCCATGTCAAATTTGAACTTTCCTATTTACTTAGGAGTTCTAGTGTTCCATAAGCACATCTCTGAGACTTCCCTAGGCACAAGCCATGGCTCAAAGGAGCTCCTGCTCCTGCTGCCCTGACTGCACAGGCTCAGGCTCTTCCCTGCCTTTGTGCAGAGTGTGTCTGGGCTGTGAGGAGGAAATTGCTCCAACGTCCTTAGTCCTGAGCTGATCTCTGTTACACTGACTGGGGAAAGAGTGCCTATATGATTTAAAAGGAAATTTCAGGAATGACAGTTTCCAAGCTCAGTCCTGGAATTGCTCTGTTTATTCTAAAGTAAATAAGATACAAAAGTGCATGGGAAAATTTGGTATTTTCATATTTCCAGCATGACACTGCTGTCAGATGTCAGCCTGCAGCACCTCTAATAACCTGGTGTTCTGGTTTGAAAGCAAAACCAGTGAGAGACTCCAAGTCAGAAATACAATTTATTAGGAAAAAGGAAAAGAAACAAAATCCATCCAACAATACAAAAGGAAAACCACTGACAAAGTCAGAATACAACCTGATGCCCTTTTAGTCAGGGTGTTGGTAGCAGTCCAAATTGGAATGGCTGCAGTCCTCCTGGAGTGTCAGGCGTGGTTCTTTCGGAGCAGTGATCCTGTAGAAGGGTGTAGTCTGCCTTTGAGATGCAGTGGAAAAACCCAGCTGTTCCTCTTGGGAATCCAGAGGAAAAGACTTAGTCTGGTGTCCCAAAAGCTCAGATTATATCCAGGTAGGAATGCTTGGCTCCTCCCTCTGGGCAGAGCATCTCACAATGGGATGTTCTAGTTCTTACCAGTCACGCAGTGACATTCAATGACCCATTATCAGCAGATGTCTCCCCTGAGAGAGGATTGGTTGTGGAAGAGATAAAGAAAACTGCCCAATTAACAGAAGACAACTGCTATACAGATGGCCAATGGAATACATCTTGCTTCTCAGTCTGGGACACCTGGTGTTCTAAATCCCCAAGCAGGTATAAATCCATTGACTTCCAAGGATCCCTCAACAAGGGATCTTAGGAAACAAGCTAACCCAAAACATTTTGGCAACCTGGAGAAGTTCCACAAACCACTCAAATAAACAAAATCAGAACTGTGCTGTGTAGGTGGGACAGTCTTATACAGGCATTGTAGCAATATACCAGGGAAAATCAAAATATTCACAGCAGAGAGATCAGGGCTCCTGTTCTCTTCCAACAGAGAGCAGGTGCTGGAATCTGAAATGCAGGGAGCTCTCAGAACTTTGGGTCTGTAAGCCAAAGCTTAGGATTAAACACAAGATTTGATATGAGACCTTGGAAAAGGCTCCCAAACTTAGGTGCTAGAAGCGAGAATGTGGATTTATAATTTAAAGCAGAGACATGTTAAGCTGAATAAAAGAAAGTTTAGAGTCTCAGAGTTTAAGATATAGAAATAAAAGTAGTTACAAAGGTAAACAAGGAGCTCAGAATGCAGTACTGTAAATTTGTCATAACATAATTAGCTAAGAAAGCTTACTCTGTAACATAAATCCACAAGACTAAATATTTAAAGATTAAGTCAAAAACATATATCCTTGTTAGTAGTGTTTTATTTGTCAACAAATCCTTAAAAAGTCATGTAACTAGGAGTCTTGTGACTTTCTGAACCATGCTCTAAAGATGTGAGCTGAACTTAACACTTCCTACTTATGTAGAAGATAAGAAAATAAACTACATCATCAAAAACAACTCAGAAGCCCCATCTCTAACTTATTCAAAACTCCTTCACAAATCCCCAGAAGCAGGCACCTTTGTCCCTTGCAGCAGAGCACTGTCAGATCCTTGGATGAGGCTTCCTGGATTTTTCTGGCCTTTGCCTGCTCTGTCTGCAGAGTGGCAACCACTGGACCCAGCACTGAGCCCTGCACCAAATAACACTGAGGATCCAATTTACATCTCTGCAGCTCTAGGTATTTCTCACAGCCTAAATATGTCTGATATTCACCTGATTTCAGCAGGAATGTTTGCTCCCATTATGATCTTTCTCATTTATTCTTTCCCACTGAAATATGGGATTCCATTTCCATCTCCAGGCACTGTTGACACAAGGAAGATTTACCTGGCAGAAAGGAGAAGTGAAAAGAGACACAACCAGCCAGAAAATGATCTTGCTTACCCACCACTGCATATAATGTTTTACCTTTTTTACCTTATTTGCGATTAATTAAGAATATATAAAATCATATTGAGTGTACTACCCACGTGAAAATAAAAAGGAAGCGCTATAACCAGATTTTATGTGATATCAAGAATCATGATCTGATTTTTGGGGTTGTCCTGTGCAGGGCCAGGGGTTGGATTCGATGATCCATGTGGGTCCTTCCCAGCTCAGGATATTCCCTGATTTTATGAATTAAAGTATCAATTTCTGTGGCCCCTGGGACTGTAATACTGGCTGTTAATCCTCAGGAATGGCTGGCACCGTGTGTTGATTAGAGTGTAATAGTTTAATCATCTCTCAGTGTTAGGAGTTCATGTTGTAGTTTCACAGATCATGAAATGTGTCTGTTTAAGATATGGGCACATTATCTTCTTCTTCTTCTTCTTATTTTTTTTTTTTTTTTTAATGCAGCAGGCACTATGTAACCATGCTCATTTTATCTCTGTCTCTCCTCCACCTGCATTATGGAGCTCATTAGCAGGATCAGACAGGGCACAAGGATAGTCAAAGATGATGTTTGTTACAGGGAGAAAAAAACATTTTCTGATTGGAAATGCTGTTGCACTGCAAGCTGAGGAGCGTAAACCTTCCTTATCACTTCTAAACACTGCATGGAGCAGTTGTTAGCTGTAGAGATTAGTGCCATCGAGCAGAGGACAGCAAAGTGACAACATTCCTTAAATACGTGGTTAGAGCAATGAGAGGGCTAAAAAGGCATCCCCTGAGCCTGTTGTTTCCTGAGGGAGTTGCCTTTGTTTTGGCTTCACGAAGCTCATTTTAAGGAGCTTTACCAGCTTTACCTCGGAGGAGGCAGAAGGGAAACGAGGTCTTAGGAATTAAGCAGGTAGTCAGGAATGTGGCTTTGGGATTTCATCCCCCCCAAAGGTGTCAGAGTATATATTTCTATACATATATACCCTCAGCTCTCTAAATCTGGTAGAATTTGTCTGGTTTTTACAAGCTGCAGATCTGTACTTTGTACAGGACTTCGTATCAGCTCAGTTAACCTTACTTCCTATTAATTTTTTTTTTAAATTAGCATTTTTAATATTTTTAAGTCTTTTAGATTTGTAAGGCTTTACCAAGCCACTGGGAGAAGCCAGATATCACCTTCTGTGTAGACCTGGGAGGGACTGAGGGCTGGGAAGGGCAGTGTGAGGATGTCACTGAGCTCAGGAAGGAACTAAACTCTCTGACACTGTCTGAGCTGCCAGTGAGTCAGGCATTCCTTTATTCTGGCCAGGATGTGCACTGGAAATCATTCCAACTACACATGTCCATTACAGGACTTTGCACATTCTGTACACTTACAGAAAACAAAGAATTCTTTGGTTCTATGTTACATCATTCTTTTCATTAGTTAGTGTGTGATCTGCTATTGGATACTGATCCCTTTGCCTTTCATGCTCATTTGGTCCAGTGCTGTGGCTCCCTTAACATTCTGCTCTCAGAGAGAGACACTCCAACTTTACCAGGGAGATTGTAATCAGATTAATGTCTGATTAATGTCTGATTACCTCCTCCATATCTTCTAGATTCCCAACATGTAAATTTTAAAATCCCACACCTCCAAAAGTCCCTTTTTGTTTGTTGAAGCTTATCAGGCCCTGCCCAGCCTGACCCAAAGCCTTGGTGGTTTAAAGATTAAACCAACAACAGAGCCCAGCTCCCCTCCCCCTTGGCAAAGGGGAACAAACCCATGACTAAAGCTGCTTAAAACTAAAAAGAATGTTATGGCATTTCCAAAAAGGAATCAGAGGTTGGTAAAGTTGGACTGGGCTCTGAGAAACCTAAACTAGAGAAGCTCATTGCAGTCAGGGTTAGACTATAAATGTCCTTTCTGACCCAAATTATTCTCTTATTCTGAGGAAGGAATAATTATCACTTGGGAAGGAGAAAACAGAAACGTCTATCCCAAAACGACACTAAGATTCACAGAGATGCTCATCTATTAATGTAGAATTTATTAAATATTCCCATTAATTCAAATTGTTAGCTATACACCCAGGAATGAACATTCTTCCTGGACAGAGGATAAAACCAACTTAGACAAAATTAAGGAAGGGAAAAATCAAAAGATAAAAGGCTCCAAATAGTTGATAAGATAAAGAAACAGTTCTTTTCCCTCATGCCCTAAGGACAGCAGAGGGGCTGTGCAAAGATGAAGGCATGAGGCCAAAATGAACAACACATTCCCAGAGGAATTATTAAAAAAAATTTATTAAACATACAATCATCATATTTGCCCCTTGATTTCAATTTTCTACCTTCAAGAAGACCTTTCAATGCTTTTTGTTTTGTCATGAGTGTTCACCTGTCACTGTTGAGCAGGATGGGAACGAAAGACTCTAAGTTAGAAGGTAAAGAGAATGAACTGATTTATTTTAAATGTACTGTTCTATATATAGAGGACATCGTGCGGACTAATTTTATTGGTTTTAGAGTAAAAACATCTCACACCATTGGTGTGCAGTGAATGACACACGGTGGCAGAACATATTTATAAACAATGTGAACAACAAGATAGATTAGAGAATTACTTATATTTTTTCTTAACTGCTTCCCAGGCTCTTGCCTGATTAGAAAAACTTTTCTCTTTCTCTCTGATTGAGCTGAGAATATCCACATTCACCCATCACAGAAAATAGTCTGCTGAAGTGGGACTGTTGTATTCCATCACTGCCCTGTGTCCTTCAGGATCTGGTCAAGGGCCACTACAGGTTATTTACAAAAGATCTTTTTCTCTCCATCCATAAAAAAGAAAATATTTTTTCCTGCTTTGTGTAAAAATGTTAAAAAACCTAAAGTAAAGCTAAATCAAAAGACTTATGAACAAGGAAGTTAATGGAGTATTATTTGATGCGAGTGGACGTTTTCCCCAATCAACCCTCTTCCATGAGCAACCTAAAACTGCACCAATGTTAAATATTATGATTATTTTCGTTTGAAGAGGGAGGCTACTTCAGGCAGCGGGATCTTTGCTTTCACATAGTCTGCTAAAATATAAACTATCCAAAAGGAGCATCTGGCAGGGTGAAAGCCAAACTGTGGGATGAGTGACTTCATTGCAGGAACAAGCTGAAAAAAAAAATGGATTGTGAAGGGTGGGAAGATAGCAGCAGGCAGAAGGGCAGGCAGGGAAACATACTGATACACAAAAACAAGAAAGAAAAAGGATAAACATGTGCATTCAAGCGTGCCACTTGTTCTCATATATTTCCCCAGTATCTGGAGCCCTTTTAATGGTAGTTTATTTAGGTTCATATACATCATTCTACTTATGGAAACAGACTCCCTGATTCATAAAACTCTTTTAATAAGATTCTGTCTGCACATCTTGTGTGGACTGAGCTACCAGAACGAGTCACAAAACATGGCATGTTCACAGTAACAATGACCTTGTGATTGAAGAACTTCTTCCTGCCACTTTAGAGACAAAAAAGAAGTTATATGGGAACATTTTTGAAGTGTCATAAAATTTTGAAGTACCATAAAATGCTTTGAAAGGCTCCATTTTAATTGTAAATACTTATGAAAGTCTAATTTAATGGCTTGTGTCGGGGTGAAATAACATATATATAAGAGGAATGGCCTGTAAAATCACATTTACTTGCATGTCCTAAGTATTAGAATATACTTCTTTTAAGACAGATTCTGATGTTCTTCAAATGAGTCAATAAACATTGATCATTAAACGCACATTTGCTTTCAGATCCCAGATCTGAAGGTAAGAAACTCTGATTCTTACTTAATCTTCCCATTACCCAGGCTGAGAAATAAGGACAATGCTTGTATTTGCTTTAATATTAATTTTAAGATTATATAAATACTGGATTTTGCTGGCTTTATTCTAATATTACCCATAAAAATGTAGTCACCTTTCTAGTTTCAAGGAGTTAAAATTTTAAAATGTTAAAATTTTAAAAATAGCTCAATTTTAAAATTTCAAAAGATTGAGTCTATGAAAATTTATTTGAGAAAAAACAAATTAAAAGTTAATTTCTGCTGCAAGAATAACAATAGCCACATAATTAAAGACTATTAATTATTATTTTCTTTCAGACGAATTCAAATTATTTATGAAGAGGCTGCCTATGAATTATTTCCTGAACACATCTGCTGTGATGCATTTGTGGACAATGGATTCTAATTTCCAACGGCGCTATGAGCAGCTGGAAAGCAGCATGAAGCAACTCTTCCTCAAGGCCCAGAGAACGGTGCACAAACTCTTCAGCCTCAGCAAGAGGTGCCACAAACAGCCCCTCATCCGCATGCCAAGGCAGAGGTAAGTGTCTTGGTTTGAAAATACGGCGTCTGTTCAAGGAAGGCAGGAGCCACCCCTGAAATGGAAAATGTAAACCTCCTCCCTCAAAATTATTCTAGTTTTGGAATTAAAAGGCTCTCAGGCAAAGATATGGGAGTAGGAATAACAGTTCTTTACTAGGAAAATTTAAAATACAAATGTAATAGTACAAAAAACCAACACTGCCAGAGTCAGAACATGCTCTGACCCCATGTGGGTCAGGGTGGTGGCAGCAGTCCCATTCCATGGTGGCTCAGCCCTCCTGCAGTGCCAGCTGTGCTTCTGCTGGAGCAGGGATCCTGGACAAGGCTGGAGTTTTCCTCTGAAGCTCCAGGGCTGCTGGAGATGGGCCTGGGCTTCCTCTGGGAATGCAGTGGAGAAGAAAGCTGCTCCTCTGGGAATGCAGTGGGCAAAGGCTGCTGTGCTGTTCCAAAGTCAGATTGTATCCAGGTAGGAATGCTTGGCTCCTCCCCCTGGGCAGAGCATCTCCCCATGGGATGATGGAATTTTCTCAGCCATGCAGGGACACTCACTGGCCATGAACAGAAGAGATCTCCTGGAGGGAGGATTGGCTGTGGGAGATATAAAGAAAACTGCCCAATGAACAGAACTGCCCACCTTTAATAGATGGGAATAGAATACACTCCCAGCTAAACCTGAGACAGTAAGGAGCGCTCTATGAAATCATGAGAAATCCAAACATGCCACTAAAATCTCCTCAAGGCTGTGGATGTGGGAATGGTACAGGCACAGGGTACAGTCCTCATGTTTGTAAGAGTTGAATAGTCCCAACTTGTAATATCACTCTGTTCCTCTTTTCCTAAATACAATGGGAAAGTTCAGAATAAATCCTGATTTGTTTGTGACTGTGTAGGATAGGAGGCGACTTAGAAGTGACACAAGCACAGATTCATCATCCCATTTGATTTGCCTCTGTTTTACAGAGCCATGTTTTCCGTGGCACTTGTCCAGGTGTAACAGTGCCAAAGAATTGTGTACAGAATCCTGAATAACTGCTCTGGAGCAGGCACAACTGTTTTAGGAACTTTGCGGGTCATTATGCAATGTATACTACACACAATTGATTTCTCGTATCGTTTGTCAAATATGAATTAGATTGGAAAGGATGCCTGAGGAAAGAAAATAGAAGACTTTCAGTCCTTCCTAGAAACAGAGAGAGATCCTGAAAGCCAGCTAATCAAATCTCTACATTAGCATAAAGTGGGTATGCTTGATTCCTGGTTGAAAATTGCTTTGTTGAAATTAGTGCAATGACACTACAGTAAATCTGAAATGAATGAGCTTTTAAGGACATTGTTCTTCTGAGCACAAGCATTGTGAGATAGTCCAGTGACTCCTGCATTTAGCACATTTCTCCATTGATTTTAAAGAAATCTAGTTTAGGTTCAGTGTTCCAGAACTGCCAGGGATACTTTACACTCCCCTGCTTTCGACTCTGCTGTTGCAAGCTCAAGCACCATCAATTCCTCTTTGCCTTTCAGTGGCCCTCCCCCTTCTTTCAGGAGGCTGTGCTTGTAGCTTTCATACCCCCTTTCTTCTACATATTGTGCTTTGTGCTGTGATCTATTAGTTGAAACCAAAAATTCACTTGTGAGGTCATTTCATGATTAGAAAACATTCTGCCAAGAGAGGTTATATAATCACTGCAGAGCCTCGTATCCTCTCGGGTGTGTCTTGGCCATGACCTGAATGAGCATCCTGCAAAGAGATAATTCACCATGAACGACTTTTGCAGGAGCCCAGAGCTTCTTAAAACACAAGAAACAGTCCAGACTCACTTTTGCCCTCACCAAAATTGAATATAATAGATTTCAAATAATTTAAAATAACCAGGTCTTCTAAAATAACCTTCGTAGGGCTCTGGAGCAACTTTTGTTTGCCAGATAATGACAGTGATGAAGATGAAGTGAGATAAGTAAAGTTGCAAGGATTGATCAAAACACAGCTTTCTTGTTATATAAAGGATTTTTTTCAGTGCAGAACTTGCAACTTCACAATTTATTTTTTTTAATATAAAGATGTGGCACTGTGCCAAAAAGATCTGGACAGGCTGGAAAAGGTCCAGACAAAGGCCACAAAGATGATCCTGGAACAGGAAGCTGCCCCATTAGGAAAGGCTGAGAGACTTGGGTTTGCCTGGCTGTGAGGAAAGAAGACTGAGGAGAGACCTTATTTCCATGTTCCAGTATTTAAAGGGGGACACAAAGAAGATGGAGACTCCCTTTTTACAAGGTGTCACGTGGAAAAGACGAGAGGAAATGGGTACAAAGTACTGCTGGGGAGATTCTGAGTGGACACAAGAGGAAAATATTTCACAATGAGAACAGTCAGTCGCTAGAATAACCTCTCCAGGGAAGCAGTGAACTCCTCGGTGCTGGACAATTTTAAGATGCAGCTGGACAGGGTGCTGGGCCATCTTTTCAAGGCCATGCTTTTGCCAAAAAGGTTGGACCAAATGATCCTTGAGATCCCTTCCAGCCTGAAGGTATTCCATGATTCTATCACAGTAAATGTTACCAGCAACGAGTCTGCCTCTTCTACAGGGAGTTGCACCAAACTTTCACAGCAGTTTGATTTTGCAGTGTATCTCAAACTCAGAAATATCATCACTTACTTTTGAGCTAATTATGTCTCATTTTAGTGACTACTCTGAATTTTTTTCTTGTCACTACAGAGGGAGATAGGGTGTGTGATGTAGTGATGAGCAACAGATTACTCAAATATCAGTGTTAAAGCAGGCTTGGGAATACTTTGCCAGTGGGATATGTTTGCTAAAAGAGGCAGTTTTTAAAGGTTGGATTCCATCTGACTATCTGGGAAAACTGCCTTCTGACATCCAGGCTTTTAAGGCTGATAAGAAGAGCTTTAAAATGAGAAGTGAGGGGAAAAGGTCAAAAGAAATTGGCTTAATGTCCAAGCCCATTAAAAAAAAAATCTGATAGATCAAGATAAAGTATTGGATAAAGGAATATCAGTAGTGAAATGACCAATGGTGAGAAAGAAAACAGGACCTTGACAGAACAGTTTTCTGATATTCCTCATGATGAGAATATACCTAATCCAGATGAAATACTGAATTTTTGATACCTGCCAACAGGTAAGTGAATGTAGAAAGAATACCTGAGTAATGCCATGGAGAAACAGGAACCATTGCCCAGGCTGTAACATCAAACATTGCAGCAGACAGTAAGTGAAATAAGAGAACCAAACCTCAGTACAATTTTTTTTGGTGTTCAAGAGAAGGCAGAAATAAAAGCAGAAAAAACATCTTTGTGATCTTTCAGGTCCCTTCCAGCCTAAGCCAGTCTATGATTCTGTGTGCCATGCACAGTCTAGGCTTCAAACAAACAAGAAGGGGAATTGGAACAAAATGTCATTTTTTTCCAGGGCTTTCTAAACAGCTCCTTCAGGTTAGTGTTTGGGTTCTGCTACTGGGTGAATTTTATTTTGGAAAGAGAAATTAGATTGAGTTAATGAAGATATAAATAACTATTTTCAATAGTTTTGGGCACGTCTTCTCAGATACAGATTAAAGAGGCAATGCTTCAACTTTTAGTAAAGGTCATGGTGTTGGCAGTGAGTAAAACCAACTCTGCTAATGTTTAATTTTACACTGAATTTCACTAATCAATAGAATATATGTATAAAGGATTTTTGAAGGGATATCTCAAGAGTGAGGGTTGTTTTTCCATGAAACTGGGAGGTATGTCCTCAAAGTTTAATGTAATTCATGAAAACTTTCTCTGAGACTGGAGTTTTATAGGGATTTATCTGTGTAGTCTGCCAGAAATCATTTGGTCACGCCTGAAGGAGCTCCTGAATACGGTCAAGGTTATCATTAATTACTGAAAATAATCATCTCTTTTCTCTGGCCAGAAAATTTCTTTCCTGAACATGAAACAAATTGTTGCCTGATTGTTTTAAATGGGACTTAATTAATGATTTACACAGAATTGCTTGCAACTTCTTTCATATTTCCTGATGACCAAGCTACTTAGTGATCATAATACTAAATTACATTAATATTTTAATTTTCTAATCCTGAAACCAAAATACCATTGAATCCTCTCCTAACATCATTGCTCACTGCAACAAAAAACTCAATTAACTCACAGGTTAAAGAAACTAAATTTCCACGTCTCCTTTTTGGACACAGTTTATATTCTTCAGCTAGAATAAAGCACAAATAGTTTTCTTTCAGTTTGCACTTGGGGTCAGAACAATTTACTGCAGCACTTTGTGTACAGTGGGGGTGGGCCCAGGATTGCAATTTTTATTTTATTCTGTTCACTGCAAATCTTTTCAAGTTCCAGATGTTCTGCCCAGCTTTTAAGCTTGCTTTCATTACCATGAAACAGACATTTGGTCCTTTTCCTTTTCATGCCAAGGTACATCAAACACCCTTAGATTTCCATTGTGGCACTGCTGAGTGTAACTTTTAAAATTCACCTGAATTAATCAATCACTCTGTAATCAGTGGAGTACTTACTGGTTGTCTGAGTTCAACAAAAAAATACCAACTAAAATTCAAAGCCAACAAGGTGCGGGGAAATTTCTGGTAGATAGTCTGCTCCCATGTTGTATATTAAGGATGGACTAATAAAACATTCCATTTCAGAAGATAAAGAGAAAAACAAGATTAAAAAACAATGCACTCTGAAAAAGAAATGTATTCTGCAGAGTAGTACTGCCAGGTGAGCTTCTGCCTCCATGAATTTGAGGCTCTGCTGCTTCAAGAGGCTGAAGTGATAATTTCCAGTATGTTCTCATTGCATTGACACATCAGCCTTAAAAGCATGGAGTATTCTTGTGTTCTCTTGGGCAGAATCCACTGCATGCAGCAATTGTTATCCTGCTCGATGGCCAGCTCCTGCTGCAGCTTCTGTGCAGGACTGTGGTTGAGAGATGGCACAATACATTTTGCTTTGCAGGAATCAGCAGGTGGTGTAAAATACAGATGGGAGGGTTGTTGTTGAACAGAGCA
Organism: Vidua macroura; assembly: GCF_024509145.1. Taxonomy (NCBI): domain Eukaryota; kingdom Metazoa; phylum Chordata; class Aves; order Passeriformes; family Viduidae; genus Vidua; species Vidua macroura. The sequence goes on from NC_071579.1 coordinate 6,612,587, forward strand.
AGGGGCACAGCACATTTGGTTTGCAGAAATCAAGCTGAGGTGTAAAACACGTGCGTGCCCTGAGCTCATCTGGTGCATTTCTGGGTTAGGATCATGAGCTGTGAGCAACAGTGGTTAATCTTGAAGGGGATTTGTTGTGGAGTGCATGCACTCTGAGAAAAGGACTAACTAGTCATTTAGTCCAAGCTCTGGATCAAGCTCAGCAGCATCTTCCTCAAATGAGGTCAGAAAGTGAAGTTTCCTCACAGGCATAGCCTGAGCCTGCTGGCTCACACCCCCACTGGAGGGTGACACCTGTGAGCCATCTCTAACATCACCTGCAGGTTGAACCTTTTCATTTGAACCTTTTAATTTCTCAAAGAAAAAATAAGTGGAGGGAATTAGTAAATATCAGTTGTACTGCAGAGGGGCACTGCAGCTCACATATGGCCAGGGGAAGAGGTGAAGCAGCAAGCAAACGTGTGGTTATACAGTTGTCACTGTGTTATGGGGAGGGAAAATGGGTTTTCTTTTTGTTTTGGTGAACACAGCAGTAAGGTTTAATTTCAAATGCAATGACTGTGCTGAGAAACTGAAAATCCCAGAAGACCTGATTCTACCCTTGAACTGCTATTAGTGATGTGAACCAGAGCTAGGTGTGTGCTGGCACTCACCTCCAGCCAAATTATGGAACCAAAGTGAGAGCACTGGAATCTCTGTGCTTGAGAGCATTAAAAGAAATATGAACTGTCTGAGTGGAGGAGAAGAATCTTCCCTTTCCCAAATACTTTTCAAGGACAGCAATGATTTCCTCTGATTTGCTCTAATATCCAACCACTAGTGAAAGACATGGAAGAGAGGAAGCTTTCATTTCTTCCTTCAGAAGTGCCAGTTTATAACTTGGTTTCATTCCTTTTGTGTCATTCAAATGGGTTCCTTCACTAATCATCCTTTGAAGTGAGTACACTCAGTACAGGACATTATTGTAGGTATGAACCTTATCTGTATGCACTTTAAATAATTTCATCATGAAAAAGCATCACTTAAGGTCTAATTTAATCAGCACCATCTGTGATTTAATAAAGACATAAACAAAAATATTAAAAGGAGAGAGGTAATGTAAATACAGTAATAAGTCAGTGGGAAAAAATTGCATCTTCCTTGCATAATAACTAAATGGAAACCTGCTGCAAATGAAGATTATCAGCATCTCAAGTAAATAAGAATTTCAATCTTAGAACACCAAGGTATGGCATGTGCACACAAAAGCATGGAATTTTGAATAGAATGTTAGTATTTGAATTTTTGAAAAGACTGAATGCTTAATATTACCATATAATTTAAAGTGAAGGTGATAATTATATCGATAGTTCAGACACTTTTAAAAAACACTTTTAAAAACACTTTTTAAAAAGTGTTTTTTAAAAGGATCTTATTCTGGTAGAAGAAACTGAAGACAAATACAGACGAAACTTCTTAATAACTTTGAAAAAAATATTTTAACATATAAAACCCCCTATTTCTGGAAGGAAAGTAATTCTTGGCAGTCTTATGTTTGAAGTATGTCCTTATCTCCATGAAAGTTATTTTTAAAAGAAGCATACTCTGAAGCTAATGTAGACTTAGAAGGAGTTCATCACTAGAGGCAGTGAATAGCTACATCAAACAGAAGAGTTTCAGAAAGAATTCTGCTTTTTAAAATCAGATTTTTTTCTGGAATTTCCCACAGAACGCACCACAGGCAGCTATGAAAGAAGGAAGAGCCATGAATTTGCATTTTCTTGTTTCTCTCTTATTTTTGAATTTCACGTCACAAAATATTCACATGCCCTAGAAACACAACAAGGTCTGAATACTCTTAAAACACTTCAGAGAAGGGAATTTGTGTCTTGGTCTCCTCTTCAGTCTATAGGCAGAAAAACCAGATTTAAAATAGGTGACTTTTTTTACAGCATCTGTAAACACAGTCCATCAGAACACAGAGGCCTGGAAACCTGCTTCCTTCAGAACTCTCCAGAATGACATACATAAGAAATAGAGGGGATAGTGCAGGTTAATCCAATTCCCTCAGGATATAATGCAGGATTAGTTCCTTACATCCCAAAGTTGTTTATCAGCTACTTTAGATTGCTTTGCTATAAGTGTAATTGATTCATGGGCACAACATTACTAAGGAATAAAATATTCCACCTAGGAAGCCACAGAGTTCAAGACATGAAAGTTTCTCTGTGCATCACACAGAGACTTTTCTTCTTAAAGAGCATTTGTGGCACTGGATGTAAGGGGGGAAAAAAAATCTAATTATCCATCACTTAACAGGCTGCTGGAATGAAGGTGAGCAGTGAGTCTAGAGGAAAATTATATTTTAGAAAGGCAGTGTAAGACAGTAAAAGCTCCTCTGGATGGGCTGGGTCTAATGTAAATGATTCTTCTGGACATGAGTTGCTAAATATACAGTATTTTGTCTGCTTTCAGAACATCTTCTTTAATAGAGGACAAGGAGCACAGAGATGTTTCTAAACAAAAGCGGTTCCAAGAAAAAATATGTTGTCATTATTAATGCATTAAAAAAAAAAAGAAAATATAAAATGTTTTTATTTTATCTGCTCCAATTAAGATATTGCGTTTAGGACTCAAAAATAGATTTACAAATTTTAATATTAAGGAATGCCTGTCCAGTGGAAATTTAGATTGGATGTGGCACACCAAGTGCAGATCTGAAAGTCACATGCTACAGACAAGGAAGGTGATAAGATGAAAGTGTGAGAGATAAAACGAAGGTCAGCTTGGTAGTGGCTGCTTTACTAATCTGAATACTAAGTCTGCATCTGTTCTCAAAGGAAATAAAATGATCAGCTTCGAGGTGATACCTTTAATTGGATTGGGGATTAGAGTTATTTAAAACTAACGTGACACACATAAAAATATGATCTGGAGCCCTGCAAATAATAGGTGTGATAACGAGGAGAAGCAGAGATAAACTCTTGTGTACAGATGTGTTTTCACACGTGGTTTAGGAGCTCTATATACACAGGGCACCTGTCCTTGGAACACCTTTCCTCTCCTAGAAAGGAGATCTGGGGTTCTAATGCAGCAGCATTGAATTGCACATTCATAGAGGCTGTTCTTGATCACCTGCTACCCATGATAATTTTTCCAACTGCTCCTCAGCTCCACTTTTGGTATTTTTGATGAATAGCAACATTAGAATGAAGTAATTTCAGCATGTCAGACAATGAAATGAGTAGAGAGTTTATAGTAATGTCACAGGGCAGGAATATTCCTATTTTGGAAACACCATATGTGCAATATGTGCAATGAAATCACATTTCCATGCCATTTTTTTTGTCCTTTTCAACTACAAACAACTTACCAGTGCTACTGTCCCCTAAAAGCAGTGTTTTGGCAATCACAGTTTACATTTTGTCATGGGATGATAAAAAAAAGAAAATCGTCTTAGTAAGATTCATCTGACATGAAAGGTGTTACACCAATGCAGGATGATATATGATTTAATGATATTGAAGATATGATATATGATATGATACTGATTTAATATTGCAGGGTGTTGAGTTATACCTTGTTCTGAGACTTGCAATACTAAAATATGCTTACTGAATCACTGGCCACGTGACAAACAGCCTATACTTTAAAAGGACATACCAGATGTGGCTTGTATTGCCCACACATTATGTGTGACTGCTGGATATTCAGGCAACATTTCAAAGGAGTCACTATTCAGAGGTCCAACAGCAGAACATGACTCAAGGAAATCATCTGTTCAAGGAGAGTGACTTTCTTGTGGGCTCACTTCTATGGGTGGTAAGAACAGAAGCCACATACTCTGTTGGAACATGAATTTCCTCTATACAGTCCAGTTCTGAGAAAGTGGAAAGCTGGGCTCAGTTTCCTCTTCTCCCACATGAAACAGTGTCTAGAGTGTTCATTTATTTCAGAGCTGCTAATTTGACAGACACTAATTTGCTACCACTTCAAATTGCCTCTGTCCCTTCCATCTAACAAAGCATCTCTTTGTTTCTAAACCAAATGTCCAAACTACCTTTTTTTTTTTTTCCCAGGCAAATATTGCAATTCAACTGATCCAACCAACCTGAAAATTTGGAAAAAAAATAAATACAAGGTGCTTAAAATAACATTTTATTTTTATAGATCTGTGGTGTTAAAAGAATAAAGAAAAACATGGGTTAAGAAAAAGCTGCTAAAGAATCTCAGCTATAAAGTATTCAGAGCATTTAATCGCCTGTGTAGATGCGCAACACTGAAGATCTTGATTTTGGCCTTTTGGCTTTTACTGTGACCAAACTGCTGTAAAGGACTTTTCCTGAGGCCAGATTTAAAGACATCTTAATCACCTATCCACATGAATCACTGGCAGAGACAACATCAGAGCCAGCACTGCGGTGACTCACAAGGCTTGGAAGTCTACACTTTAAAATAATTACTTGACATGTGGATAGATCCTGGCAGACATTCCTGGACTTGGCAGCTCCTGTTTGCCCCTGGCCTGGTGACCATCTGTGTTTGCAGCCATGACATGTGACATGGTGGCCATGAGCCTCTCTGGACAGCACCCCACCACCTTCAGCACAATGTGCTCTGCAAATGCAGCTGGAGGTCAGGGAAGGACACCAGAGGGAGATATTGGATCTTGGAGCACCCTGGGCTTCAGGCTGTCCCAAGTCCAGAAAGTTGTAGTATTGTCCATTGTATAATAATAGCATATTTGAACAGGGTGGTTATAAAATCTACCATAAGGGCATATCTTTTATCATCTGTGAGTTATTAAGTGAGACATATACAAACTAAGTAAAAATGAGCTTTGTCTTCAGCATCACCACAATATAGGAAAGATCTAAAGCTGTTGCAGAGCATCCAAAGGAAGCCACGAGGATGGTGAAGGGCCTCGAGGTGAAGCCGTGTGAGGAGCAGCTGAGGGCACTTGGTCTGTTCAGCCTGTGAAAGAGGAGACTGAGGGGAGACCTCAGTGCAGTTACAGCTTCCTTGTGAACGGGAGAGGAGGGACAGACACTGATCTCTGCTCTCTGTGACAGGGACAGGACTCCAGGGAATGGCTGGAGCTGGGCCAGGGCAGGGTGAGGCTGGAGCTCAGGGAAAGGTTCTTCCCCAGAGGGTGCTGGCACTGCCCAGGCTCCCCAGGGAATGGGCACAGCCCCGAGGCTGCCAGAGCTCCAGGAGGGTTTGGACAACGCTCCCAGGGATGCACAGGGTGGGATTGTTGGGGTGCCTGGGCAGGGACAGGGGCTGGACTTAATGATCCCTTTGTGTCCCTTCCAACTCAACCTTTTCTGTGATTTTGTGGTCAGGAATGCTCCGTGGAGCCACCAAAGCCCCTCACTCTACAGCCAGCACAGTCCCCCAGCCTGGCCTGGATCTGATCTCCCTCATTCTCTTTTTCCATTGTGTCCCTTCACGGGGACAGCCAGGGTGTTTGTCACAGAGGGGTCCCAGCCCAGGCTGCCATGAGCTGCTGTACATAAACACTTCTCTGGGCTGTGCTGTTTGAAGGAAAAATACCTCTCCTCTGTGGGGAGATGGTGCTAATGCAAAGCACTAGAGAGCTTTGACACGAGTGCAGAGGAAAAGGGGGGATGAAGGCTGGACTTGTGGGATGGGGGATATTGGCATATCCATATTTCAGGCAAAGCTTTAGTTGCTCAGATGCCTCACTTTGACAATGAGGTCTCTGCTTGTCAGGTCAGGTCTGTCAACACTGAAAATGAGCTTTTCATGATCAGAATCAGAAAAAAAATCTCAGTTAAACAAGCAGAAGAACTGCGAGACATTCATTGACATAGAAAGGGACAGAGAGTAATGGGTGTCTGATATTCCTGATATTAACCTCCCTGGGTTAAGTCACATGGAATTTACTTTGTAAGATTGCTCAGAAGGTGAGGTACCAGCTCCTCAAGGGGACATAAAATACCATTCTTTAACCTTCAGGGCTGTGCCCCAGGTCATCTTACACAAGGACATATAGTTGCTTTGAATAGATAAATTTGAAGATTGCATAGTTTCAGTCCTGCAGATCATGGGAACTTCTAGCCTTTGACTTTTAAAAATACTTTGGAATGTACTGTAAGTCTGTATCTGACTTGTTCATAATGTTCAGTGTCTACTCTTTCATTCTTTATAAATATATCAATTAATCTTTAGCTTCTAGCAAGCAGAATGCACAAATCCCATTCTTATGGACTTCCAAAAGACATATTTCTGGGAGCAAGATCTCTATCTGGCTAGTATGTAAGAAGATTAGATAAAAGAACTAAATTCTTCCCTGTGAGGGTGGGCAGGCCCTGGCACAGGGTGCCCAGAGCAGCTGTGGCTGCCCCTGGATCCCTGGCAGTGTCCATGGCCAGGTTAGAAAGGGCTTGGAGCAACCTGGGCTAGTGGAAGGTGTCCCTGCCCGTGGCAGGGGTGGGACTGGAAAAGTTTAAAGTTCCTTCCAGTCCAAACCATTCCATGAGTTATTGAAAAGATTTATGCAAAATTTCATATGACTGATTCCTACTGGGCTGTTTTTCCATTTGCAACACAAAGAAAGAAATAACTCATATATGTCAGCTTCATAATTATCAAAACTTAATAATTTTTTCTTATTTACAATCTATGATGTCGTCTATAAACTGTAATTTTGTTAATTTTTGGTGTAATATATTCTCTTTATTCTCTCATATGATCTTGATAAGGGCAAAATAAATGGATAGAAAGAAGTTGAAGGGAAACTGTAGGGAAACATTTGATTTTTATGAAGTTGATCTGTTGGATAAGAATTCAGTTTGTGCATAATTACTATGGATATTTTCAAATGAAATCTATGAACAAAAACATCAGAAAAAAGTATATACAAGAGTCGTCATTTTTTTAGAAACCTAAAGAAGCCTCTGAAAAATTAAAATTTTCTAATTAAGAGTTCATTCCTGGTATCTCATGTGTGTAGCTATATCCTGATTGGTAAAGGTTTCCTGCCTTCCCCTATTTTGGAAGGAATTTATCCCTCCAGAGAGCAGCCAGGCAGACAGCCCAGGAGCATCCAGCCCTCTCTGCTCCTAGAGGGACAGGAATCAGTAGCAGGTCCAGGCTTGCACTGTCTTGCCAACAAATGTCGCCTTTTCCTGGGAAGGATCCCAGCTGGAGGCGTGAAAGCAAGTCCATGATAAGCAATCAACCCAGTGTTGTTTTATTCTCTGCTGGCTGTGGTGTGCACAGGTGTCACCCAGGGAAAAGCTTTGCTCTTGAGGGATTCACCTCATACTCTCTGTTGCCAGAACATTGATGTCCCTGACAGGTTTCTTTACAAACTCAGTGTAGCCCCAGGACTGCACCCAGAGATTCTGACAAACAGGAATCCTTCAGGCCTGGATTGTTTGGGTGGGAAAGCACCTAAAGCTCATCCAGTTCCATGCCCTGCCATGGGTACAGGATACCTCCCACCAGACCAGGTTGCTCCAAGCACCTTCCAGCTCCATCCTCCCTGTCCTTTGTTATTGTACAAAAGGCACAGACCTACACTGATGGAAATTTCTCATGTTTTTGTCCTTTTGGAGAAATGCCACGAATATACTTCAGAAAATGAATGTAAAGCACTGTGTTATCAGTAATATTCTTTTTTAAAAAAAACCTTAATTTTAGAGTAATTTTTAGGCAGGAAACAGAAAAACTTCAGGTTGAGAGGATTCAAATGAATTTTATTGTACCAAAAAGTCAAGGAGATCAGGGCGTAAAAGCAACCTTTGAAATGAAAGTGAGATTGTCTTGCTATCAAGTTTCCTGCCTCAACACTACACCCTGACCAGTGTTTTGGAATTAAACAGTTGTCTCCTTATCCTAAAACTGCATAACCACCAATGACAAAGAGAAAATCAAATGTCCAAGACATCTGAGTCCCATGGCTTCAACCCTGCAGGAAATGGCAGGAAAGGGTTTTTTCCACAGGACATCAGAATTCATATGAGGAAGTAATGGAAATCACATCCTGAGATCCCATGTGATCTATCCCAGGCAGGCAATGCTGATTCAGAACATATAGTCTGTTTACCCCTGATTTTGGACTCTGGGACACATTAACAAGATACAATCAGTGCAATAGTTTAAAATGGATAAGCACAGACCACTACCAAATTCTCCTCAAGCAGCAGATGACACAGCACAGCTGCAGAAGGCATTAATTCAAATTAATTTGTATGAATGCCAGTCAGAATTATATCTGACTTCTAGAAACTGATCTTTGAAATGATATGTGATGGTGAGTATAAAATAAAGGACTTACCAATTGCAAGGAGCAGAACTAATGGTCCTCCAGACAAAAGGGAACACTTGCTAATTTTCTAATATAGTTATGTTTTATTATCTTTAATAACTGACTTATCTCAACTGTTGAGGTATTAAAGCATTAAGATGACCCAAAGCAAACTAAAGCCTTCTCTGAATTCTACCCAAAATCACCTTCTCTTTGCAATGAATCTATTTGCTTAAAATTCAAGAAACTATAAATGTAATTACAGCCTCTACAGAAAGGCAAGCTTTTTATTCCCATTGTGAAGCTGCCACCATATTTACCATAAAATTTATTTTCGCCAGGCTTTTGTTATAAAAAAAACCTCCAAAATTTTAAATATTTTTATTATTTTCCTATGTGTTTTTTTTCATCATTCAGATTCTTCGATTATTAGTTCCTGCCCTACCTGTATGACAGGAAAAACTTTAATATACCTTCAAACCTCTCCTGTTACATAAAAGTACAGCAAACATCAACATTTGTGGCATCAATTGAAATTAATGTATGTCTTTGTGTTAAAAAAGAAATTTGGAATGAATTTAACTTTTTGAAAGGCATTTCCTTTTAAAAAATAATTAAAAGTCTCTATCAACATGTTTTAGACTTTGTTATATTTCTTTGTTATATTTAATTATATTTCCATTCCTTATTTTAAACAGTGATATTTCCAACAGGATCTGATATCACAATAATTTCCTTAAACTTTTATTAATTTGTTGTGGTTTTTTTTTAAATCTTCCAAATTTAAGACACTGCTTGTTGATAGTTAAGATGAAATTCCACACAATTCTTTAATTGGCCTTAGAAGAGCCCAAAGGCATCATGTCCTTGAAACTGTGCATATATTTTTCAACAGATTTTTGAACAAAGCTGCCTTAATTTTGGGAAAAATTAGGAACAATAACTGATGATTTTTTTAATGTAAGTTGATAGCTTACCATCTGTGTAGATTGCTTCATCAGTGCATTATCTGCAGCAAGCACTACTGGGTTGGATCATTCCTGGAGTGATGGCTGAGATGGAGTATAAATATAAACCAGACAGTTGGCAAATGTGTCCAAGATGGGAGCAAGACACTGGGAAATGGGAAGCTGAGCTGCTGACGGGGCTGGCCCAGCCTTCCTTGACAAAACTTCAGTTCAATAAGCTCTGAGCAGAGGCCAGTGTAGCAAATCCCAGGCCAGCATGCAGACTTTCTGTTTCATCAGTTTAGCCCTCGATACCTCACAAAACCCTTGAGCAGCAGTTTCTGTCTTGCTGAGTCCAGCCCATGGTTTAATGAGTCTTGCCATTGGTATTAGTTGTTGGACATGAAGTGATTTTTTTTATTTCTTCTACTGACCATCTGCTGCATATTCTGACTACTCCTCTATGTATATCCACATTTGGATATAACATCAACTGTGTGGGAGAGAAAACATTTTACTTGTGGATTAAGAAATGAGCAAAAGTCCATAAAAGCCAGAATCCTCAGCTTGAAATGATAGAAGTAGAAAAACAGGTTTCCAGCCATGAATATTTAAAAGGAAGTCTATACAGAATTTCTGCATCTGGGTTTCCAAGTGTTGCTGCAACTTAGGGTTGGATTAACTTCAAAGACAAAAATAGACCCTCTGTCTGTGAAAGGCAGAATTTCTCTGCACTGAATAGAGCTTAGTGTCCTGACACAGAGCAGTGAAGCTTTATAAAGAGGGTTTCTACATGAGGCACCTGTGAATCTTGGCTAATAATGACTCCAGAGCCTGTTTCTTCTTTTTTAGCTGAATAGCAGACAGTCATCTGGTTATAGAGCTCTATAGACAAATTCAGATGAATGGTGCCATGCATTTGTAAAATCCATGACATTGCAAGCCTCACAATCTATGGGATCACACATCTCACCCAAACTTTCAAATTTATTTTACAAAAAACTTATTTAATCTATTTCACCTTTGAAGTATGCAAGAGCATTCACTATGTTCTTGTTACCCTGTGTATGACAGTGATAGTGAAATGGAACTGACATCCTGTGTCTATGAAATTCACAAGATTTCTATGCAATTCCTGATTTAAAGATCTAACCCTAATAGTAAACACAACCAGAAATTCCTTTGAAGATCATAATCCCTAATAACTGATATAAAATCTACAACACTGCACACACAAAATCATATTCATGTTTACCTGTGATAAAAGAACATTTGAAGAACTCTAACAAAAGTATGCAATTTTCCTTCATAACTGTCAAGTAAAAACTTCTTGAGAATATAAGTTAATTTGCACAGAAGTTTGCCTCTTAAAAAATAAATTTAAAAAAATATATAAGATTTCTCAAATCCATCCTCAGGAATTTTGTAAAACTGCCCTGACTCATGGTTTCTGCTTTTACTCTCTGAGAAGCTTCATTTTAGGGGGGTACATCACAGATTGATCCATCTGAGTCACAGAACTTCCCACACTTTGGAAGAAAAGGCTGGCTCACAAAATTTCCAAGGGTCTGATCTGAGATGTTACCTTGATGATTTAGTAGAAAACTGGATTTGCAACTATCAGATAAAAAGTAGCAACCAGATAAAAAACAGAAACCAGTTGTTTCTTCTCTTCCTGACCTTGTCATATTGAATCCTGGAGTCATGGAATGGTTTGAGTTGGGAGGGATCCTAAAGCCCATCCAGTGCCACCCCCTGCCATGGGCAGGGTTACCTTCCACTAGTCCAGGTTGCTCCAAGCCCTGTCCAACCTGGCCATGGACACTGCCAGGGATCCAGGGGCAGCCACAGCTTCTCTGGGCACCCTGTGCCAGGGTCTGCCCACCCTCACATGGAAGGATTTTTTCCTAATGCCTAATCTAATTAATATCCTTTTTTTTTTTTTTTTTTTTTTAAGATCTAAACTCAGTTGCTCACTCACCATTCAAATCCAGCCATACCATGAACTCTTTCAGCTCCATGAAAGAATGAGCACTTCTAAGTATCACTTGTTTTCACTCTTAGGTCTGCAAGCTCCCACAGGCCCTAAGAAGAATTTATTGTCTTTATTGGCAATATCAGTCTAGCATGAATTCAAGCTTGTGAACCCCAAATAATCTCATCTCTTGTACCCATAATGATGTGGGTTTGCCACGTACTTTCATTTGTGCTCAATAGCCTCATGGAAAAGTACAGATCCTAAATCAGTTCAGATAATCCATAAAGAAACAGAATTATTGAACTACTTTTGGGTTTTTCTTAAGTGTTTAATGTGTTATCTTCAGGTCTGGAGGCTGTCACAGTTTCATGTGCTCACCTAGAGTTTTTGGCTGCTCTGCATATGTTGTTGACATCAGAAGGTGCTGAATTACCATTTCCACTGGAGGAAAGGAAAAGATTGAGTGCTTAATTTCTTGAGAAGATAGCTTTTAAAATGCAGTTAGGGTGTGCAACTGCCAGTACTAAGGCACCTGAATGGCAGCAACACTTTGCATACCTTTAAGCTGTAAAGTAAAACTGAGTGTGATTAATGGGATGGCTTTGCACATAACAGCACAGCTGGGGATTATGTTATTTTATATTCATCTTCCAAACTCCCATAAAAGTGGATTATTGTAGCATAGCACTTGTGAATAGCTACATGACGACTGGAGTCTTAAGAGCTCCCGTGTTCTTACAAAAGGAAATGTACTGCCTAGAAGCTCAGTCCTCCTCTCTGGAATTCATCCTTCAAGGAGGATGAGGAATATAAAAAAGCTGGAAAGCTGTTTGGGGGACATTGAGGTCATCATAAAAATATTGGAAGGGTGTAAATACTCGGCTGAGCATGAAGAGATATTTGCTGAGCTCCTGTGGCCCAGGTGGGCTGTGCAGGGCTGATGGGCATGGCTGGGGCTGGGGGCAGCTGGGCACTGATGACATGAGCACCAGAGTTACAGCTGTCACTGTTCCCTGAGCCCCGAAGCCATGATGAGAGTGGGAAAAAGGTTTCAGGGAGAACATCTGAGCCCGAAGATGTGCCCCAGAATGTCCTGGTAGTGCATCCATGCTGGGAGCTGTACACAAGCACTTAGATGACCTAAGCAGTGAGAGAGAGGTTAGAGGTACAGAAGTTATGTGGATACAGAGGAGAAATATATTAATAGAGCTGTGAACAGCTCTGCATAAAAGGGTATTTGACTTATGGTTCTCATTGCCCACTAATTACAAGATAAAAATTTGCAGCCATCTAAGCTCTGCTGAAGCCCAGCTGGAATTAGAATTGCTGCCATGTGTCATGTGAAAACATGAACAAAGGAAGGTTTTTTAATGGGCTGTTGGCATCAGCTGGAAGACGCCCACTGAACTCATGGCATAAGAATCAAGGTTCTCCTTTATGGTGACTCTCTAAATTATAATGCTTTTTTATAAAAAAATCAATTTTCCTTGATTCATAGTCTTTGATTATATTACTTGTGACCAGTTGAGTCACAAGAAGAGAAATTTCTTATTGCTTAAGTTTTTCTTCATTCCTTTTTGCTGTTATTTGTGAGACAATATAAATGTATCAATAATTAAATATTAATACTTTCATTTCATTAATTTTAACTGTATCCATATCTAAAAGGATTCAGGTTGATTCTGCAGCAGGAGCTGTATTGATCTGCAGAAAATCTTGCTCAGTCTGGCAGATATCAAAGAGATAAAGTACAAAGAATATTAACCATAAATAATTTAAAAATGTCTAAAGTTTCTTTTCACAAATAAAATTTAATGAGTAGGATTCTAGCTATTAAAAAATTACTTTTAATAGAAGAATAATACCCATTAACTCCACTTTTTTGTACTCTGTGTTCTTCAGAATGTATGTTAAGGACCAGACCAGCTGCTGACATGGCCTCAGTGCCAATTTTCCTGTAATAATTTTTATTTTGTCACAGATATGTTACACTTTTAGTGAGTGAATAAGAGAAAATATTAACTGTATTTTAACCACCCCCCATATTTTCTGTGGAAAACCTCCCTTTTTTCATCTGTTTATTTGTAAGCATATGGTATTGCACACATTTACAGAGGCAATGATGGTACTTAACTAAAGCTAAACACTGAACTATTTTCCATACATTACTGCAGTGCCACTTCTGTGCTCCTTAAGTTCTTAAAAGGATAGATCCCACTAGGAGAAGCATAAATTTAATAAGGAATACTTAGCAGGTCAGCAAGAAATGAATAATAACAGATGACATTGCTTTGACTCAAAACAAGCAGGAATAATGCAAATATACCAACCTTAGCAAAACCCTTTGAATGATAAATAATGTAAATGCATATTGTGGTCTATGGTTAAAACATATTCTGATTCTTTATGCTTTTAAAAATGTGTTGAAATAATAGTTGCAGCTTTTTTTCAGGAATCTTTGTGTTTTTTTGTTTTTTTTTTTAATAAAAAATGCAGAAAAAAAAGATTCAAAGAGAAAACAGTTCTGTAAATGCTGGAACTATCAAGTCTTGTTTCCCTATAACTTAGCCTCTCATTGCTGAATTCTTATCTGAATCTATGGATTATTTGGGCTCACATTACAAATTAACAGTTCATCCATTCTATGGACTATCTTACTATTTTCATAAAACATGGAGAAACTCAATGTTGTTGATAATTCTGACCCTTTCCAAATTTTTTAGATATTACCTGAACACTTCCAGATCATATTGGCAGAAATAGCATGGGAATGGTAGGCAGCACTGACAGACAATACTACTAAATAAACCTTTTCCCCCTCAGAATCCAAGTGGGAACACATGCAACATTAAACCAAAACAAGCCAAACAAGCGTTCCTTTGGGGTCCCAAATGAGAACACTTAAATGGCAGTGAGGTTATTAGAAGTCTCAGAACCAGAAACCAAATTATGAGGGTTTATCCTCAGTGAGTATCTCCTTTGTGCCTACACATTTGAGAACTTCTCTGTGCTCATATACGACCACATTTTTTCCTAAAATTCCCACAGTTTCAAATAATTTATGAACATCTATTTGCTGTTTTTTCCATTTGCTTTAAGATATATCTTAATTATCAGCACCATCCTCATGGATGGATTCTCTTATATGATCTTTTCCAGCTTTTGAAGGACATCAAGGAGGTGTGAGTTTGACAAGCAGTTATGTGTAGATGTAAGAGTAAACAGAAAGAGCAAATGTATCTCCATACGAGTCCAGAGTAACTGGAACAGTGCTACAGCAAAACTACTCATCCCTACAAATTCTTGGATATTGAAAGGAAGGATCCATCAAAATCAGACAAATAAACAATTAATAGGAAATACAAAAGACCACCTGACTAAAAAACAATCTTAAGAAACCATCACATCCAAAAAAATAAACTGTAAGTTTGAAGAAATAGATGAAATTGACAAAGTGCCTCATAAAGAAGATAATCTTAAGCATCTTTTTTTTTAATATTTGTATTAAATACTCATTGGGGTAGGGTTTGGCAAGTCAAAAATATGAGAATCATTTTGCTTATCTGCAGTAAGTTCTCCAAAGTAACAGACAGAAGTTCTCCCCACTATATACCTAGTGATCTTGTGGAAAATTGCAAATTTAGCAACAGATGGCAGGAAATGGAATTTGCTGTCTTATCAGGACAATAAAGCTGAACACAGTTGGGTTAAACTTGTTACAGAGGAAAAAAATCTAGCAAAAGAAAATAGGACAGACACTGTAGTTCACATTTATAGATTCTATTAAGGACAATCTGTTTTTAATTGGAGAGGGCTCCCTGAGCCTGAAAATGTAGTGCCTATGAAAGTATTTGCAAGTTATTGTCATGCAGAACATGAGTGCTGCTCATGCACTAAATTAGATTCACTGCTCAGTGACTTCACCACTGTAGCAGCAAACCAGGAGAATCACGAGTGGTGTCTGGAACTGCATCTCCACCGATCCCTCACCTTGTAGTGGAGCCTGAGGAGAGAAGCTGGTTTTTTTGTACAGCTCAGCTCAGTCACTGCTGTTCAAAGCTTCTGAAAATGTCACACACAGGTGACTGGTGCCTCCAGCGTAGCTCAGCACACCATGGAATGGGCTGAAGTTCTCTGGCAACTGAACTGAGATGTGGGAAATTCATCAGCAATTTTCAGTGTAGAGACTGAAAGGAAATAATGAAATAAATAAGAGACTCCTGGTATCTGCATAGAATACAGGGATAGCCCAGATTTAGGGGTCAGCCCAAATATTTGCACTTCTAAACTTTGCAGGATTTCTCTTCTCTTTGGATTTGTTGCTGTTTTAGGGCTGGTATTTGATGATGAAAGGAGAAGGGGGGAGGAAGGGAAGGGGAAGGGGAAGGGGAGGGAAGGGGAAAAGGGAAAGGAGAAGGGGAAAGGGGGGAAAGGAGAAGGGGAAGGGGAAAGGGGAAAGGGGAAAGGAGGAAGGGGAAAGGGAAAGGGAAAGGGGAAAGGAAGGGGAAAGGGAAAGGGAAGGGGAAGGGAAGGGGAAGGGGAAGGGGAAGGGGAAGGGGAAGGGGAAGGGGAAGGGGAAGGGGAAGGGGAAGGGGGAAGGGGAAGGGGAAGTGGGAAGGGGAAGGGGAAGGGAAGTTCCGGGAAGGGAAAGGAAAGGAAAGGAAAGGAAAGGAAAGGAAAGGAAAGGAAAGGAAAGGAAAGGAAAGAAAGGAAAGGAAAAGGAAAGGAAAGGAAAGGAAAGGAAAGGAAAGGAAAAGGAAAGGAAAGGAAAGGAAAGGAAAGGAAAGGAAAGGAAAGGAAAGGAAAGGAAAGAGGAAAGGAAAGGAAAGGAAAGGAAAAGGAAAGGAAAGGAAA